>NC_059373.1:43375387-43739116 GCF_019703515.2 Myxocyprinus asiaticus
ACAATATGAGATCATGAAATACAGGTGAAAATCCAAAGCCTGCATAGAGTTTGCAAAGCAAATTGTTAGATCTTAATAATCGTATAATAATTTGGGTTGCTTCTGGATATATGCTACCAGGATATCTCTCCCACTTCCTCCTTCATAGGGAAGGCTGAGATCTGCCACACTGGTGCCCATTAAAACAGTTTCAGCACACATTCTCTTTTTCCATTTATTGTGTTCCAGCAGCATGTGGTCAAACATCGCATAAAAGAAGTTGTTGATTTAAAACAACATCTCCAAAAGCCACCTTGCGAGAAGTCGGATGAGGAAAATCACCATAAGCAAAGATGCAGCAATCATAGGAATATAGAGGCAGAGATTTAATTACTAATCATCTATAGGTGGTGAGACAAGGGGACGGCAAAAACCCATTACTTCATCGCCTAAGGTGAAAATTCTCAACACAAATAATTGAATACAAACTTGTAATGTGCCGAAGAGCAGGTTTATTGGCACTTCTGAAAAATATCTTAGAGATCTGCACGGTAAAGGATAAAGAATAAAGGAATGCACACACAATGCTCCCAGAACTGTGTGACGCGCTGTCGCTCCCAGACACGAGAAGTTCTTTAGAGCAGTGGTTCTCAACTGGCTTTGCTTTGGGACCCAGATTTCACACTGTACATCAAGTGGTGACCCACCATAGTAAAGGACAAAACCTGAATTTAATGGATCCTGCATGGGTCACATTTTCTTTTAATTTGTATATTTTTATTCATGTTTTTCAATTATAAATGTGACATTATTTTTGTTGTTGATGTCAAAAACAAAAAGTTCTCTCTCTGCTTTTCAAAGTTGATGAGCATATTTATTTATATTCTATATTTTATATTTATTATCCAGTTTACCATTCTAACAGAACATAGGCGTGATGAGGAGGGTGTGGCCGGGCCGTAAGGATGGACACCTGGCGCTGAATTACCCCAATCAGCCAGGAGAGGGATAAAGAGGAGCCGAAGACAGCAATGAGGGAGAGAGTTAGAGATGCATGCAGCCGTTGAACCTGTGCATTCTGCATTGGGCCAGAGAGTCCAACAGTGTGAGTGACACACGGAGCTGTGAATGTGTGCGTCAGCGAGTGTGTGCTGAAAAGCAGTTTTATGTTGTGACCAAGTGTCTAATTAAAGTCTACTGTGAACTGTTTACCCGGCTCCCACTTCCTCCTTCATAGGGAAGGCTGAGATCTGCCAAACTGGTGCCACAACCCAGGAGTTGGCGGAAGATGCACCATCAGAGAGCCCTCGCCACTGACGGAGGTGCACGACGGTGAAGGAATGCTCGATTCGGTGACGCTGGAGCAGTGCGTCAGCCGGCAGCCAAAAGGGATGGCTGAGGGTTCCAATGACATCGCCCGGCATCGCTGAGGACCGCTGTGCAGCTGGCTGACGACCAACTGGCAGCTTGATTGGGGACCGGTGTGTTTTTTTTTTCTCTTTTCTCTTTTTCTTTTCTCTCTCTCTCAGTCTCTCCCACTCTATCTTTCTCTCTCCCCTCTCTCACCCCTTGTCCTGCTCATGTTTCCAGGTGGTGTGGAAGATCATCCGGCAGCGGGATGTCCGGAAGGGCAACATCTCCCCTCCAGAAATGGGGAGGGCGGGGGGAGTAAGTCAGGCCGGATGGCTCCCCGGCCTGAATCGGGCGATGGGGATATGTGATGAGGAGGGCTTGGCTGGGGCGTAAGGATGGACGCCTGGTGCCGAATTACCACAATCAGCCAAGAGAGGGATAAAGAAGAGCTGGAGATGCCAGTGAGGGAGAGAGATGCATGCAGCCGACGAATGTGTGCATTCTGCATTGGGCCAGGAAGGCCAACAGTGTGAGCGACACACAGAGTTGTGTGTGTGTGCACCAGTGAGTGTGTGCTGAAAAGCAGTTTTATGTCGTGTCCAAGTAAAACTGTGTCTAATTAAAGTCTTCCGTGAAATGTTCACCCGGCTCCCACTTCCTCCTCCATAGGGAAGGCAGAGATTGGCCAAAATAGGCTATTACACAGGAGACAAATCTTATTCATAATTTGTCCACCTGTCTTTGAGGTCCTAAAGTCCTTGACCTTAGATATACAGTGCAATGACATACGAGCACAGGTTACTGTTACTTCTGTAAAATTGTGAAACATATTTGTATTGGTGATGATGAGTAATTTTGAAAGAAAAACAAAAATTTTATTTTGGTGCATAACACAGTGTTGCTCTGTCCCACCTCACTGCTGTTTATAATGTCGGGGATGCCTGTTTGAGAGGTTTGACTTCCTCCATAGCAATTTAAACTAGAAAATTCTCACTAGAATCCATTCCAGAGATATAGTACATTAGAGCAGATCATTGGCGCTAGCTGTTCGTACACTTGTGTGAAAAACAAGCTTTAATCACACCACGAAAATATAGCGATGGCCTCGGCAGTCCTAAATTTCCTTTGGGCAGCCCCTGAAAATGTTTCAAAGGGGGAACCATGGCATGTTCTTTCCCTACTGTCCGTGACCCAGTCCTAATATACCTGCGACCCACCAGTTGAGAAACACTGCTTTAGAGTGTTTTCATGAGTTCACATATTCATGTAATTTTTTTAATGAAGAGAAGGTAAACATATGTGGCTCGCTGTCCATAATGGAGGGCTTGAGCTCAAGACTCGATCCGATCCCGTGGTACCCACCAAAAACTGCTGACCATGGCAATTGTTACCATGGATAATGATAGGGACAGCAAGCCATTAATAGGGTCCTTTAATGAGATACTGTGGATTAGGCCTACTGGTTTCTTATGTGAAACTGACCCCCCCACAAACGTATTTAGGAAGTATTTGAGGAATAGAAGCTGTGTGGGCATTAGATGATGATGTTATAAGGGATGGAGTGCTCGTTGTGTCCTTTGGTGCTTTGAGCTCCTGCGGGAGCTGTCCAGTGCTGAATAAAAGGGGTGGTGCGGGGCGCTTTGATAGATGTTGGTTGGCGGCAGATGCACTTGGGAGTATGCATGCCTATACCTCCAGACTGAAAGGGAGGGCTTGCGCTGCAGACCGAATGGGAGCTTGCGGTGGAAATGAGAGAGGATTCTTGCTCACAGCATTCAAACAGGCGAGCCCATCAAGCAATCGAACGGGGACACACACCGCATTCGAATGGGAGAGCCCCCTCAACATTTCGAAAGGGGCAGCCCACGATTCAAATAATCATGAGTTAGCTCACCCAGCCTACATACGGGAGAGCCCTCGCTGTGATTCTAATGGGAGAGACTGGTTTGCATTAGAGCGGGTGAGCCCTCACTATGATTCGAACAGGAGAGCCCATGGCCGAAACCTGGAAGCTCACTTGGCATTTGAACGGGAAGCCCACGGCCGGAGCGTGGTAATTCACGCCATGCTCGAATGGGAGAGCTAGCGGAATTGAAAACTTTCTAGATGCCCTGGATACGAGCGGAACCATGAGCTATGAACGATGAGTTTAAGTTACAAAAATAAGTATTAATGGAGTTATTTATTAGTTCATGTATGATTAAACACTTATGAATGCATACATATTATCAATATGCGCATCTGCGTATCTATGAACGAGTACAAGAAGACTGGAGAAGACGACTGAATGGGTGATTCCTTTAAGCACAAATTAGCTAATTAGAAATTGGTGAGCTCTTCTGATATGGAAAGCTGGAAAGCATCTGAAGACCAACGACCGAGAGACGGAATTTGCTGCTCAGGTAGGCCTTTTTGGGTGGTGGTGGTTGCTACTCCGATGCGGAATGAATGACTGGAATACAGGTCGGCCAGGATGCCAGATTGCATAAGAACAGATTTGATGTGCTTCTGAATCCAAAATCTTGTCACGGCATGATTAATGTCATCAGTGAAAAGGGAGTCTAGCGGATTTTTAATTTGGGTTCCTCTGTATGTAAAATACGAGAGACTGATAAGGTTGAATGGGGGTGAGCAAATTGAAGATATACAGTATATGTAATGGCCTTTTTTCACTTGTCTGTTTTACTCTGCTTAATGAGATATATGATAGATTCGCTATCTAGGATTTGTGAGTCTGAGAATGTGGGGTGTATTTTTGGATCAAAATTTGAACCGGTAGTGAGAAAATCAAAGAAAGCTAGATTAAACATTGCGTCAAGCCTTTGGGCTGTATTGGCTGAATGGTAACCAAGACGAAGGGTAGTGATGCATTTGCTTAACAAGTCAATGTTTAAAGATTGTCTGGTATTAGAGCGAGCGGGTTGAGATTTTTTAATGCCTTTGATGAGGAGCGAGATTCAAGTATTACTTATTGCAGTAACGGGGTTGGCGAAAATAAATTTATGGAAAAATGTAATGCTGCTCAGATAGCCTTTAATAGTACCTGCTTGAAAACTTTTGCAATGGTTGAGATATAAAAGGAAAGAGGATAGCAAGGAAAAATCTGGAAACGGCAATTTGTAGGTTTGGTGGAATTGTTTAAAACATTTCCAAGTGGTCCAGTAGGTTTGGAGGGTTCTAGGGGAAATAGCTAGAAATATGGAATCAAGTGATGCGTTAAGGAGATGTTTGAGGGGATGATTTACAGGAAGATTAGCTCTGAATAACGAGATACCGGGGTTGGAGTCAGGTCTGCCTCAGGTGCCAATGCTCTGAATTTCTCTAAAGAAAAGCGAGAAAGGGAGTCAGCTATTTGGTTTTTAAAACCAGGAATGTGTTAGGCTGTAATAATGAATTAACTACAGGCTGAGATCCAAATTAAGCACCTTAGGAAAGGCAGCAATTCTGAGGAATGAGAATGTCCTTTGTTGATGCATTGTACTGTAGCTTGGTTATCACAGAGGACTAGAATGCTTTTTGAAGTCCATGTTTCCCCCCACAAAACACTGCAGCTATGAGAGGATATAATTCAAACAGGGCAGAGGAAGCTACAGACTGCGGAAGATCTGACAGCTCAGGAGGCCATGTGAATGTAAACCAGTGGCCTTGGTAATATCCTCTGAAGCCAGCGGAGGGGGCAGTGTCGGTGAATAATTGGATATCGTTTGGATGTGAAAGGCAGTCATCATAGAAGAAGGTGAGTCCATTCCATTGTTTATGAAATTTTAGCCAAAGCGATAGCTCAGTACGGCAGGGCAGGTTTAGGGTTATTGTGTTGTCTATTGCGGAGGCGGATGCGGCGAGAGAAAAGAAGTGCAAGATGAAAAGGTGATCTTGGGGAATTATACATATGACGATATTTAGAAGAAAAACAAGTTAAAAGAAAATGTAACCCATGCAGGATCCATTAAATTCAGGTTTTGTTCTTTACTATGGTGGGTCACCACTTGATGTCCAGTGTGAAATCTGGGTCCCAAAGCAAAACCAGTTGAGAACCACTGCTCTAAAGAACTTCTTGTGTCTGGGAGCGACAGCGCATCACACAGTTCTGGGAGCGATATGTGTGTGTGTTCCTTTATTCTTATGACTTTACCATGCAGATCCCTAAGATATTTTTCAGAAGTGCCTATAAACCTGCTCTTCGGCACATTTCAAGTTTGTATTCAATTATTTGTGTTGAGAATTTTCACCTTAGGCGATGGCTTAATGGGTTTCTCTGCCTGCATCTTTGCTTATGGTGATTTTTCTCCTCCGACTTCCCGCAAGGTGGCTTTTGGAGATGTTGTTTTAAATCAACAGCTTCTTTTATGGGATGTTTGATCACATGCTGCTAGAACACAGTAAATGGAAAAAGAGAATGTGTGCTGGAAGTGTTTTAATGGGCACACCATCTTGGTAGCAAATATCCAAAAGCAACCCACATTATTATACGATTATTAAGATCTAACCATTTGCTTTGCAAATTTTATGCAGGCTTTGGGTTTTCACCTTGTAAGGGGGTTCAGTGGAAAGGAGGCGGCGAGAACCGGCTTGACAACTTAAATAATAATTTAATAAACAATTTAAACAAACACACAACCAAAAACCACACAGTACAGCTGCCTGCAATTCTCTCTCTCTCGAACTGTCGTCCCCGGCCGCCTTTATCCCTCGCGCGCCCCATCAGGCTGATTGGGGACCGGGTGTGTCTCATTCCAGCCCGGCCCCGCCCTCCTCAGCTCTACACACCTGTATATCATGATCTCATATTGTCGAGCTTCCATTGTGATCCAACGTAATTAATTCTGCACTACTTTTGTTAAACATTTTGTCAATGTATGCAGTATTTTATTTGTCCAGAAATTATAACATTACTTACAACAAGATTTTTATTTTTTGGATTTTCTTCCCTTTTCTCCCCAATTTGGAATGCCCAATTTCCAATGTGCTCTAAGTCCTCGTGGTGGCGTAGTGACTCACCTCAATCTGGGTGGCGGAGGACAAATCTCAGTTGCCTCCACGTCTGAGACCGTCAATCCACGCATCTTGTCACGTGGCTTGAGCGCGTTACCACGGAAAAGTAGCGCGCATGGAGGCTTCTTTTTGCACATTCTCTGTGGCATCCACGCACAACTCACCACGTGCCCCACCGAGAGTGAGAACCACATTATAGCGACCATGAGGAGGTTATCCCATGTGACTCTACCCCCCCCTAGCAACCAGGCCAATTTGGTTGCTTAGGAGACCTGGCTGGAGTCACTCAGCATGCCCTGGATTTGAACTCGCGACTCCAGGGGTGGTAGTCAGGGTCAATACTCGCTGAGCTACCCAGGCCCCCCAACTTACAACAAGATTAACATTACCAGTTGTACACACATCACAACAAAAGGACAGGCATTGCCTATACGTTGCAATATTTAAGAGATGCAAAGTTCTCAGTGCTTCCCCAAATTTAACAGACGATGTTTGAACATGAAGCATGCACCATTTCCTCAAACAGCAATGCATCTTCCTTCAACTCGACATGGTGCCGTGGCTGAAGCTGATGCTCCAAAGAGTTCATTGATTTGAACAACTCTGGGGTCTGAGGGTGTTTTTGGGCCCTGGAGAAGTTTTGACATGCATTGACATTTGTGCTTTTTTCAGTTGCTTAAAAGCTTATTCATGGCAAAGTCTGATAACACTGTATTCAGCACAAACTGGGCTACAATAATAGGTGAGCAACATGTGTGTACATGTTTGTATTTTGTTTATGCGTGGTTTTTGAAAAAACAATTTTAAGTCACTGAAATAAGGCCATATAACATACTAAACATTTGTTCACAAGACTTTTGAGAACTGGATCTTGTAGCCTAGAGTTTTTGCTACAAAATGATGTGAAAACCATCCTAATCACTCATTCATACAAAACAATATAGTCATTTAACTTTTGTAAGACACTTTTAGTGTTAGAAAGGCCATATGCGAGGAGGCGTGAATGATCATGAATATTGATGTGATTCACACCTGAGGAGACAAAGACCCCTCCCCTGGGAACAGAATAAAATGTCATATCTGATATAGGGCATATACACAATATTATATATATATATATATATATATATATATATATATATATATATATATATATATATATATATATATATATATATATCACACACACACACACACACACACACACACACACACAAATTTCAGGATTCTTTGGTGAATAGAAAGTTCAAAATAACAGCATTTATCTGAAATAGAAAGCTTTTGTAACATTATAAATGTCTTTACAGTCACTTTTGAACGGTAGTGTATAATGTTACAAAAGCTTTCTATTTAAGATGCTGTTATTTTGAACATTCTATTCATCAAAGAAACCTGAAAAAAATTGTACACAACTGTTTTCAACATTGATAATAAAAATACATTTTCTTGAGCAGCAAATCATCATATTAGAATGATTTCTGAAGGATCATGTGACACTGAAGACTGAAGTAATGATGCTGAAAATTCAGCTTTACATCACAGGAATAAAGAGCATTTTAATATATATATATATATATATATATATATATATATATATATAAATTTGCCTCGGGGGCATTTACCATTTGCATTGATCACCTCAGCATATTACCGTATGAATAGCGCCCTCTGCGCGTGGTGTGAACACATTAGGGATAATTAGCTGAGCCAGGAGAAACTGTACATCGCTTTGTTTCATACAGATTACATTACAGGAGAATATATGTTTTAAATTTGAATTGTTTTATTTAAAAGTAAACATTTTAAGCTTTCTTTAGACATATGTTTCATGTTTGTGTGATAAGTATTCGCGGAGTTTCAGTTCATTTTTGTGACGTGTTTCAGAAAGATGCTCACGGAGACAGAGACGGCGCACCCTGTTTATTTTCTTTATTTTACAAAAGCACAAGGTTTTGTCGTCATTGTGAGTGTACACAAATAAAAGTAGAACCTTTATAGTTTCTAATGATGTCTTAAACTTATCTGTATGCCCCAAAATGACGGAGTATTTTAAGTTGTTTGCGCTGTTATGAGGAAAAAATCCAGCAGGATGCCCCAGCGCATCCGTCGACCCCTGAGGGTTAAACACAGCACTGAAAACAGAGTGAGAGGTGTCACAATGGTCAAAGACATCTATCGAACACATGTTTCCATGGTACAACAAATTAAAAAAGTACAATATCAAAAGCAGCATCAATATTCCTGGTGGTTAATGTCCTCAAACAACCAGAAAGAACTCCCATTGTCACACTTCACAACGAATGAAACACAGTAATCTGAGGTATATTCATTTAATTGTGGGATCTCAAGTATTAGTAGACTCTCAAAAATTATATGTTTCTTTCCTTGATTAAGATTTTCAAAACACAGCTGCTTACTGATTTCATGCTTACTGATAGTGGCATCTGGTGGCCAAGGCTGGTACTGCATGCTAATTGTTAGCTAGCAAGCCTCTTGAGAAAAAAAAATATGTTTCTGAGAAAGAAAAAAAAATTTAGAGAAAAAACAAATTGGAAAGAGAAAAGCTTTTTTGAGTGAAGAGAAAAAAAATCTGAAAAAGAAAAAAAAAATTGGCAAAAAAATAGAGAATTCTTTTTTTTGTGTGTGTAGAGATTTTTTTTTTTTTTTGAGAGACTGTTTTTTTATTTTTTTTTATTTTTGAGAGAGAGAGAGAGAGAGAGAGAGAAGTTTGAGGGAGAAAAAAAAATACAGATTTTTTTTTTTTTTGAGGAAAAAAAAAAACATTTTGGAGAGAAAAAAAATAAGTGTAGGACATAGGATCAGGAAGGCACAAAGACACCCAAAACATTTTTTTCACAAAGTGATACAATTTTTTTTTTCACATTGCGGTTCAGGGCTTCCGTAAAATAATAACAAGATTGGGTGAGAAACTCTTTCCCATACCCCCTATAAGAAACTAAAGAATATGTATCTTGTGGTACACGTTGCCTGTTTAAGGGTTAAAGAAATAGTTCACTTAAAAAATAAAATTCTCTCATCATTTACTCACCCTCATGCCATCCCAGATGTGTATGACATTTTTTCTTCTTCTGAACACAAATTTTAGAAGAATATTTCATCTCTGTAGGTCCAAATATTGCAAGCGAATGGGTGCCAGAATTTTGAGGCTCAAAAAGCATACAGAGGAAGCATAAAAGTAATCCATACAACTCCAGTGGTTAAATCCATATCTTCTGAAGCAATATGATAGCTGTGAAACAAATCAATGTTTAAGTCCTTTTTTTGAACTATAAATCTATTTTTACACAGCCCTACTATGCGCGTTCATGAGTTTTTCTTCTGCTCTTTACCGATTCGCATTCTTTGTGCATGTCGCCACCTACTAAGCTGTTGTGCAAATATTATTTATTTATTCTTTTCATTTTTCTTTATCCCTCCCTTTTTTCTTTCTCCTCTCTGCCCAGTAAGTTGCTATATGCACGAAGAATGCAAATTACTAAAACACAGAAGAAAAAAATTCGGTTCTCTCATAAACGCGCATAGGAGGGCTGGTGAAAGTGTAGATTTATAGAAAAAAAGGACTTTACTATTTATGAAGATATGTATTTAACCACTGGAATCTTATGGAATATTTTGAAGCTATAAAAAGCAAACAAAGGCAGCATAAAAGTTTTGGCCACCTTTAACTTGCATTGAATGAACCAAGAGCTGAGATATTTTACTAAAAATCTTTGTTTGTGTTCTACAGATGAAAGAAATTCATACACATCTGGGATGGCATGAGAGTGAGTAAATGATGAGAGAATTTTAATTTTTGTGTGAACTTTCCCTTTAGGGTAACAATTGCAGGTACCCACATTTTACAGTGTAGAAGTTGTCCATATGTTGATATTGTGGGCTACATATCAGTGTCTATCCAAAACTACAGTACACTTTACATTTGAAAACCTATTAATCCAACTGTTATCTCATAAGTGTAGTAAATGCATTAAAAAATCTGGATGTGTACAGGAGTAAACATGTCAAATTATTTGTGTGTTTGAGTGTGTATGTTTTCTTTATCACACACAGTATATCCTCCCTCATAAGAACATTTCCGTACAGAATGTGTCAGTAGCTGTTGTGTAATGTGAGGCAGTTTTACCTGGTCACAGATGTGGAGGCTGAATATGAGTGAGATGAAACCGGTGGATGGATATCTGCCATGTTTCTGCAGCCAGCGCTCTTGAACATATTTGAGGAAAGCTGGATGGAGGATCATCACCTGAGAACAAGCACACTGATCTCACTGAGATGTTCAGAAAGTCTTTCAGATATGTCTTCATTAAAGACCCCATTATATCAAAATTGTGATATCAAAGAGTTTTTATTTTTTATTTTTAGCTTATGTCTATTACGTGAGGGAAAAATCTATTGACATTGAAATGAACTTTTAGCAACTATTCAAACATGATCACACAGTAAGACACCATATTTCTTCCGAATGTTCCAGTACCCTGACATCTGCCACATTCTGCTAAGGTACTGACAAGCTCTATCTCCCATCAGACATTTTGCATCAGTTCAAGTGTTTACCTTTTCCTGTGGTGCAACCGGAAGCACCTACTAGAAACCTACTGCTGACTTAACTGTGAAGTCCTACCGAATTCACTGTGAGGTCAGTCAGAATATTTATATATATATATATATATATATATATATATATATATATATATATATACAGGTGCATCTCAATAAATTAGAATGTCGTGGAAAAGTTCATTTATTTCAGTAATTCAACTCAAATTGTGAAACTCGTGTATTAAATAAATTCAATGCACACAGACTGAAATAGTTTAAGTCTTTGGTTCTTTTAATTGTGATGATTTTGGCTCACATTTAACAAAAACCCACCAATTCACTATCTCAAAAAATTAGAATATGGTGACATGCCAATCAGCTAATCAACTCAAAACACCTGCAAAGTTTTCCTGAGCCTTCAAAATGGTCTCTCAGTTTGGTTCACTAGGCTACACAATCATGGGGAAGACTGCTGATCTGACAGTTGTCCAGAAGACAATCATTGACACCCTTCACAAGGAGGGTAAGCCACAAACATTCATTGCCAAAGAAGCTGGCTGTTCACAGAGTGCTGTATCCAAGCATGTTAACAAAGTTGAGTGGAAGGAAAAAGTGTGGAAGAAAAAGATGCACAACCAACCGAGAGACCCGCAGCCTTATGATTGTCAAGCAAAATCGATTCAAGAATTTGGGTGAACTTCACAAGGAATGGACTGAGGCTGGGGTCAAGGCATCAAGAGCCACCACACACAGACGTGTCAAGGAATTTGGCTACAGTTGTCATATTCCTCTTGTTAAGTCACTCCTGAACCACAGACAACGTCAGAGGCGTCTTACCTGGGCTAAGGAGAAGAAGAACTGGACTGTTGCCCAGTGGTCCAAAGTCCTCTTTTCAGATGAGAGCAAGTTTTGTATTTCATTTGGAAACCAAGGTCCTAGAGTCTGGAGGAAGGGTGGAGAAGCTCATAGCCCAAGTTGCTTGAAGTCCAGTGTTCAGTTTCCACAGTCTGTGATGATTTGGGGTGCAATGTCATCTGCTGGTGTTGGTCCATTGTGTTTTTTGAAAACCAAAGTCACTGCACCCGTTTACCAAGAAATTTTGGAGCACTTTATGCTTCCTTCTGCTGACCAGCTTTTTAAAGATGCTGATTTCATTTTCCAGCAGGATTTGGCACCTGCCCACACTGCCAAAAGCACCAAAAGTTGGTTAAATGACCATGGTATTGGTGTGCTTGACTGGCCAGCAAACTCACCAGACCTGAACCCCATAGAGAATCTATGGGGTATTGTCAAGAGGAAAATGAGAAACAAGAGACCAAAAAATGCAGATGAGCTGAAGGCCACTGTCAAAGAAACCTGGGCTTCCATACCACATCAGCAGTGCCACAAACTGATCACCTCCATGCCACGCCGAATTGAGGCAGTAATTAAAGCAAAAGGAGTCCCTACCAAGTATTGAGTACATATACAGTACATGAACATACTTTCCAGAAGGCCAACAATTCACTAAAAATGTTTTTTTTTATTGGTCTTATGATGTATTCTAATTTTTTGAGATAGTGAATTGGTGGGTTTTTGTTAAATGTGAGCCAAAATCATCACAATTAAAAGAACCAAAGACTTAAACTACTTCAGTCTGTGTGCATTGAATTTATTTAATACACGAGTTTCACAATTTGAGTTGAATTACTGAAATAAATGAACTTTTCCACGATATTCTAATTTATTGAGATGCACCTGTATTATTAATTGCAAGAGCAGAAATTGCCTACTGAAAAGGAAACATAATTCAACAAAATACAAAATAAAACACAACAGCCAGATGGAAACAATTATAAGAGGTTATAAATCAACCTTATTGTTGACATTTTTGAGATTTTTTGCTGTTAATGCCCAATAAAGATGCATTATATATGAATTAAAGTAAACCAAATAGAGCGGGAGGAGTGGGTTCTTGTCTAAATATTTAAAGATAAAGATAAAAATAAAGATGCTTTATTGTCATTGTACACAATACAACAAAATTTAGTTTGGCAACCCTCAGAGATAGAACAACAGTAGTACAACAGTATTACACACAGTACAAACGCAAGCAACAGTAGAAAGTGAAGTGAATAAAGAAACTATAATAAGTAAAAAAAAAAACAAATATAATAAAAAAGAAAAATAATTATATATAAATATAACTTACACTTACGAATGAAACATTTTCCAAAAATAATAAACAAATTGACAATAAATTGAATCTGTAATTTTTTGCCGTTATTGTATAGTGTTAATGTATTTGTTACCAAAAGATTTAACAATGACACATTTACAAAAAAGGTGTTTAATCTGTCACAAGTA
The DNA here is from genome assembly GCF_019703515.2 of Myxocyprinus asiaticus. NCBI lineage: Eukaryota > Metazoa > Chordata > Actinopteri > Cypriniformes > Catostomidae > Myxocyprinus > Myxocyprinus asiaticus. The sequence continues at coordinate 43,388,618 of NC_059373.1, forward strand.
ACATTTTTCTAATTTTGTCAATATTTTTCTAAAGCCTACGATTACAAGGATAACATTTGTGTAATATTTTAAAAGACACCTCTCTCACTTTATTAGTCAAAACATATTTACTGTATGAAGAAGAGACTAAACCAAATTCCATAAACAGCCATCCATTGAAAAATAGATGGTGGAAAATTTGTTTATATTAAGACAATTATGGACAAAGTGGTTATTAAACTTGTCATCAGTAACAGGGGTTCCTTAATCTGAGATACTGATGGTCAGAGTCATTATATCAAACAGAGTTTGCTTTTCTTTTAAGAGAATCTTAAAAGGCTACCAATAGGAATGCCATTTATGGCAGTTTGGAACTCCTTTGGAATGGCCTCAAAATGATACTTTTGGGAAAATGCTGAAAAGGAATAGTCATTACATGGTCATAACTGGCTAACAATAAGAATATTATTACTAAACCAATTCACAATGAAAATGTATTCCTATAAGAAATATACAGTTATTACAAATTAAGTGGGAAATTCTGTTTAATAATTAATGATCATGACAGCCATTTCTGTTGGTGAAATTTAGCAAGCTTGACTGGTAATTTACCCACTGTGAAGGGGCACTGCAATAAGAAATTAATACCTCCAAGTTTTAAATTCGGTAAATATTCCACATTGAATTGTTTTTTTTCTTCTTTTCTACCAAATATCTTTTAAACCTGTTAACCTTAATAGTATGGTTGAATGTAGTAAAGACAAAAACACCTAAACTTCCATCATTAATGTTATTTTTCAACACGTGTGGTTTATTCTTCCATATGACATTATAGAGTAATTTATCTAATGCAGATTTAGGACTATCTTGAACAGAAAAGAAAAAGGATGCTCTTGATAAGCCCTCTGCTTTGGATAACAAAACTCAACCGCTAAGAGACGGATCCCTCTCAAGCCATGAATTAAATTTCTTTTTAATCTTCTCAATCATGGGGTTCAAATTTATATCAGTAAGGCTCATCCTAGATTTTAATAATATTTTTAAAAGATAATATTTCACATTTGTAAATATTGAGGGAAAGTCCAGAGATCTGGGACATTTTGTATTTTACAATACCTAAAGCTTTACTCTAGCTTTTGGCACCTCACGTTGATCTCTCAAAAATTGTTGTATCGTCTGTGTGAGATTTTTATTTCTTTTTCTTGAATTCTAATACCATTAAAACCGTTATTTTCATTGACCACTAAAGACAGAATTTGTGTTACCAACCAGAAAACAAAGGACGAAATGGGAAGCAACCATGTCATCTTGTGTAACTTCTATGACACTCTCGTCTCGTTTCAACTGGTCTCGAACAACGTACTTCAGAATCCAAAGTCCAACACTCTAGGATCACATTGTAATAAGTGTGTAAATGTAGGTGAGTCTGTAAGTGTTAAAAATTTTCGTTTCTCAAATGATGCGTTATAGTAAAAGTTTTCCGATATCATGACATTGCAGTGTGTGAGTAATAGTGCAAAAATAAGTGTTTATAAAGTAGTAATCAGCTGTTTTAGTCATGTTTTCTATGAAAGTGATTAAAACACACAGTTGTTGTAGTGCCTCTACTGTTAATATCATCAGGAAACTGCAGCAAAAAGTAGAATTCAGCAGGTAAAAGTAAGTTTATTAAAATGTAGCTAGAGTAACATTTTATGAGACTAGGTTGATTTAAACCCTGAATATGAATGAGATCACCTTGAACTGTAATAATTTTTGTTACCTCCTAGGTACTCCAATTACCTACCACAAGCTCCTCACCTTTTCCCTATTTGCTTTTATTGAAGGTTTTACTGGAACATATGTTCTGAAGAGAAAGAAAAAGACATGATTAACATACAGACAGAATGGGCAAAACAGTCTTTAAAGTAAAAGCAATTATAGTTTTTACACATTCATGAATTTATGCTTGTTTGGTTAATCAGTTCTCACCGATGAATGTGTTTGCTTGTGAAGACACTGATGATCCACTGAAGATCCACAGTCTTGAATGGGATCAGCACCAAATGGGTGGAGTTGTCCATGTCCACAGCGCTCTCAGGGTAAATAATCCGGTGAGTGGTCTTAGACCCCACGTCCCGCTCAAAACCTTCTGTTGGGCCCTTATTTACCCTTGAAGAACATACACAGAAAATTCACAGGCAGATAATTCAGTTGTAAAGTATATTTGTCAGTTTATGTGTAAATAGATCAAATAACATGATGCATATTTTGGTATCTGGGTTTATAATTTTTTTGTCAATAATAATAAGATGTCTGCGATGAGGCGAAACCCTATTTTTACAAAGCATATTTTTTCGCCGACCAAATCAACAGGTTAGAGCAGGGGTGTCAAATTCATTTTGGGTCGCAGGCCTGATCGGATCAAGCGACACTGCTTGGGGGCCAAAGTTTATATATAATTTATAAATATATATATATATATATATATATATATATATATATATATATATATATATATATATATATCACACACACACACACACACACACACATACACACACTTAAACTTTGTTTAAATAACTTTAATAATTATGTATTAAACTTAATTATCTTTAACAAAATTTTATATACTGTAAACAATAAAGGTAATAACTGATTTAAGTTTCAAGAATTTTGTACACAAAACATTTCAACATGATTGAGTTGAAAAAAGTAAGTTCACTCACTGAAGGATTTGTCAAACTGATTCAAAACGAGAATTTGTGAGCTGGTGAATCACTGTTTTAAAAGTACTGGCTCATAAGAATAATTTATTCATGAATCGGACTAAACCAATCACCGTGTTTATTGTTGAGTACAGCCAGCAAACACAACGCAATAGAAAGGCATGAAGTTTTGGTGTTATTTCTGTCACGCTAATGGGAAGGACGAGACGAGAGAGTGGGGATCCAAATGTAGAACTATTTATTATGGAACTCAGAAGATGAATAAGAAACAATGATGAAAATAAAGCACTTGAGCAAAAGTAACAGCAGTTTGCTGGCTAAATTTGTATGTAACATTCAAACACTAACATGCTTACAAACAAACAAGAACCGACAAAGTGATGTGCGATGAGGATGTCTGGAAGGTGCTTGATGGGAAATGTAGTTTGGGGGAAAACTTCAACATAAGTCTCAGAACACAGAAAGATGACAAAAAGGGTTCATACCCAAAAGAGAGACTCCTGGTGCCCATTGATGGATGGAAAGGAAGGCAGGGCCAAGCAGACCAGGAAGAATCCAGAGGATGATTATGTGGCCAATGAGGAGTTGGCTTTTTTTATGTCATTAAATTCAGACTGCAATCTCATAACTTGGGTAAAAGATAATTTCTTTAGTAATGCTGGTAGTTCAGCGGTGGAGCAAAGTAAAATTGGAGCAGGAAAATACAATTTTTTTGTCTCGCACATGCATTTCTGTGTATAATGGTCACATAAACTGGTCACATAAATATTCTCATAAAACAAGAAATGTTTCACACCTGTTCAAGAGTACACATTCACATGCTGCTCATTCTCCGCCATAGGTCGCCAGGATGGTATACAGATGTGTTTCTGGGGATTGTGTTCATATGAACAATGTTCTCACACAAAAGAGAGACGCGCACACACATTTAAACACTGCTCATTTCCCACCGGGGTTCACTAGGATGATTCACATATGTGTTTCTGTGTGTTCATATAAGAATGTTCTCACAGAAAGAAAAAAATTATCGTTGCACTGCACGAGGCGAACAAACTCTCGAAGAAGCCCTTCCCTTAACCACACACTCTCTGCACAACCGCTTTCCGGTGGCGAGCAGCGATCTATCTCTAGAGAGTGATCCAACGCAGCCATAATCTCACTTATGGTGTTCTGTCATCTACAGCCCATCACATGATGTGCCGATGTTGCGCGCAGGAACTCACAATCTCTTCGCAAGAACGTGATAGAGACTGTTTTGAACTGCAGGCGCCTTAATGGTTCTACAGCTGCTATCTTCCATTCCGGAGTAAGATGGCGGGCTTCAACCCATTTTAGACTAGAGACGCTTGAATCCTGTGCTCGCAGAGTGCCCATTCAAAATGATATCTCAGAAACAGTATCTCAGAAACAGATCTTATTGTGCATCCGCCCTCAGGCTGGTTTGCGTCGATAGAACTAAGGGACGCAAGCGTACTTTCATGTACAAGTTGCACCTCATCTCAGGCTGTTTTTAGGAGAGTTCTTTATTGGTTTCCCATACACTCGAAGTGTGTCGATGCAGCGCTCGCTCCATTGAAGCTGAGTGGCGTGCACATTTGAACTACCTCTATGATGAGCTATTAATAGCCCAAATTTACTACTCTGCCATTTGTACAGCCTGGGCCTTAAAGTCAAACTGGGCAAAAAGCACTTTCTCTCAGCCATTATGTCTCACTTTTAGAAGTCTGACTCGACTCTGTGAGCATGTGTGCACATCTCACAAGTGAGCATGTCCAGACCATTCTTCAATTCCATCTCAGTTTAAACTGGGGAAATAATTTCCACTGAAGTCATTCAAAAGTACTGGGCTTCATAGCAGCAGCATCCGCCATCACACCGTTATGTCTTTTACTCATGAGGCCTCTCCAGTGTCCCTCTCCTCAAACATCATGTACCACGGCACTCCTGGTGCCAGGGGCAAATGCACATTGGCATAACTCGCTGCTGTCTAGCTGCTCTAGCACCATGGACAGCTCTGACCTTTTAACAGCATTATGCTAAGTCAGGTCTTCTGGCGAAAGGTGATAAAAACGCCCGGCCTTTGGAACCTGGCACTTCAGTCGCTTGGAAATACTAGCTGTCTCTTAGCCTTGAAGGCTTTTCATTCTGAGGTAGCAAATCACCACGCTCGGACAACATGACAATGGTAGCTTACATAAATTGCATGCCCCTCTAAGGGTGAATGCCACCTGCAGGCTACAATACCGTCCACGAGACGCCTCTATGTGCCAAGCAGTGTGTGTTTAAAAATTGGTGCTCATAAAGTGGCGAAAACTCCGTGAATTGCCTCATATTTGAGATCCTCACGTTCCCCCAAGAACAGCCGGATGCGGATCTCACCCCATCAATGCTTAAGATCCACATAGAGACCATGTCGGCATACCATGCCCGGAGGCTGGATCCTCCATGGACAGACATGTTCTGTTTTCAGTTCCTCAAGGAAGCGAGGCGTCTAAACCCCCCTCACCCTGCTACGGTTCCGACTTGGGAATTAAATTTGGTTCTGAAAGCACTCACAAGCCCCTGTTCGAACCATTGTATTCGATCGAGTTGCATGTGCTGTCATTAAAGGCTGCACACCTGTTGGATTTGGCTTTATTTAAACAAGTGGGTAACATACAAGCGCTGTCGACTGGTAGCTCATGTCTAGAGTTCGGATCAAACCTTTCAAAGGCCACGATTAAACCTAGGCCTTCTGTCCCCCACCATTTAATGAAGAGCAGTCTATGCATTTGTTATGCCCTGTGCGGGTACTGCACACAATGTTGAGCGCACCCGCCAGTTTCGGCTGTCAGATCAGCTCTTTATTTGTTATGGAAGTTGCACAAAAGCATGTCCATCTCCAAACAAAGGCTCTCTCACTTGATTGTCAATAAGTTGCCCTATTGGAGTCAAAGCACACTCAACTAGAGGCATGGCATCCTCATGGGAATGGACAAACGGGGTTTCCTTACAGGACATATGTTTGGCAGCAGGATGGTCTTCACAAAACACGTTCGCGAGGTTTAACAACCTTGACGTGGCATCCATCTCTTCACAAGTCCTCTCTGTCTAGAGAGCTCCAGCAGGGTTGGGAGGGTTACTTTTGAAATGTATTCCACTACAGATTACAGAATACATGCTGTAAAATGTAATTTGTAATGTATTTCGTTAGATTACTCAAGGTCAGTAACGTATTCTAAATACTTTGGATTACTTCTTTAGCACTGGTAGATTTTTTCACTTGTTTTGACTATAAAAACTGATTATGATTATGATATGATTTTTGCCCTAATATCAAAGGTCTTACTAGAAAAAAAGAAAAAAATGATCTAACGTGAATTATGATAAAAAAATATGATCGTGCCTGGTAACGTGCATGTAAAATTGCTAGAAATAGCATTTTAGCTTAGCGTAAAGCTGACAATTTACACAAGGTTTATTTCTATTTCTTCTGCTCCAAACTTACTTCAAACTTACTTCTCTGTCTGCTCGTATGAATGTAACACATCATAAGAAAGTGTTTCACCGCTGTTCAAATGCACTTTGGATCGCATCATTTATATGTATAAATGTTTTCCATCTGAAAGGACTAAATATTAAATGAAACAAATGACAATAAAATGCAAAGTAATCTCTTCAGTAATCAAAATACTTAATGCAACTGTATTCTAATTACCATTTAAATTGTAACTGTAGTGGAATACAGTTACTTATATTTTGTATTTTAAATACGTAATCCCATTACATGTATTTCGTTACTCCCCAACACTGCGGGTAGACTACCAGTTATAACACAACAGCCGATATGTAAGCTGTGGTTATAATACCCCCTCTGAAGTTCCTCAGTCAGAAATTCTGAAGTAATGATGCTTGAGCACCCGCTTATACTGTATATGCTTAATGCGTGCCTAAAGGGGCGGGGCTCAAACATCATTGCCAAGCAGAATATTGGCGTTATGGTACAAGAGTTTGGTCATCAAGGAAAGTACTTTCCCCATAGCAATGTCTCATTCCCTTCATCTCAGGGAACTGAGGTTACATGCGTAGCCGGAGACGTTTTCAAACATTAGGCTACTTTTCGCAAATCATCCTTAGCGGGCCGTATCTAGTATGTTTGACACCCCAGGGTTAGAGTATTCACTCTGGGTGCATGAGCCACCCATTACTCCATAGACGCGACAGTGAGACGAGAGTTTTGGTGCTGAGAATAATTTTGCCACACATAGCAGGCTGAACTCATTGTAAAATTCAGCTAAAATGCTCTACAAATAAAATCAAATAAATATCTAAATGAATTTTTATTCAGAAATGGAAAACTGGTTCATTGATATGCATCTTCAAGTTATTGTCTGAATGAATTAAATTTGTATTGTTCTACTCTTAATCAAGACAAACACATGAATGTCACATCATTAACAATTCACACACAGCTGGCCTTATTTACTAATGATTGGGATGATTTTGCATACCTATATGCACAGGAAAACTTATCACGAATAATTTCCACTAGACTCACAACAGGTGGATGCACACATGGATATTTTCTTACCCTTGTTCTAATAATAATGAATTTGTATTATTCTAAATGAAGGAAGCATGTCTGAAGTTAGTTATTTGCAGAAAACACACTCAAACCATCTCCATATAAGGACTTTCAGCACCACTGCCTGTACACTTGTACACTTGTAAATGTGTAGAGAAAGATGCTGCCAATGCGTGCAGGCATGACCAGTAAGTCCTGGGAAATGTATGTTAGAAGCACACTTTTTTTCATAAATTCATGACCCAAATGCATGTAAACGAGTACCCTAGTATCCCATGGCACCTATTCAAATTAACTTAAAAAAAACAATGAAACAAAACTATACATAATTTACTATACAAAACCTATGCAAATGAAGAACAGCCACCCATACATTCACTCTGCAGTAAAACATTAACACTTGTTACATTTTGTATATAAGAACATCTTGTACAGGTCTTACATCATTATAATGTACTTGTGGTTAATTAATACTTGATAATAACGTAGGGCAGACTGGGGCTAGTTGTCAAAAGGGCTATATCTCTGTGACTGTAAGGTTTTGAGTCAAAAGTCCAATTACACAAATGTGTGATTTCTCCAGCAGTGGTATGGTTTCAAAATACAAAATGGAATTGTCCTCCAAACTAAAATTCAGGTTTCACTGTGTTTTGTAATAGCTTTTGAGTAAACAAACGAACAAAGATTTTAATTGAGAAGTTGAACTGTTTTCAGGACATGGGTATGTCAGGTCAATGTTTTTTTTTATATGTGGTCATTTATTTTTTTATTTTTAGTTTTTTTTTTGCAATTAATTAATTATGTTTGTTGGCCAAACCAATGGTTGGAGGTTTTTTGATACCTTATATTTTTTTTTCATTATTATTTTATGATTCATAATTGTTTACATTTATGCTGATTGACAAGTTTTCCTATATAGTATGACTTGTGTTGTGTGTAATCTGATTACAAAGCAACTAGTAACTGTAATATAATCATTTTTTGTCAAAAAGCAGTGTAACAATTTTTTTTTTTTCACTTATTTAATTCTGGTAATCATATTAAAAGTTACTTTCAATTTTTATTTGCTTTTAAGTACAGTACTTCGGTTACACATCTTTCTAAAATAATATTGTTATTAGAATTTAAAACATGAATTTCTATGTATGTCTGTTTCTGTGACAGCTGAAGGCAGTGACATTACCAGGATGATTTGTTTGGTTGGGCATTTTGATCTTTAGGGTGGGCAACGTTATGGGGGGTGGGGGCGGGGGGTGAGTATAACATGCAACAAAGTGGTAACTCATTTAAAAAAAAAAAATATCACTAAATCAAATAATCTACATCAAACAATACTCTTTAATTTCCTTTATAGATTCAATGCCATAAACTTTGGAAGCTTTGGCAAATCTAACAAAAGTGTTAGACTAGTTCTTCCTCAGAGGTGTTCATTGTAGCAGTCTGGTAACCTCTAAACCAAACATACAATTCCTAGAAAGTTTGTCTTAGTTGTAATGTTTAGTGTTTTACAAGTATAGAAACTATAATAAATGGGAGAGAAAAAATAAATGATCATCTTTTAATTAAAACCATATCCATAACACATTCTGATATAATTACATATTCTATTTATTTATTTGTCAGGGACAATACACGTTAATCAAACATCTCATAGATTTTATTGTGCCGGATTTCGTCAAAATGGCAAATTTGCATCTGCTGTCCATGGACAGGTTGATGTCAAAGTACAAAATTACACTAAAATACGGGTGCTCAAGTCTATGCACACTGTACATAATTTAAAAATACCAATAACATTCAAAATCAACAAATCCTAAGAACATGATGTTCAAAAACACAGTATATCCATAAGACATTATCGATAATATTAAGTACCATGTTGACAATTCTGGTTTGACAATAACCAGCTTTTTAAAAAATTTTTTTAGAGAAAACGTCATGATTTGTTAGATCTTTCAAATCAGCTGGAAGTCCATTCCAGTCATGGGTTGCTCTTAAAGCAAAAGCTCACTGACCAAAAGCACTCTTTCTTAATGGTATTTTATGGTCACCAGCCCTTGTGATTTTTTCCTGTAATTTTATTAATGAACTGTTTAAATATGGGTGGGGCAAGACTATAAAATAAACAAATAAATAAATAAAAATCAACATTACACCTACAGATTTAATCAAGTTTTCCCAACTCAAGAAATTATACTTGACACAACAGTGATAAACTCTGTTTGGCTTTTTGTCTAGTACCTAAAGAGCTTGCTTGTTCACTGTTTTAACAGGCTTGAGGACGGATTTACATGCCTGTGTCCAGGAAGTCATGCAATATGTAATATAAGGAAGATTCATCACATTCATAAATAAAACTGCTGCCTCTGTGATCAGATTATTACTAATCAAAAATTTGCCAAATTACATTTTACTGCTTTTACAACTCTCTTCACATATTTTAAAAGAAAGTTGAGTCAATTATAATTCCCAAATATTTAAATTAAAGTACAACATTAAGCTTCTGTTCAAGGACACAAACTTCTGGTTCAGTGTCACAATCCGCTCTTTTTGTAAAGAACACATAAACAGGTTTTGTTTCATTTAGATGCTGACAAGTTTCAGCTAACCATTGTGAAACATGAACTATTGCAGATGAATATTCCTCTGCAGCTTGTTGCTTATATTTTTGCATGCACATAGATAACAACATCATTAGCATACATTTTACAAATAACAAGGACAGACATCTCATTATTACTATTATATTTATATTAATATAAATTACAGTAATTTCAAAAACACAACACATAGGCCTAATTTCTTGTTTCCTGTTTTGAAATTAAAAAACGCGAATTCTTAAATTTTTAATAAATGATTTATTTACATATTCACTGTAATGGTTTAGACGACCAGAAATCCCTTATCTGTCGACCACTAATGTGAATAGTCTAGAACAGGAATGCACATCCAACTGTGTTGTTCTAAGTCTCTGGAACATGCTGAATTCAATGTTTCTGAGTCAAACGCTCACCACTCTTGAAACTTGTCGTCCGTTTTAGTGTGCAGTAGGCTTTATAAAATTGTGGTTCACGGATCTTATGCATGTCTCATTGTACATGTTGTTTGTTGTAATGCTCTTGAAAGGTATTATTTGCAGATTTTCCAAGTGCCAGAGATTAAACTACTCACTAAAAATTGCCGTCTGATCATTTAGGGTGGGCAGGCGAACTTTCAGGGTGGGCAATGACACCCTAGCCCACCCGTAGACACGGCCCTGTCTGTAGGGTGTGCACCCCCCAATGAGTCATTGGAAAGCAGAAATGTGTGGTGGATGGATATTTAATTATTTGTGTGCAGCAATGGCCGATGAGGAATTATTATTAAAATAATAATATTATTTTCTAATTTATTATATCATATCATATATAATATTTTATATAATACACTGAGCAGAAAAACGTTCCTTTTTACAAAGTAACTTAAAAGCTAAGTAATTAGTAATGCGATTACTTTTTTGATAAAGTAATTAGTAAAGTAATCTTATTACCATTTTAGAGAAGTCATTAGTAATAGTGAATTGTTTTATTGAGAAACTTACCCAACACAGTGTGACAATGTGCCCTGCTATTGGCTCATTGTGTGTTCAATGTAAAATAACATTTTCCTGGACAATAATGTTGGAAATGTTTAGTAGCTTTTTTATAGTCAAGTGAAGGTTTGGTCAGAAACTGACTGCGATAGATTCCCTGAAGTAAAAGCATGACAACTAGACCCTGTCTCACAGATTTATGGTTTGTTGCTATCTTTTATAATATTTGACTTCCTATGCTTTACCTCTTATGCTACTACTACCATAGGAAACCATAAATCTTGTCCAGTCTAGACATGTGTTTCTCAATCCTGGTGCTGGAACAGGGCATTTCTGAGCATATGGGGGCCCTAGGTGAAATCCTACTCGAAAGGCCCCAATAACTAATCCAACATAACCCCCCACACACAAATCACAAAACATTTAACAATAAATTAACAATAAATAACTATACAAATTAACAATAAATGACTTTAAATAACAGTGAATAACAATATACAATGAAAATAGCACCTTCAACATATAACCAAAAGAACAGCTGGTGTGCATTATTGCTCAACAGAACTTCTCCCTTCCCTTGTGGACCAGGGGGGAGGGGGGGCCCTATAGCGATCTAATTGAGTCAAAACAGCTGCCTGAGTCTTACCCGCAGCTTTTAGTACATTAAAAAAAAAAAACTTTATTTGCGGGGCCCTCTGGTGGCACGGGGGCCCTAAGCGGCAGCTTATACTGCTTTGCTTATTGATAGAAACGTCACTGTGCTCCTGGACCAGGATTGAGAAACACTGGTATACACAAATCTGGCAAGAAAAGATTTAACATTAAACCATCATTTCTTTTAAAGGTTCACCCAAAAGTGAACATTGTCATAATTTACTCACCCTCATGTCGTTCCAAACCCGTATGACTTCTCTCTTCTGCAGAATACAAAGGGAGATATTTTAATGAATATTGCAGTAGTTTGCAAGTTCACACAAGACCTTACTTTTAACTGAAAAATGACTTAAATTTTGTGTTATTTCTCAAAGCCTATCGAATGCCTTCAGAAAACTTGGACTATGATGCATATTTTTGGGTCCTTTTTAAGTTTTACAGTTGACAATTAATTGAAAAGATGGACAGGGATATTCATTAAAATGTCTTCTTTTGTGAACGCATAAGAAAAAAGTCATGTGGGTTTGAAATGACAGGAGGTTGAGTAAATTATGGTAGTGTTTGCATTTTGGGGTAACTATTCCTTTAAAGAGAATTTATTGAAATTATTAATAATCTGTGTGGAGAGATAAGTCAGATAAAATTATGCTTGGAAAATTGGGTATACAGTAGATAATCCAGTTGTGTCACTCACCTGATGACGAGATCATGAGCATCAATAAGAGGACCATAGTGAGAGTTTTTGAGGTTCCCAGAGTTCCCCACAACAGCACAGCTTCTGCAGCGGCCCCAACCAGCATCCAAATAATACTCTTCATTTGGGAAGATGCCAAATAACATCTCCACCACTGCTGTATAGTTTACGTTACTCTTGTATTGTAGCTTCTGTTCAAATATTATGGAAGAAATGATTATCAGAGTTGTCTGCATTGGTTAGTCAAGTCACTTTTATTTAGATAGCACTTTTCACAATACATACACCTTTTCAAAGCAACTTTACAGAAAATCATGACCTAATGTATTAAAACCCCCAGTGAGCGATCCAAAGGCAACTGTGGCAAGGAAAAAAAGATGGAATTTCCATTTCCACTTCCAGTAGTATTTCAGGATTTCCATTTTGGGTGGACCATTATTTATTTTTACAATGTCAGTATTTCTATTTCAGTTTGAAACAAAATATGTGCAAAAATATGTGTTATTAGATAAAATTCGCTCTATTGTATTTAACAATTTGTTTCTGCCATTTACTACATTTGTATAAACATTGATGGATAATTGCAAATGCTGTCCATAATTTGCTATATTACAGTACTTACTGACTGCAGTTTCCCAGTGAAATGTCCAGCTGGGGGTGCCAAAAGCAAGTGAAATGGTGTCGCAATCAGACTAGGTTTTTAAAACTGTATTACGGAAGATTTTTTGGTTAAAAATTAACAAAATGCTATTATTGATTGAGTACATCAGCAATCAGTGTTCAAAACAATGTCCTCCTTATTGATTCACTACAGTAAGCCTACATGTGTTATTGTATTTTGAGCTGTCAGGTCAGATTTGGTGAAATCGAAAGCTTATTTTGTTCATCCTTACGTGATTACGTCATGTCCATAAACACAGGAAAGAAGTATGTCATTTGTTCCGGCTGGGAAAACTATGCTGTTCAGTTCAGTCAGTCACTGTCACACAGTTCAGGACAGCATCGCTGCAGTCTGGATGAATGTTTATCTGTTAAATTTGCTATATATATATAAATTTGCAGTGGAGTTCTTTACTTGCTATAATGCTTAGACATGTTGTCTGGTAGGGTTGTTGAAGCTTATATTGCTTGTCAGTACTCGTGTTAACCAATCACAATGTATCTACATTGTCCAGTGAAGTTACTGCAACATGTTTACTAATATGTATGACTTCTGAGTATTTTATGACATTGTTTATTGTCCTTCAAGCAGACTGTATTTTTACAAGTCTGTTTAAAAGCCACTATAGGTACAAATTACTACAAAGTATTTCCCCATGAAATGTATAGTCATCTAAAGTTATTTCAAATGTACCAATTACATAGCACAGTAATATACATATTAATTTGTTTAGTGTAACCACTGATCTACTATAACTTTACTGCTAAAAAAATTATTAAACATACTATTGTTATTTTTATTGAATTTCTGCATATTGTTTTCATGTTTAATAAAGTATATTTCATTCCCATCATTAATAAATCCTTGTTTTATGTTTTTAGTTTACAGTGTTATTGTGTGCAGCGCATAGACGTACTATTGTAGTATTACGGTTTTACTTGCATTAACAACAGAGGCTGTACAATATAATATAAAATAATAAAGTCTTTCATTGAACTCATACCAGCCATATCACGAGTTTCACCTCTTAAATTGATAAGTGTAGTAAAATACAAACATTAATAGTAGATAAAACACTTGAATAATCAAATTCAAATATACTGGTAACTTGTGGTGGTTCATGAGAGTCCCCTGTTCTCCATGTAAAAGTGCTTTGAGTGCAGTTTCAGAAAAGCACTATGTGTAAAATTATAAATGTAAAACCTAACCTAAAATTTTGGCCTACTTTCTTTACTACAGATTTGCCATATACAATAACAAAAGTGCACAAAAGTGCACAACAAAAAAGACAATATGTGCACACACTAAAAATAAAATAAAAAATGTGTATGAATATAGCAAATGTTGTGAACAAAACAGACATCATTACCCTTAACAATACCTTAACCTAACTGATATCAATGTGCCCTCTAAGCTGTACGCCTGCGTGGCCACACACTTCTGACGTTCCTCCAACGCAGATGGACAAAACATCTGCACAGATGGCAGCCTCAAGTGATAGGGGAAACCTAGAGATTTTCCAGAATCGGAGCTAAATGCACGCTCAGTATTTGAACTGGAGACCATATGGTCCATTAGTTCATGTTTTTCCAGTATGAAGCTGAAGCTTTGATTGAAATCTTGTGTGTAAACAAGGTAGAAATACACATTATTGAGTCTTGACACAACACATACCGCATTTGCTGCGAGACGCAAGCACTATACTGCGGTAAATTGCTTCCCTATCTGTCACTCACTCGACGTTGTGTCGATGTAGTGACACTAGGGGTTACTCTTGGGAGCCAGAGACACCTCTGGTCTTTGATAAAAGGCCAATGAAAATTGGCGAGTGGTATTTGCATGCCACTCCCCTGGACATACGGGTATAAAAGGAGCTGGTATGCAACCACTCATTCAGATTTTCTCTTCGGAGCCGAACGGTCATGCTCACTGAGCTGAATACTACTGTTCATTCACCTCTGCTGGATCTGACGGTGCATTTCAGCGGCTTCTCCCCCCTCTGCACTGGTGCACTGCAGAGAATGCCCCTGGGCGCTTCGGCAGAAATAAAAGAGTATATTTCTCTAAAAGAGCGGCACACACGGAACGTCCTTTTAAAGACCCTTCTTTTTAAAGATGCTTTTCCGATTGTGTGTTATTCCTGGTTGCGCTCGTTATTTCTGGCCTTCTGACGGTCACGACCAGACGGTCTTTCGTGTCTGGACAGCATTCGTGGATGGTCATGTTCTCATTGCGAGAATATGTCCATGGCAATGTTGCGGTCACGGCTCACCTTCACAAGAAAGCAAGCCACCCCAGAGGCTCCCGCCTCGGTCCTTTTACCCACGGGTATGAGGCCAGCGTGGCTAGCACTGGGGGCGATTTGGGGACCCCAATGGGACCGCCTCCGCCGGGTATCCCCCCGCGGACCTCCCATTCCCCAGCACGCTCGTCTGCCCCGATTGGGCTTCCGGATGAGTCCGCCGGCTCGTCTCACGGTGAGTTCGACCTCTTATTCGGAGCCCGCGAAAGTGATGAGCTCTCGAGCGCAGCATCGGAGAGCGGGCTCGTCCAGTCGGAAGCCTCAGCTGGGCTCCTCCCTTCGGGGTCAATTGCCCAGTCACAGGCTGATGCGGAGATGACGACATGCTTTCCCGGCAGCCGCGAGCATCGGCTAGAGTGGAACTCACTGCTCTTCCCTGAACCCTCACGGCTCGGTGATCGGTGCCGTGAGCCCAGGAACCACTCAAAGCCACACCCCGCCCCCGTTCCTTTCTTCCCGGAAGTACATGAAGAGCTGACAAGGTCGCGGGAGGCACTTTTTACTGCCCGGTCCCGATCTTTTCAGCTTCCCCGCCCTCACTACCCTCGATGGTGGGGCGGCCGAGGGCTCTTCGGCAATCCCCCGGTGGATAACGGTGCTCGCGGTGCACCTATGCCCGCAGAGCGCCGCCACCTGGCGCGGGTGCCCAAAGCTCCCATCCAAGGCCTGTAGGTTTACGTCGTCTCTGACGGCTAAGGCCTACGGTGCCGCTGGACAAGCCACCTCTGCCCTGTACGCCATGGCTCTCCTGCAAGTCTGCCAAGGCGCTAAAGGAACTGCACGAGGGTAGTTCCGCCCCGGGATTGAAGCAGGAACTCCGAGCGATGGAGGTCACGGCGAGGTCTCTCGGGCAGACGATGGCCACACTAGTGGTCCAGGAGCGCCACCTTTGGCTCAACCTGGTCGAGATGGGTGAGGCCGACAAGACACGATTCATTGCTGCCCCCATTTCCCAGGCGGGCCTATTCGGCGACACTATCGAGGACTTTGCCCAGCAGTTTTCGATGGTAGATCAGTAGATGGATGCTAGCCGGCATATCCTGCCCCGGCGCGGCTCAAGATCCCGTACCCAGTCTACTCATCACTAAGGGCATCCCCCTGAGGTGACTGCACCGGCTCCGCCGCAGCCCGCCCCTTCGGCCCGGCCCCGGCGTGGAGCCCACCGCAGGAAGCAGACGCCACCCATCTCACGGCCAACCAGAACCCGTGAAAGACTTCAAAGCGCCCTTGAGACAGGTGACCCAGGGACAACGAAACCCGCTGCTCTGGAGCTGGTAAGCAGATCTCTGTCTTTTTGTTACCTTTTGCATTTAATTGCGCCGCATGGCCAAGTGGCTGCAGTACTCAAGAGCTCAGCAAGTGAGGTTTCCTTGTTCCCTGGGTCACGTATCCGGTGTGTACGGCCGTCATCACGACCACCGTCCACCACTCTATTTGGCAGGTTTGGCGCTCCAGCGGCGGTCTCCCGCCCCTGAGCGCCCAGCTGTGGCACAAATCTGCCCCCGATGTGACAGTCCCCATGGGTCACGAGGACAGGCCTCTTCCTCCCCTATCCCAGGCTGTTCCGGGGGTGGTCACAAGGAGCCAGGTAAGTGCTTCGATGTCCTTAGACTCAGCATGGCCAAGACGTGGTGTGACACCTCGAGCTCCGCCCCGCCGCGAGGCCCCACCTGCCGGTACGTCTGATGATGTTGTCCCTTTGGTCCCCCTTGCGCGGAACTTGGACGCATGGCTTGCGCTTTCAAATCCATTGCGAGAGCTTGTCCAGACCGTCCGACTCGGCTGCACGATTCACTTCGCCGGGCGTCCGCCCAGGTTCAGTGGTGTCCACTTCACCTTGGTGAAAGACAAAAATGCTGCTACCTCAAGTCGCTGCAAGCCACTCACATCCCGGGCAACCTCAACACTACAATGGACACACTGTCACGACAGCTTACCCTCAGGGAAGAGTAGAGACTCCACCCTCAGGTGGTCCAGCTGATTTGGAGTCTATTCGACAGGCACAGGTGCACCTGTTCGCCTCCCAAGAATCCTCCCCACTGCCTGCTCTGGTACGCCCTGACCGAGGCCCCCCTCAGCATAGACACGCTGGCACACAGCTGGCCCCCTGGCATGCGCAAATAGGCGTTTCCCCCAGTGAGCCTGCTTGCACAGACCCTGTGCAAGGTCAGGGAGGATGAGGAGCAGGTCATCCTGGTAGCACCCTACTGGCCTGCCCAGACGTGGTGCTTGGACCTCACACTCCTTGTGACAGCTCCCCCCTGGCGAATTCCCCTGAGGAAGGACCTTCTTTCTCAGGGATGGGGCACCATCTGGCATCCACGCCCAGACCTCTGGAATCTCAATGTCTGGCCCCTGGACGGGACACAGAAGACCTAAGTGGTCTACCATCTGCGGTGGTGGACACAATCACCCAATCACCCCTCTACGAGGCGCCTGTATGCCTTAAGTGGTGTCTGTTCGCTAAGTGGTGTTCTTCCCGACACGAAGACCCCCAGAGATGCACAGTCAGATCAGTGCTTTCCTTCCTGCACGAGAGGTTGGAAGGGAGGCTGTCCCCTTCCACCTTGAAGGTGTACATTGCTGCCATAGCAGCACACCAAGACGCAGTCGACTGTGAGTCCTTAGGGAAGCACAACTTGATCGTCAGGTTCCTAAGAGGCGCCAGGAGGCTGAATCCCTCTAGACTGTGCCTCGTTCCCTCATCGGACCTCTGTAGTTCTTCAGGGTCTACAGAGAGCCCCTTTTGAGCCTTTGTAGTCAGCCGAGCGTAAGGCACTCTCCTTGAAGACTGCCCTCCTGACTGTGCTCACTTCCATCAAGAGAGTAGGTGACCTGCAAGCGTTCTCTGTCAGTGAAACGTGCCTGGAGGTCGGTCCAGGTTACTCTCACATGATCCTGAGACCCTGACCGGGCTATGTGCCCAAGGTTCCCACCACCCCTTTAGGGACCAGGTGGTGAACCTGCAAGTGCTGCCCCAGGAGGAGGCAGACCCAGCCCTGTCATCGCTGTGTCCGGTGCGCGCTTTACACATTTATTTGGATTGCACGCAGAGCTTTAGAATCTCTGAGCAGCTCTTTGTCTGCTTTGGTGCATAGCGGAAAGGAAGCACTGTCTCCAAGCAGAGGATCGCCCACTGGCTCATTGACGCCATAACTATGGCATATGTCGCCTAGGACATGCCGCCCCCGGTAGGGCTTCCAGCCCATTCTACCAGAGGTGTAGCAGCTCCCTGGGCCCTGGCCAGACATTTGCAGAGCAGCAGGCTGGGCAACACCCAACACTTGTGCAAGGTTCTACAACCTCCGGGTGGAACCGGTTTCGTCCCAGGTAATGGCACGCAACACGAGCGGATAAGCCCGGGATAGCTGGCTGGGTGTATCGCTTGCACATAGCGCCTTCCACCTCCCTTGGAGCTGAAGACGTGTGCCATTAATTCCCAGTAGTGTTCACAAACTTTGTTCCCTGGTTGACTTCCTCCGAGCCCTGTGGCAGTCGAGTTTTCGGAGAGACTCGCTGTCGGCCCAGTACACGCGCTAACTAAGAGCCCTGTTCTGGGGTAGGTGCTCCGCATGTGGCAGTTCCCTGTAAGGCTAACCCCATGCAATATATATCTTCCGCTAGTTCATTTCCCTGCTGGCAAACTGCGTCTTCCTTGGGCCCCTCTGCCCCAGTCTCCATGTTTGTAGTAACTCCTCCCCCATTGGGCAGGATCTACCTTGAAGGCTCTCCACATGGTTGGAAAGTCCGTGTGACGTATTCTTCCACTTAAATATCGCCCCCTCTCTTTGGGCGAGGTGTGGTCTCCGTGGTGTCTTCCCCTTGGGAGGGACACCCCCCGACTAGAACTGGCGGCCCAGTTGGATAATTCCCCTTCTTTTTTAGGGAGTGGAAAAAGGGAAGGGGAAAAGAGGCCATGACTGGGTTAAGCCTGTCTCTATCTTTGGGTAGTCGACTTGTCCCCAAAAAGGGCCGTTCGACACTCATAACTATGTTGGGGGAGGTTACATGTCGACCTGGTGCGCTGACTATGAGGCACACAGCAGTCTGCCCACCACACACCGCCAGTTCACGTAACACAGTTCAGCCAGTTGTGGCGTTTCGTATAGGGACCCCTAATGTCACTACATCGACACAACGTTGAGTGAGTGACAGATAGGGGACGTCATGGTTACTGGTGTAACCTCCATTCCCTGTTGGAGGGAACGAGACGTTGTGTCCCTCCTGCCACAACGCTGAACTACCCGCTGAAATGGCCGGACCTTATATCGGCTCCTCAGCATAAAACCTGAATGAGTGGTTTCATACCAGCTCCTTTTATACCCGTATGTCCGGGGGAGTGGCATGCAAATACCACTCGCCAATTTTCATTGGCCTTTTATCAAAGACCAGAGGTGTCTCGGGCTCCCAAGAGTGACCCCTAGTGTCACTACATCGACACAACGTCTCGTTCCCTCCATCAGGGAACGGAGGTTACACCAGTAACCATGACGTTTTATCTTTGACATTCATTTGATAGTTGGAATAAAACCCATTTAACTCTCTGCAATGTTCATATCAATAATATTCTGAGTTTTTTTTAAGTTGGTTTGACATGATTAATACAAATGGTCAATGAGTTTAATAAGTTTATTTAGATAAAAAATGATATATAAAAAGTAGCACAAGAAAACTCCACAAAACAAGCGTTGTGCTATGTAGGGAATAATATTCTGAATTTCTTGATGTTGGTTTCACATCTTTAGGTCAAACGGTCAACGAGTTTAATAGATTTATATGAATAAATAATTATAAATAAAAAGTACAATGAGATACCTCCACAAAAGAAGGCTTTTGCAGTTGGTTTGACAACTTTGGATCAAACTGTCATAGAGTTTAATAGGATTAGAAATGTTTTGAAATGTACTGTAAGCCTTGTGGTATACCAAGGACATCTGTTTATGTATATCTCAGTTGTTTTGGCTTCTTTATGTGAATATTGCAGAGAGTTATATGGGTTTAAATCTGAATATCAAATGAATGTCAAACATAAAACCAACTTTACAGCAGTGAGCGCTATTGGTAAATGCAGATATGTGGTTGCGCGCCTGAACAGTTAAATGTGCTTCATGGTCAATGTCCATCCTGCAAGTGGTCATAAACAGTTGCTTATGTCTTATATGAATTCAAACATGTACTACAAATCAGGTATGTGTCAAAATATTGGATCTGTGCATAAGACTTTGCAGTGTTATGCAGCCTAATAGATCTGCTGCTGTCTATTATGTTTTCTTAATACTTAGGCTAATTTGTTTTATAACTACTATTTACCTGAATAATAATAACAACAATAGTAATTATAATAATAATAATAATAAAAACATGAAGCAGTGTAATACTTTGGCAACATGCCAATTCTTTTATTTATTATGCTTAACTTTTTTTTAAAGTTGGAGCCTGTGTTAGCACAATTGCATAATAGCATATTATCCATTTTGAAATTTCACTGGTATTGGTACCAGAAAAAATTTTGGTATTTTAATGGAAATACAGTGTATACAGGTGCATCTCAATAAATTAGAATGTCGTGGAAAAGTTCATTTATTTCAGTAATACAACTCAAATTGTGAAACTCGTGTATTAAATAAATTCAATGAACACAGACTGAAGTAGTTTAAGTCTTTGGTTCTTTTAATTGTGATGATTTTGGCTCACATTTAACAAAAACCCACCAATTCACTATCTCAAAAAATTAGAATATGGTGACATGCCAGTCAGCTAATCAGCTCAAAACACCTGCAAAGGTTTCCTGAGCCTTCAAAATGGTCTCTCAGTTTGGTTCACTAGGCTACACAATCATGGGGAAGACTGCTGATCTGACAGTTGTCCAGAAGACAATCATTGACACCCTTCACAAGGAGGGTAAGCCACAAACATTCATTGCCAAAGAAGCTGGCTGTTCACAGAGTGCTGTATCCAAGCATGTTAACAGAAAGTTGAGTGGAAGGAAAAAGTGTGGAAGAAAAAGATGCACAACCAACCGAGAGAACCGCAGCCTTATGATTGTCAAGCAAAATCGATTCAAGAATTTGGGTGAACTTCACAAGGAATGGACTGACACACAGACGTGTCAAGGAATTTGGCTACAGTTGTCATATTCCTCTTGTTAAGCCACTCCTGAACCACAGACAACGTCAGAGACGTCTTACCTGGGCTAAGGAGAAGAAGAACTGGACTGTTGCCCAGTGGTCCAAAGTCCTCTTTTCAGATGAGAGCAAGTTTTGTATTTCATTTGGAAACCAAGGTCCTAGAGTCTGGAGGAAGGGTGGAGAAGCTCATAGCCCAAGTTGCTTGAAGTCCAGTGTTAAGTTTCCACAGTCTGTGATGATTTGGGGTGCAATGTCATCTGCTGGTGTTGGTTCATTGTGTTTTTTGAAAACCAAAGTCACTGCACCCATTTACCAAGAAATTGTGGAGCACTTCATGCTTCCTTCTGCTGACCAGCTTTTTAAAGATGCTGATTTCATTTTCCAGCAGGATTTGGCACCTGCCCACACTGCCAAAAGCACCAAAAGTTGGTTAAATGACCATGGTGTTGGTGTGCTTGACTGGCCAGCAAACTCACCAGACCTGAACCCCATAGAGAATCTTATTATTCTCTTAGTATTGTCAAGAGGAAAATGAGAAACAAGAGACCAAAAAATGCAGATGAGCTGAAGGCCACTGTCAAAGAAACCTGGGCTTCCATACCACCTCAGCCGTGCCACAAACTGAACACCTCCATGCCACGCCGAATTGAGGCAGTAATTAAAGCAAAAGGAGCCCCTACCAAGTATTGAGTACATATACAGTAAATGAACATACTTTCCAGAAGGCCAACAATTCACTAAAAATGTTTTTTTTTATTGGTCTTATGATGTATTCTAATTTTTTGAGATAGTGAATTGGTGGGTATTTGTTAAATGTGAGCCAAAATCATTACAATTAAAAGAACCAAAGACTTAAACTACTTCAGTCTGTGTGCATTGAATTTATTTAATACACGAGTTTCACAATTTGAGTTGAATTACTGAAATAAATGAACTTTTCCACGACATTCTAATTTATTGAGATGCACCTGTATATCTGCCCAATAGAAATAGGATTTGCTCAGCAAGAACACAAGTTGGAGGGAACATTGTTGATAGTGGCTTAAAAGCAAATTTGACATGAAAAGCACATTTTCTGTAGCAACCACATCATTTCATGTCGCTCCTATGACACTTTCATCTCACGTGTCAGCTTGCCTGCTTGACTGGTCTCCAACTGCAGTCTTTCAAGTTCAAAGTCCAAGACTCTCTGAGGTGAGCTACCACGCAAGCTAATCACATTGGAAAAAGGGTGTAAATGTAGATGAGTCTGTAAAACAAGCTTGAACAAATCATTTAAAAAAAAATCAAAATAAATAGAGTAAGAATAGAGCAAAAGTCATACCATGTCGATATCATGACATTGCAGTGTGTGAGTCATAGTGTGGAAAAAAAGCGTTTATAAAGTCAAAATCAGCTATTGTACTCATGATTTGTGTGACTAAACTGCACAGTTGTTGTTGTGCTTCTAGTGTTAATTTCACCAGAAAACTGCAGTAAAACATTGAGAGCAGCATGTTAAAGTCAGTTTGCAAAAATCTAGTTATAGTAATGTTAATTCTATAAGACTAAGTTGGGAATTGGAAAGAACCACCCACTTAAGCCGAGAATAGCATACTACTATACTACTCATACTATTTCTGCCATAGGCACATATGGCAGTAGTAGTACGAGTAGTATGGGCAGTATGCCATTCCGAACTCTAGACAGATATAGCGTCTAGCTGATATGATATGGGGCGTGTCCAGGATTTTTAGCCAGGGGTGGCAAAGGGTGTTAGCAAATTTGTCTACTGAGGAGGAACGCTGTGTCCTCCCAGACATGGGGGAAAGTTGTTATGGACCATACGTGACATGGACGGGTTAAACCATTGCGCACCGTCTCCAGGACGTGAGCGGGGTCCAAGTTGGGGTGGCAAAACTCATTCCGTGCCACCCTTCTGGCCCCGCTCCTGGATATGACCAATCACAGTCAGTTTTGTCATTTCGTGCCATTTAGGAGTGGTATCTGATATACAGTATATCATGCTATAACAAAAGATCACCAAGGGAAAACATTTAATTTAAATAATGCCACTTCAGTCTCCCTAAGCAAAATGTATCGAGAGTCTAAGTACAGGACAAAAACTTTTGTTAAGAAAACAAAACAGAATATGCAGCTCTGCTCTTAGATGTCTGCTTTTCTTGCTACTACGTGCCTCAAACGAAACTAAGAATATCTTTTAAAGATTTTATTTCACTAACCTGGCAAACTTTGTAAAATCCAGTATTATTTTGTCCTCAAAAGCACTCATTGTATCAACTGGAACCTTTTTCCAGGTGGACTGATAAAAAGTTCTGTGTGCTTCTACTCACAGAAGTTCCATCAAAACAGCCAGTCAGATCAGCGCTTATAAGATTAAGAAAGCATTTTCCAGTTTTGTGTACAATATTCATCAGTTGGTTAGTGCACAAACTGTGGGAGACTATTTTGACAGTACCACATTAATAACACATTTATTTTACAAGTAATGTTTCCCTTCAGTTTCTCCAGACTCACACTTGTTAGTCATTTTCTTTGTTAACGTTTAGCCAACAGTAAGTTTTGCCAAGTCTGGGTTGTTGTAGTCCTAAACATTGTTCACACCTTTTGACAAATTAATTTAAATGATTTTTCCATTACTTTTCCAGTCATTTGTGATTACTGGATAGTGATTTTTTGTGACACATTACAGTAAGGTTTCATTTGTTAACATCAGTTTATGTATTATGAATTAACCAGAACTAATAATGAACAATTGTTTTTTATTAGCTAACATTAACAAAGATAGATAAATGTTTTATATGAACATTTATATGAAATACATTAAAACAAAAATAAAAATTGAGCAGAACATTTGGATGGGCCCATGTTTAAAATGGGTCACTGCAACCAAAATATCAGGTCAATTCTAATGAATGTCATGTTAGTACATTGTAAAAGTGGAAATGTGTTGTTGTTTTTACCTGATCTGATCCTTAAATTAAAGGTTTATAATTATCCGTTTCCAATAAGTGCATTTCAGAGATTTCCGCAGATGCTTGGAATAATTCCTAAAGGCCTGATCAACCAAATGATCTAGCTAAAGGTATCATTATCATATATTAAAATTAGCACTGAAAATGAAAGTAATTATTAATGAATGATTTTGCAGAAAGATCAATACATAATTTGCACTTACTTGCCACCATCTGTAGAGGGAGTCACTGAGCACACTGTTTTTCGGGGTCAGTAAGGGTTGGACGCGTGGGTTGAACCGCTGTCTGAACCAGGTGTCACGAGTGAGGTCCATCACGCATTGACCGCACGCACATGCTCCGAAGATCAGTTGTCTAATTGTTGATTGAGAGATTATAAACAGAACGATGATCACACTCACTGTCAGCGTGATGTATCGGCCTCTTCGGGTGGCAAAGCACACCATCTTTTACTCCAATAATGAGTCCTTAAATGACAAAAACAGCCAAAGCCCTGATGTTTAGTTAATCTTATATTCTGCACTTTTTTCATTGTACTTGAATTACACAGTTAACACTGTCATGTAAGGTTAAGTACCAGGGTATACTGATTTAGCATATTACAGGAATAATTCACCCAATTTTTTTTTCTCACTCTAATGTTGTTTTAACCCCCTGTGATTTTCTTTCTTCTGTGGAACACAAAATTAGATTTTTGACCAAATATTTTACTCCATTCACAAAGATGCAATGAAAGTGAATGGTGATTGAGGCTAAATTTGCCTAAATCTCCTTTTCTACCACACATAGTAGAAACCATACCGGTTTGTAACAAAAAATTGTTTTGGGTGTTAACTATACCTTTAGTAAAGTCTGTTCACCTGAGCTGATCAAACCAAGAAACCAACAACCACGGCCAAAAAAACCCCCAGCAATAATAATTTTTTAAAAAAATGGTCAAACAAATGTGATTAATGGATCAGATAACTGACAACTCAGATGACAATTATTCTTTCAATAAACCTTTACCTTTAATGTACATCTTTTAAAGGTTAAAAAGCCTTTGCTAGAAATCTCTATGCTGTGATTTACCTGATGTAAATGGTTAAGGTGTTGAGTTTCAACCCACCTGTGTAGGTGCAGACAGCAGAAGAATAGACATGCATACCATGCATTTCATTTTTAATCTCACTTTCAATGGCACGGCGTATAGTTCATCGATGACAGCTGAAGTTAAGTTGCTTAATAATGGAACATGAGTGTCTGTGTGTGTGACTGCCTTCACGCTGCAATAAAGATATTTGAATAACTCCAAATTGGCCTGGCTTCTGAACTTTTCTCTGTTTTCAATGTCTCCACACACACATATATGCCAGGTTATAACACTCTTTTCCACCATTTGATGAATTACTGCTGATATTATCAACAGAGAATATAAACATATCTCTTTTAAATTAAATACAATTCATTTTACTACCTGCTTTCATCTGGCGGTAAAAGTACAATTTAAAGTGCGTCTGGCAATTTTTGTGAAATAAGTGCAATCTATAATAAACTTAATTTACATTGAGTGTTTGCTGGGAAAGGAATGGCAATGACTTAATTTCAAAACTTAAGATTGCCATCTTAAGTTGCCATCCAGACCTGTGACACGACTGCGTTTAATGGTACAAGAAACCAGGAAAATAGAAGATAAAACAGACTGAAGCCACATGTTGCATGTCAAGACACTGCTGCTAAAATTATTTCTTAATCTTTGTCTTGCTTTAGTATAAAAATATAGGAAAAAAAAAAAAAAAAGTATGAACCCTTTGGAATTACCTGCTTTTCTGTGTTAATTATTCACAAAATGTGGTCTAAGCTTCAGCTAAGTCCTAATAATTAATAAACAAAATCTGCTTAAAGTAATGATAAACAAATAATTGCACTTGTTCTTGTCAATACTGAATATACCATTTCAACATTCATTGTCTAGGGTTGAAAAAGTATGTGAACCTGAGGGCTAATGACTTCTAAAAAAGCTAATTGGAGGCAGGTGTTTCAGTCATTGAGCTGAGATTGTAGATGTGGACTGTAGATAGACTGCCATATAACAACAGTACGGTCTGGGTATTGACAGAGTCTGAACTTCTCAAAGAAGCATGCGAACCATGCTTCGATCAAAACAAATGTCAGATTATTTGACTTTTCAGAGGATCTTAGATGCATGAAGCTGGAAAGACACGGATGTTCACCAATCCACAGTATGTCAAATTGTCTACAAATGGAGGAAATTCAGCACTGTTGCAACTTTGTCTAGGAGTGGGTGCCCTGCAAAGCTGCACATCTCAAATGTGCAAAAGACAACCTTTGATGCTCCAAAAAGTTCTAGGATAATGTTCTGTGGACAAATTAAATGAAAATTGAACTTTTTGACAAACACAAAAAAATTTATTTGGAGGAAAAATGGCACTTCACAACAACACCAAAACCTCATCCCAACTGTGAAGCATGGTGGAGAAAGCATCATAGTTTGGAGCTGCTTTGCTATATCAAGGCTTGGACAGTCTGCAATCACTGAGGGAACAATGAACTGTAACTATCAAAACTGTATCAAGAGATTTTACAGGAGAATGTCAGGGTAGTGGTCTGTCATCTGAAATTTAAAAGAGGTCGGGTGATAGCACTTAATCTTACAATACGGAATACAGTGTTTCCAGTCCTCTCGGTTCAGTAGCGGCGAGACAGACAACCATGTAAACAATCAGTTTCAGCTGAACTGTAGTATGGTAAAACTTCCAAAGACGACTCCACGTTAGCAATCTAGAATACTAGATAAAATACAGAACTACAGCCCTGTGACTGCTGTGGCTGTGTGAGCAAGAGACAGCCACAGTGGGTGTGGCACCAAGCCTTGGAGAGGCATTTACTGAAAATAATAATAAACATAAAATGTCCATAAAAGGGGAATAAAGTGTCCATGGCGAATTAGTGTTCAAAATAAAGGGAAATCTGGCGTCCTCGTGGTGAAGGGGGCTTTGTGAAGGCAGGAGTAGTGTCCACAGGAATGGTTCAGGACGTTGGTGGCTTTTTCAATATAAACCTAAAAGACCTCTCAAATCATTAGAACAATTTATTTGTCCTCTGCGGTGCCTGGGATGGTTAACAACAACCTATTGGCAGCCTGTGGAGTTTCTGACAGAGCTACATATACAATGTACAAATATAAATTACTTAAACTATGCAAAAATAGAGCTTCCTTTAGGGGTAAAACTGTTTTCATGAGAAATAAATATTTTTTATGTTTGTGTCATTTTTTTAATCAACAAGTAAAACAATCGCAGCAGAATCTGCACACACACACACACACACACACACACACACACACACACACACACACACACACACACAGAGAGACTGACTGATGCACTATTAAAAAGCGCACACACTTCACCTGTACTCCAACAGGCTCTATACTGTTTTAAGGTGTGAAAGGAAAATGATAAAAAAAGATAAGTTATATAAAACAAGTTCTATATTCTAATGAGATGAGCCGTGAGTCATTGTAAAACAACTGATATGCAAACACATGTAACCACATTAATTTAACTATATTCCAAAATGCACCACATACAGTAGCAACATTGCTTGGCATCAGCCTGCAGTTCAGTTTATGAACAACATTACTTGGCGAGAGAATTGTTTATTTTGATTATTATAGGTACTATAATATATGTAATTATTTATTGAACATTAACTTTTAACTCATTTCTGTTGCTGCTGTTTCATTTAAGCAACAAGGCACTCAAAATAAAAAAAGGTTTGAATGCTTTAATAGTGTTTTCACAGGCTGTTACTAATTTGCCATGAAATATAAATATTGCCCTAAAATCATCAGATTAAATTATAAACATGATGCAAATTACGGGGGGTCCCACTGACAGCTATTTTGCGAATAACCTAATTGGTATCTTAGCCGACGCAGCGCTGAGCAGATCCCTTCCTGTTCACTGTAACTCTGCCTCTGCAGCAGCTGAGACAAGGTTTTAATTGCCTCTAGACAAATTCACAGTTTCCAAGCAGTTTCATCCTAGGTGTGTATGACTTTCTTCACCAGAACACATTTTAAGAAAAATAGAAAAATATCTTAGCTCAGTAGGTCCTTAAAATGCAAGTGAATGATGATTTCTCTTTTGAAGCTCCAAAAGTCCCAGATAGTCAGCATAAACGTCAATGATACAACACCAGCTGTTAAATTAATGTCTTCTAAAGCTATATGATTGCTTCGGTGCGAAAAATATCAATATTTAAGTACTTTTTTAACTCTAAATCATCTCTTCCGGTAAGCTTCAGGAGAGGGTGGAGATCATGCGGTCTCTCGTGTGACATATTTGCGTTGCCATGATTCAGAGGTAATTGCATGTTCTCCTCTTGGTCGAGACATCCAGGATAAGCACACAAACGCACCATTGTAAGTAAAGAAACAGATAAATACAGATCTAAACCAAAACCAACCAAGCTACTATACAGCATTCCTCCTACTCACTTGTAAACAGTGCTGCTCTTCTGGCTGTGACGCACTTGCCAAAGTTCTCACGTTTCAAATGCCAATGCAATTACTTCACGTGCGTACTGCTGCAGAACGAAAGCATGATTTAGAGTTAAAAATAGTACTTATATTTATCTTTTTCATACCAAAAGTGATAGTGTGATTCATTTAACCACTGGAGTCATTTCAATGACATTTATGCTGACTGTCTGTGATTTTTGGAGCTTCAAAAGAGAAATTGCCATCCACTTGCATTTTAAGGACCTACTGAGCAAAGTTCCTGCTAGCATTTAGTGACAGAATGATTCGACCAAAAATGGACCCAGCTGGAATTAGTTTTTTATTTCTTCTGATCCTCAGGTCACCAAAAAGCTTCCAAAGCTGAAAAGATCTTTGGTCTCCGTCAGGGGAACCTCCCGGTGAGGTAGTATTTACTGGAATTTCTAGCGTTGGCTTCGGGTTTGGGCTTCAACCAGGAATGCCTCATTGATCTCTTTTTGGCAGGCCTGGTTTAGCCCATCAAGCCTTGTATTCCTGTTGGGGGTGAAGAGGGGAGTCTGAGACAATAAATTGGCTTTAAAGTGGGATTATTTTATCTCAGACTGTGTTTCGGAAGGCTCGCTCTCTTCATCCCAGCCCGAGTACAGCGATGCCCCCTCACCGACGATAGGTGCTGCAGCTCCTTTTCCCATCACTCATAGGAGGAGGAGGAGGAAGAGACGGAGCTCCACACCTGAGTCTCTGCCAGTGCTCCCGGCCACAGAGGCCGTTCCCCAGTCACTGCCAGCATTCCCAGCCACGGAAGCCATTCCCCAGTCTCTGCCAGCATTCCCGGCCATGGAGGCCATTCCCGAGGCGCTGCCAGCGATCCCGGCCACGGAGTATGTTTCCCAGTTGCTGCCGGCGCTCCCGACCACAGCAGTCACCACACAGCCTGTCCAGTTCCCTGTGGCCATCGACGAGCCTGTCCTGCTCCCTGTGGCCGTTGACGAGCCCATCCTGTTCCCTGTGGCTGTCGACGAGTCTGTTCAGTTCCCAGTGGCTGTCAACGAGTCTGTTCAGTTCCCAGTGGCTGTCAATGAGTCCGTCCAGTTCCCAGTGGCTGTCGTGTGTCATGATCATGTCCAGCCCCCGGTGACCTTCGAGCCCGTTCAGTCCCCTGTGAACGTCGACTATCCTGTCCAGTCCATAGCGGCTGTCGACCAGCCCTTTGCTCAGTCCAGTGGCCAACACTCAGACACCAGCTACTATTTTGTTGATCAACCCATTAGCCAGCACCCGTCAGACACCAGCCACCAGTCTGTTGCTCAGCCCAGTAACCAGCACCTGTCAGACACCAGCCACCAGTCTGTTGCTCAACCCAGTAACCAGCACCCATCAGCCATCAGTCACCAGTCTGTTGCTTAGTCTGTTCAGTCCCCAGTGGGTGCCAATTACTCAGTCCTGTCCCCGGCAGTTGTCGACCAGTCTGACCCAGTCCTGTCCCCAACGAACACCGACAAGTCTGTTCAGCCCTGTGAGGTCCCTGCCCAGTCTGACCAGCCCTCTGCCGTCCTCACTCAGTCTGACCCAATCCTGTCACCAGCGGTTGTCGACCTGTTGGACCCAGTCCTGTCCCCTACAAATACCAGCCATTTTGTCCTCTCCTTGTGGCCACTACTGACTTCACCAGCTGAGGGTAGGTGGGGGAAGGACCCAGAGGTCTGGATGGACCAGGAGGTCAGGGCTGAACCGGAGGGGAACCCAGAGACCAAGGCAAAATCTGAGCTGCTGAGCAGCTGGTGAAGTCAGCTCAGATTTTGCCTTGGTCTCCGGGTTCCCCTCTGGTTCAGCCCTGGCCTCCATCCAGACCTCTGGGTCCTTCCCCCACCTACCCTCACTGGTCTGTCATCTGTCCCTCAACTTAGCCCATTCCTTTCACCTGGTCTTCCTCCAGCTCCGCCATGACCATCTGGTCCACCTACAGTCTGGTCCAGACCATCCCCCTGGTCTCCGCCACCCACCCTCCCTTGTTTGTCATCTGTCCCTCAACCTGGCCCATTCCTTTCACCTGGTCTTCCTCCAGCTATTCCATGGCCTTCTGGTCCACCTACAACCTGGCCCAGACCATCCCCCTGGTCTGCCCCACTCACCCTCCCTGTTCTGTCATCTGTTCCTAAGCCTGGCCAATTTGGATTTCAGGTGGCATCCGTTGGGGGAGGGGTACTGTCACGACCTCTGTCTGACAGCCCTTTCCTGGTTATCTGTTAATGTGTCGATTTGTGTTTTTCTCTGCCATGCGCTCTTCTGACCCAGTCTGCTTGTTTCCTCTTGTCATGCCTCCTCGTTAAGTCCTTGTCATGTTGATTGTCTGCACCTGTTCCTCATGAGTCTTTATCTATATACTGTGCCTTCATCCTCTTGTGTTTGTCGAATCATTTTGTTTGTCTGTTCCTGTTCCAGTCTTGTTCCTGTTTCCGGTCGGTCCTTGTTATTATCTTTATTTTGGTTTGTTTCGTTTGTTTTCTCTCCCCTGTGAGAGTTTTGTGTTTGCCTATTTGTTTTCTGTTATTTAATAAAATATATTTATTTTCACTCATTCCTGCATTTGGGTCATCCTTCCTGTTAGAATTTCGTGACAGTTGTACTGTCATTATAGGGCTCACATAATATATACACTGGCGGCCAAAAGTTTGGAATAATGTACAGATTTTGCTGTTTCGGAAGGAAATTGGTACTTTAATTCACCAAAGTGGCATTCAACTGATCACAAAGTATAGTCCGGACATTACTGATGTAAAAAAACAGCACCATCACTATCTGAAAAAAGTAATTTTTGATCAAATCTAGACAGGCCCCATTTCCAGCAGCCATCACCCTATCCTTGAGTAATCATGCTAAATTGCTAATTTGGTACTAGAAAATCACTTGCCATTATATCAAACACAGCTGAAAGCTATTTGGTTTGTTAAATGAAGCTTAACATTATCTTTGTGTTTGATTTTGAGTTGCCACAGTATGCAATAGACTGGCATGTCTTAAGGTCAATATTAGTTCAAAAATGGCAAAAAAGAAACAGTCAATCATTGTTTTGAGGAATGAAGGCTATACAATGCTTGAAATTGCCAAAAAACTGAAGATTTCATACAAAGGTGTACACTACAGTCTTCAAAGACAAAGGACATCTGGCTCTAACAAGGGCAGGAAGAGATGTGGAATGCCCAGATCCAATTATTCAAGAGGATAAGTACATCAGAGACTCTAGTTTGAGAAATAGACGCCTCACATGTCCTCAGCTGACAGCTTCATTGAATTCTACCCGCTCAACACCAGTTTCATGTACAACAGTAAAGAGAAGACTCAGGGGTGCAGGACATATGGGAAGAATTACAAAGAAAAAGCCACTTTTGAAACAGAAAAACAAAAAGAAAAGGTTAGAGTGGGCAAAGAAACACACATTGGACAACAGATAATTGGAAGAGTGTTATGGATCTTAACCCCATTGAGCTTTTGTGGGATCAGCTAGACTGTAAGGTGCGTGAGAAGTGTCCGACAAAACAGCCACATCTATGGCAAGTGCTACAGGAAGCGTGGGGTGAAATGTCACCTGAGTATCTGGACAAACTGACAGCTAGAATGCCAAGGATCTGCAAAGCTGCAGTGTGTAATATATATATTTATTAATTTATTAATTTATATATATATATATATATATATATATATAAATTTTGTGTCCCCAGGTATGCAAAAACTTTTTTAGGGTTCATTTTGAATAAAGACAGTCCCTACAAACAGTGTTGGCTTTGACACACTCATGGAAGTGAGCAGGTAATTTTCTGACTGAGAGTTAAATCAGGACATGATTTACTCAAATCATTGGATTTCCATTAATTTGACTTGCATTGAGACACACCCACAATTTACAAACTGCTGAAGTCAATTGTTAATCAGGGTTGCCTGCAGAGTTTTTAAAATTAAATTTAAGACTTTTTACGACCTTTTTCAAGACCTGAACAAATAAAATTAATACCGTATCTCCATCCCAAAACAAACCAACACAATCTCAAAATAAATAATGTATGACAGACTCCTACTTAAACAGGCAGGGGCACACATTCAACATGGCCTTAACCTTGCTTATTAGTAAAACACGGTAGGCTATATGCAAGTTTAAAATACTCAAGACATGTTTCCACATTTATATCACATTAAAATTGGTTTATGTACCAATAAATAAATATATATAAATACAAATTGGAGGTCAACCGATATTGGATTGTGCTGATTCGATAATGTGTTGAAAGAAAGCCAGTTAGTCTGCCAGTAGTTTATTAAATTGGTAGCCTATATTACATGTCCTTATTATTTCCTTCCTGTGATGGGGAGGGCCAGACAGAGGCTACAAGGATCCAAATTGAATTAAATTCCAGATGCACAATCAAACAAATAAGGGATATAAAATATGCACTCCTTCAATAATCTACAACATATTACAATATAAACAATTAAAAGTAAACATCAACACTATCATCATCATAATCAACGGGTGATAATTTGTGATAGTTCTGTCATAAATTCCAATATGTCCTAAATACTGTGAACTGCTCTGTAACAGCTACACTCACAAGCCCCCGTGTGCTTGGAAAAAATACAACAGTCATGTTTTCACTCTGAAGGACGCAGTGCATTCACTTATATAATAAAAAGTATACTTTTGAAGTTTGATAATAACATTAGGTCAAATTACGATTCCTGTCTTTCCGCCCCCCAAATTTAAGAACTCTTTAAATAAAAATTAAGATGTTTGTGGTATCATTTAATACCACATATATATATATATATATATATATATATATATATATATATATATATATATATATTGATTTTCTCCCCAATTTGTAATGCCCAATTCCCAATGTGCTCCAAGTCCTCATGTTGGTGTGGTGACTTGCCTCAATCTGGGTGGTGGAGGATGAATCTCAGATGCCTCCACGTCTGAGACAGTCAATCTGCGCATCTTATCATGTGGCTTGTTGAGTGCGTTACCATGGAGACACAGCTCATGTGGAGGCTTCACACCATCCGGGCTGATTTGGATGCTTAGGAGACCTGGCTGGAGTCACTCAGCATGCCCTGGGATTTGAACTCACGAGCTCCAGGGGTGGTAGTCAGTGTCTTTACTCACTGAGCTACCCAGCCCCACCCCCATTATCATTTAAGACTTTCTACAACCTTACATTTTGGAAAACTGAATTTAAGACATTTTAAGACTTTTTAAGGATCAGCGGGAACCCTGTTAAAGGGGTAATGATGAAGAGCAGTTTAATGAAATCTTCACATCCATTTGTTTTTCATTACAGAGTGTTTTGAGCGATATGTTAGAATTTGTAATATGGTTGGCTACTTTAGCACACTGCAAAAAAAGGAAATTTTGATCCTTTTTAAAAATATAAGTATTTGTTTCTTTGTTAAGCATTTTTATTAATTCTAAGATGTCCTGTGTTTTTTGTGTTACTGCATGTCACACTTTAGCTTTGAGTGTGTAATTGTCTAGATGTGGGTCCCTTTACAAGAAAAATCATACGCCACAATAGTACTGTAACGTTGGGTATGTTGAATGGAAGAGAGGAGACGCAGCAGTAGATTCTTTAAATCTAATAATAATCGCTGGGGTGGAAACAAACAATAAAGCTCAACATGCTAACACAACGTAACACTTCAAGGCCTGACAAATGATGAACAAAACTTGAGGGTATATATACACAGGGAACTAATGAGGGAATGGAAGGCAGGTGCGGATGATGATGAACAGATGGATGTGATTAGGGCAGTGAACTATGGGAGATGTAGTCCAGTGGACAACTTCAAAATAAGAGTCCTCGGAGACATGATGGAGACAGACTGTGACATTAAAAGGGGGGGTAAAGGGCGACTCCTGGCGCCCAAAGATGGATGAGGAGGGTAGGGTGATGCAGAAGATGAAGGATACCAGGAGGATAATCAGGAGGCCTAGGGGGCGGCTTCAGGGCTGGGAAAGGATCCGGAGGCTTGGAGGGCGGTTTCAGGGTTGGGAATGGATCTGGACACCTGGGAGGCAGCCACAGGGCAGGGAACGGGTCAGGAGGCCTGGGAGGAGGCCACAGGGCAGCGACTGGGTCAGGAGGCTTGGGAGGTGGCCACAGGGCAGCAACTAGGTCAGAAGGCCTGGGAGGCGGCCACAGGGCAGCGACTGGGTCAGGAGGCAGAACCGCTGGAGGAGGAGACTCTGGGGAAGCAGGCATGGAAGGTGGTGGAACCGTGGAAGGCAGAGCCAGGGAAGGCTCGAGGGGCGGAGACATGGAAGGCAGACCCATGGGAGGCTCGAGGGGTGGAGACATGGAAGGCGGAGTTATGAGGATTGAGGGAAGAGTCCGTGGAAGGCTCGGGGCTGAGAGCCGTGGTAGAGAGTACAGGCAGAGACTAGGGAACGATCTCCATGGTCGTGAGCATAGGCAGACTGGGGAGGAGGTGTCCTTTTCCTTCTCCTCCTCCTCCGGCCAGCAGGGAGCGTGGTTACGGGGATGGTCGAGGCCAAATATATACGTTTTTTTGGTTAAAAATTAGCAAATTGCTATTACTGAATGAGTACATAATAATCCAGTGTTCAAAATGTCTTTACCTTACCCTGATTCACTACAGTAAGCCTATAAAAATGATTTGTATTTTGTGCTGTCGGGTTCGATTTGGCACAAAATAGCTGGCTTACGAGGTACATCCTTGCATCATTATGTCATGCCCGTGAATATAGGAAAGAAGATCCGGCTGTCTCTTTCCCATGCAAACAGTAGTTGGCTGTAATGCACAGTTTTAGTTTGAGAGTAGCCATTAAAAAGAAGAAACAACAGCTCAGTTCAGTAACACTCACACAGTTCAGGACAGCAATTTGGATGGATGTTTATCTGTTATAATGCTTGGATATGTTTTCTGGTAGGGTTGCTGAAGCTTATATTTCTTGTCATGCTTTGATGAATCAAACATTACTTGTGTGTTAACCGATCATGATGTATCTACGTTGTCGGGGAAGTTACTGTGACATGTTTACTAATATTTATGACTTCTGAAATTGACTATTAACTGTTATATTGCATTTTAAGCATATTATGTTCATGTTTAATAAAGTAAATTTTATCCCCATTATTATTGAATCCTTGTTTTATGTTTTTAGTTTACTGTGTTATTGTGTGCATTCATAGACATACTATTTTAGTATTACGGTTCACTTGCATTATCAACTGAGGCTTTACAATACAATATAAAAATAATAAAGTCTTCCATTAAACTCGTATCAGCCATATCACGAGTATCACCTCTTAAATTGATAAGTGTACAATACAAACATTAACAGTAGATAAAATTCTTTAATAATCATAATAAAATATACTGGTAGTGATTGAGTCCCCTGTTCTCTGTGTAAAAGTGCTTTGAGTGTAGTGTCAGAAAAGCGCTATAAATGTAAAATTAATTCATTCACAATATGTGAATACGAGTGTTGTTTATCTTCATCAAACAAGTAATATTTCAATTTTAAATGTTTAATCGTATAACATAATATCAACATGAAAATAGCACGTTATGACTCCGGCACCAGTCATGATCACACATAGGCGATATCAAGGTAAGCTCAAATTGGGAGATTCATCTGCCAGAAGAGCAGTGCCAGAACACAACTGACGTAAAGTATTCTTCCGCAAATTGCTTTCAATTTTAAGTTTCAACCACAGATGCCACTAGAGAGCACGAAGTTATGTAGTGCAGCTTTAAAGATTAAGATTAAGCAACAATGTTATTGAATAAATTTTCTACTGCCACCCCTACAAATGGAACATTCCATTTACATAGCGGTGCACATGTGCATTCTGTTCTGTCATTATCTTGGGCACAAAGGTTTATGCTGCCTTCAAGTGGACATGGGAAGCTCGTACCTCCAAGTTGGGCATTCATTACAATGACGTCATGCATTCAAGTGGGAAACAAAATATGGAAGAAGCCAAACTTAAACAAATACACAATGAATGATGGTAGCAGCATTAGGATTTTTGGACCCAGTGACAACTTTGCATTTCAGGCATTTCAGACATGTTTTTTTTTTTTTTTTTTTTTAAGTTATCATTTTTAATAAACATGGTTATTAGTGAGTTGGGATTGTGTTTCTAATTGAGATATTTATTTATTTATTAATATATATATATATATATGTTTTAAATGTTGATTTAATCCAAGAATGCATACGTGGGTCAAAAACTCAGCATCTAATGTATGTATGTGTTTGTGTGGGTAGAGTTGTTGAGACACTTCACATTTTATCACCAAACATGGAAATTGCCAATATTTCAGATTACACTCTCATCTAAAAGTCCTACTTCATTTTTTTAATTAGTCTGAAAGTCTTCAGCAGTAAATAAGTTAAGTTTTTAAAAGTTTAAATGCTAAATTATTACAAATATTAAATTATTATAAAATTATCAGAGTTAATTTTCCTTGAAAATAAATAAATAGGTAGTATTATAAAGAATAAGCCTCTAGATTTCACCTCTTCAGATTTGTATTAAAGAGAGGTGAAGTTACATATGCATTCTAGGATTAAGTCATCTCTTGGAATATCTGAAGGTAAATAAAACCAATATTTCCCCCCATTAGAATACAACAGATTATATACACAAGTAAAAGGTCCAGGCCTAAAGCCCTTGATTTTACATGATCATTTGTAAGAATGACCAAATGTTTGACCATGGATGGCTCATCCTTATTGAATAGGTCAATGTAGCTATGGTTTCTATAAAACAGACTATAACATTTTGTTTTGAGAAAAAAAAAACCCTGCCTACATATTTAAAATCCATAGACCCTTCCCTGATTTCTTAGAGGGCCATGGGATTATTACATTTAAGAACCTCTGAATAGTGTGGAGAGTGTGTCCAGTTTCAAGTTTCTGGGCACATATATTTTAGAGGACCTTACATGGTCAACAAATACTACTGCACTGATTAAGAAAGCACAGAAACTACTGTTTTTCCTAAGGATGCTGAGGAAATCTGGTATGCTGATGACTTTCTATCGGTGCACCAAAGAGAGCATTCTAACATACTGCATCTCTGTGTGGTTTTTCAGCTGCACAGCCAATGATAGGAAAGCGAAACAGAGGGTTGTCCTTCGAGCACAGAAGATAATCGGATTTGAACTACCATCACTGGAAGACATCTACAGAACACACTGAAGAAAGCTATCACCATCTACAAGGACCACACACACCCATGCTATCACATGTTTGAACTACTTCTGTCTAGCAGTCGTTATAAGACATTTTATGCCGTACTTCAAGACTGAGGAATAGCATTATTCCCAGAGCTATAAATGCTCTGAATCAAGCCACCAAGAACTCTCTGCCTTTTTAACTGTTTGTAGTCTTTTAAAACTGTTGGCATAATCAATGGAATTCACAGAGACTGTTATCCTGTCCGGAATGATGTGGAATTGCCAAAACTGTTACAGGGGTACTGTCTGAACAATTAACATTGACATCATTATATATTGTACAATTGTGTATACTGGGTATATTACCATTACATTTGTCATTACCATTTCCATATTGGATTGCTTGCACATTTAAATATTTATATATATACAGGTGCATCTCAATAAATTAGAATGTCATGGAAAAGTTCATTTATTTCAGTAATTCAACTCAAATTGTGAAACTCGTGTATTAAATAAATTCAGTGCACACAGACTGAAGTAGTTTAAGTCTTTGGTTCTTTTAATTGTGATGATTTTGGCTCACATTTAACAAAAACCCACCAATTCACTATCTCAAAAAATTAGAATACATCATAAGACCAATAAAAAAAAAACATTTTTAGTGAATTGTTGGCCTTCTGGAAAGTATGTTCATTTACTGAATATGTACTCAATACTTGGTAGGGGCTCCTTTTGCTTTAATTACTGCCTCAATTCGGCATGGCATGGAGGTGATCAGTTTGTGGCACTGCTGAGGTGGTATGGAAGCCCAGGTTTCTTTGACAGTGGCCTTCAGCTCATCTGCATTTTTTGGTCTCTTGTTTCTCATTTTCCTCTTGACAATACCCCATAGATTCTCTATGGGGTTCAGGTCTGGTGAGTTTGCTGGCCAGTCAAGCACACCAACACCATGGTCATTTAACCAACTTTTGGTGCTTTTGGCAGTGTGGGCAGGTGCCAAATCCTGCTGGAAAATGAAATCAGCATCTTTAAAAAGCTGGTCAGCAGAAGGAAGCATGAAGTGCTCCAAAATTTCTTGGTAAACGGGTGCAGTGACTTTGGTTTTCAAAAAACACAATGGACCAACACCAGCAGATGACATTGCACCCCAAATCATCACAGACTGTGGAAACTTAACACTGGACTTCAAGCAACTTGGGTTATGAGCTTCTCCACCCTTCCTCCAGACTCTAGGACCTTGGTTTCCAAATGAAATACAAAACTTGCTCTCATCTGAAAAGAGGACTTTGGACCACTGGGCAACAGTCCGGTTCTTCTTCTCCTTAGCCCAGGTAAGACGCCTCTGACATTGTCTGTGGTTCAGGAGTGGCTTAACAAGAGGAATATGACAACTGTAGCCAAATTCCTTGACACGTCTGTGTGTGGTGGCTCTTGATGCCTTGACCCCATTCTCAGTCCATTCCTTGTGAAGTTCACCCAAATTCTTGAATCGATTTTGCTTGACAATCATAAGGCTGCGGTTCTCTCGGTTGGTTGTGCATCTTTTTCTTCCACACTTTTTCCTTCCACTCAACTTTCTGTTAACATGCTTGGATACAGCACTCTGTGAACAGCCAGCTTCTTTGGCAATGAATGTTTGTGGCTTACCCTCCTTGTGAAGGGTGTCAATGATTGTCTTCTGGACAACTGTCAGATCAGCAGTCTTCCCCATGATTGTGTAGCCTAGTGAACCAAACTGAGAGACCATTTTGAAGGCTCAGGAAATCTTTGCAGGTGTTTTGAGTTGATTAGCTGATTGGCATGTCACCATATTCTAATTTTTTGAGATAGTGAATTGGTGGGTTTTTGTTAAATGTGAGCCAAAATCATCACAATTAAAAGAACCAAAGACTTAAACTACTTCAGTCTGTGTTCATTGAATTTATTTAATACACGAGTTTCACAATTTGAGTTGAATTACTGAAATAAATAAACTTTTCCATGACATTCTAATTTATTGAGATGCACCTGTAATCTTACTATTTCTTATTTTTATTGTGCTACAGCATCTAGTAAGGAAGCTGCAAGTGTAATTTCGTTGTACGGGTACAATGAGAGTTGTACATATACAATGACAATAAAGATTCAATCAATTAGTCTACATCATTCACAATTCTTTATGTGATTAGAAGCATGTAGTTTATTTCCTCATTAACGATGCTAAGCACACAGTTTTGAATGCTATTACTTTGATTTATTATCTTAGTTTGGAACTAAATAAAATTTTAAAGTGATTCATTTCAAACCTTGTTGATTTGTTTTACAGCTCATAAACAGGCGGAGCATGTGGCTGGCCACGGGTGACAGGCATGATGTATGAATTGATAGAGAATTCCAATTGTCACTCTAGGAAAATGCTGGGTCGTAACTACTGGTCTAGGATCAGCTTCCCCACCTCAAATTCAATCCTTAATAATTAGCAAGAAGGGAAGGCTGACTGTAAATCAGTGGCTGTGGATGAATTCATCTTACATGAGTGGTTTTTGGCCGAGTGCGGTGTCCGTGCAATCATGGAAGTGGAGAATGTCTTCATTTATGAAATAATTTCAAATTTTACAACAAATATTAAATAGTGCAGTTCTTAGATTAAAACATGGTTCCATTGAAAACAAGTTCATCCAAGTTTGTAGCATTTCTTTTTTAATTATATCCATTGGCATTGACAATTATATCCATATAAATCAATCATCCAGTCAAACTCGAAACATGCCAGCATTGAGATGACTTTGGCGAAAATAAATTTAACTGGTACATTCTTTAAACTTGTGAAAAAAGACTCCCCACTCGATTTTAACTTAAAGGTGCAATATGTAAAAATTTTCATGTAATATTCAGCTTTTTTTTGCCAATGTGTGAACGGCTTGTAATGCAACTTAAATTAGCCCTTCCCGGACTTCCTAGGTTGCCTATTAAAGCCTGTCGACTGATTTTCATGCGAAGGGAGTGGGTCGGTTTTGCCGGGAAAATCCAAAGGATGTGACGTTTATGCGCGCTCCCGAGAGCCTTGACTCAGTGCTTGACTTCTGCTGTTCAACAGCGACAACAAACTGCAACACTAGGTAACATTATCTTAGAGATGGAATCCAGCAAACATCCGACTCCTAAACAAACTCAGGAGTAAGCCAAAAAAAAAATAAAAAATTATCTACTGAATCTCATCTGGTTAAGCAGGAACTTGATCGTGGTCAAGCGAAAACTAGAGTGAACATCGGCAGGGCATTTGATTCCTGGAGGGACTTTCGTTCGGTTTTGGGGATCAAAACCGACCCTGAATTGGCATTCTTCTTATTGGACAGGTAAGATTACATAATTGCAAAGCATGTGAAATATAGTGCCATAAGGATTGATCTATGTAATTTTAGCTAACTTGATCTTGCCTGCTAATGCTGACGCATTGCAAGCTACCTTGCTTCGTAACTTCAAATAATTTCAAGTCAGGTATACAGGATAAATTTAAGCAAATACGCTGGTTTCTTGATCGTAGTACAACATATGACATACAAAACATACAACAGTGCAACAGTCAACGTCTGGTATAGTTCGGTAGTGTGTAGCTGTATGTGTGTATCAGTATGCTATGTTAGCTGATAAGTAGTTTTAGGTTAGACTCAAAGTTTGTGGTAAAATAATCATAACTGTGTAATTTCAATTATGCTACCTCATGATGCCAGTGAATCATGTTCAGTCTCTTTGTACGTTACGTCATTGTTTTGGATGCTCGCTTGCGTCCCAATGGAGTGTTTGCACGAGCGCGAGCATGAGCAACAAGTAGCTGGCAGTTCACTTAACAGCCACAGGTGTCATTAATAACAAGGGTTTCTGAATCTTACATACTGCAACTTTAACTTCCAAAATATTTTTTAAAGTCATCGCTGCATGATATTGTCGGTGCGGTCTGCTGGCATATGGGATCCAAGTGCTTTCTATTTAATTTATTCTTTGAAAAACAGCACATGCTTACAGTTTGTTGTGAAAAAAAAAAATACTTGTATATGCTTGCTCTAGTCTTGAGTCGCCAAAATAATTAGCAAATGCCTGACATCTGTACAAACAACAAAAATTAACAATTGATTAAGATGGAGTGTTTGAATGCCATGTGAACGTTGTAGGCTATAGCAGGTAGAAGTAGGCCTACCTGCCATTTGAAAAATCTTTTGTTTAATGTATGCCTAAGGATGACAACTAATTGAAACTAATATTAACATATACAACTTTTGAGTTAAAAAACGTATTAGTATATGCAAAAGTATTGTTCCTTGTTGTTCATGTTAACTAATGTTAACAACTGTTAACAAATGGAACCTTATTGTAAAATGTTTACAATGAATGTATTTTACAACAGATGCAATATAGTCATAAACCAAAATTAAACTGAGCACATTTTAGATGCATTTTATCATTTAATTCAGTGAATTTCAGATTTTATTTGGCTAAAAATTTGCTGTGCATACTCGTAGACATGTAAATAATATGGCATGTCGTTCGGTAAGAGAACGGCACCATTTCGGTGAAAAAAATTAGTAGCCTATGTCTGAGTGGAACTTCAGAGACTTTCATACAACAGTTATCTTTAATGCATTATATAATCTAATAATGTTCATTTAAGTAAAAGTTATTAATGGATGTCTGTGGTTTACAATGAAAACATAGGCAAACTATCAACAAAATAAGTTTTTACAGGGTTTAATGTGCCTGTATGATTATGTCGGACATGTAATAGATTGATGAATACAAATCCTCACATGATTAACACAGTTCTAAAGCCTAAGATATGTGGCATATAAAAAGGAAAACTACCATTGCTGCATTCAAAATAAATGCAAAAGCATAACATTATTTTTTTATTCACATTACCTTTCACAAAAAGCTGGGTCCCGTTTGTCATGCTGTAAAATCATGGGTCATACTTCATGACATGTTCAAATTTGATAACAGCAGCTGCGGGTCAAATGGGTCTTTATTATCAGGATCCTGTCACTTTGGTCATTCATGTTTCTTGTGTGGTGACAGGCAGGGCCATATTAACACACAGGCTTCCCGGGGCTTAAGCCCGAACTCCACCATTGACATTCTCGGGAAGGCACGCATGAAAAACTTTCAGCGGGAGACACTAATGTAAACACAGAGAAGGTGCGGAAAGGTTAAATCAGTCCTTGTAGCGCATGGTGATTGAATGTGAATGTAAACTAGATGTCTAAACTCACTAAACCATTAACGATTGGTGTTGGTTCACAGAATGAAACACGACTGCCCTCTACTGATCATGCATCTCCTGCACCGCCTAATGTCACCTCACACCCGAACAGGAACTTTTACTTTGACATGCACTCTTCAAAAGGCCACATCTGTAAGTGGACAAGCTGCTTACAGGGTTGGCAGAAGAGGAAAAAACAACAAAAAAAAACCCAACCGACTAATAGGAACAGTCAGGAGCAAGACTGCAAAGGAAGACTGGCACAAGACTACTTCTTGTAGATTTTATGGCAGAATGAACACCTTACGGGACATTCTACCAGAAACATACATTATCTGTCCTGGAATTGTTACAGTGAATAAAAATACTTTTGAAAAATACAAATCCTGAAATATGGACTGTCCTCAGCCAAATTTGAGCTACATCTTTCATTGTTTTATGATAAAAACTGTTAATTAAAAA
This sequence comes from Myxocyprinus asiaticus, assembly GCF_019703515.2. NCBI lineage: Eukaryota > Metazoa > Chordata > Actinopteri > Cypriniformes > Catostomidae > Myxocyprinus > Myxocyprinus asiaticus. The sequence continues at coordinate 43,432,269 of NC_059373.1, forward strand.
AAAAAAAAAAAAAAAAAAAAAACCCCCACACACAACCAACACACCCCATTAATCAAAAAATTAAGTTGTTATCATTCACATCAATTGATTAAAACATGAAATTATACATAAATTCTATAAATATAATTTTATAACTGTCCTCATGTTTTTGTCCTGTCCAGTTTACAAAGAGTGCAATACACCTTTAAGGTTATTGTAACGAGTCAGACACAGAGTGAAGATCCATGTGCAGAGTTTAATAACAATTGTAGTCAAACAGGCGGAGGTCAAAACCAGATAAGCAGTCTAAACAAAGTAAACAAATCAAAAGACAGTAAACAAAAGGGGTAATTTAAGGGACAGGCAGTAAATAATGATAACGCTCAGAAATGTAAGACAACAGGGTGAATTGGTAAGACTTCGCAGAGAAGTGTGGTAAGAGCAGAGCTTATATACATGGGGATTTGATTAGTGAATGACGATCAGGTGTGAGTCAGTGGCAGGAAGAGGGGGATTCTGGGAAGTGTAGTCCGGGTTGAGGTTAGTACTCAGGGGAAGGGGCTCTTGTGGGAACCGATCGAGAGGATATGACAGTACTGCCCCTTTGTGGACCCTCTATAGAGCGTCCGGGGGGGGGGGGGGTCTGCCCCGGGGCCTGGGAGCCAGACGGTCAGGATGGGCTAAGTGAAATTGAGATGAGGGAAGGGTCCAGAATGTCCTCCGAAGAGACCCAGGATTGTTCCTCTGGTCCATAGCCCTCCCAATCTACCAGATATTGTAGGATTCTGCCCCAACGTCGAGAGTCAAGGAGAATGTTGACTTGGTAGGCGATCTCGCCATCAAGGTCAAGAGGAGGAAGGGGGGGTGGGAAGGTTGTCAGTGGAGGTACTGGAAGACTCAGCCACAGGTTTGAGGAGAGACACAGTAGTGAGGCAGTTGAAGTTTGTAACATATGGGGTTAACTTGTTTGATGATTTTAAATGGACCCACATACCCGGGGGAAGAGTTTCTTGCAGGATAAGTCGCAGGCAAAGATCTCGGGTGGACAGCCAGACTCGTTGGCCAGGGTTGACGACGTCGGTCAGCTTGTGTCTTCCATTGACAGATGGCTCTATGTAGATGAACATGGGCAGACTCCCAGACTTGGTTGCTGCGCCACATCCAGTGGTCAACTGCTGGTAACTCTGATGGTTCTCCCGACCAGGGAAGAGCGGTGGTTGATATCCCAGGATCCACTGAAAGGGGGTCAAACCAGTAGAGGAACTGTGAAGGGAGTTCCTGTCATACTCCTTCCAAATCCGAGAGGTAAATTGAGTTCCTCTGACAGAGACGATGTCATCTGGCAAACCGTAGAGCCGAAACACTTGATGGAAGATGGTCTCAGCAGTCTCTAGAGCGGTAGGTAGCCTTGGAGAACCTATCCACCACCACCATGATGGTGGTGTTCCCTTGTGACGCAGGTAAATCAGTGAGGAAGTCAATGGTAATGTGAGACCAGGGATGTTGAGGGATGGGTAAGGGGTGGAGGAGTCCTGCTGGAAGAAGTCTGGGAGATTTAGTTTGGGCACAGACAGAACACCCCTTGACATGCTGAGCAACGTCTCATGACAGAGATGGCCACCAAAATATTTTGAACCAGTTGTATGGTGTGGTTCTCACCAGGGTGACCAGAGTGGGAAGTATGGACCCACTGCATGACTTGAGGATGGAGCTTGGCAGGAACGTAGACACAGTCTCTAGGGCAGTGTTTCCCCAACCACTGTGCCGCGGCATACTAGTGTGCCGTGAAAGATTGTCAGGTGTGCCGTAGAAAATTATCAGATTCCACAAAATATCAGGGCTCTGGACTGAGACCATTTTTCCTAACAGTTCGATTAAACTTTGCAAGAGGTCGCATTGGTGCGACTAAAGTTGGCTGAATCTCTGATTGTGCCCTGTCGTTTTTTGTTCCGTATGAGAAATATCAAATGGCAAATGTTCCAAACGTGAAAGGAAACAGCTTTACCCGGATCAGTCAGTGCCGAGATGTGCATTTACACATGGACCGGTCTCGAGCACTCAGCCACGCAGATCATCAGAAACACAGCTGTGAGAAACACGGGCTGGGTCGTGAATTCGGCATTGATTATTTGTTTAAAACCTCTACGAGTCAATGATTAAACCAGTTTAAAAATTTTATTAAAATGGCCCCAGCATTCTAAACAGCATTGAAAAGGAACAAGACAAAATTGCACAATGAACAGACAGAAATTGTAAGGTTTCAATCCACACATCACAGATATTAAAAAAATATATATATATTTACCATGAACTTATCAATATAGTAGTGAGAGAATACAATTTAATTTCAGAATGTGATTCTTACGAAAAATGCCATAATTTGTTTTATGGTTACTGCTAATCATGGTTTTACTTATTCTTTGCTATGATCTTATTGCAAATGCCACAGTTAAAACTATGGCTACAATGGAACTTTCCTTCTGTGCAAAATCTTTTCTAATGCCCTCGGATTGTAGAAAAAGGCTTTGTCTTCAGATGACTATTTTAAATCATCAAGATCCTGATAAAAAGAAACCGTGAAAGGAAACAAATTCTCTTTCAGTTGGACCGGTGCGACCAACTCGAGTGCTGGTGCGACCATTTGTAGAATTTAACACCGGTGCTACCACTCTTAAATGTTAGTCTGTAGCCATGTAAATAAATAGATGCAATGCCACAGCAAATGTAAGATTTAATTTGCAAGAACAAATCTAAAAAAAAAAAAAAAAAAATGCAAATGTTGTTTTATTCATTACCCAATTAGCACCAATTAGTTTTTTGCATAGCTGAATTTCAAACATTACGAGTAAACACAACTAAAATGGACAGAAAACATGGAAGTTCTTGAAAAGGAAAACTATCAACGATGGTTATGTGGGACAGTGGGATAGAGGTGTGCCATGGGATTTGTTTAATTGTAAGAAGTGTGCCGTGGCAGAAAAAAAGTTTGGGAAACACTGCTCTAGGGCAACCGGGTGGGGGTTGTTCTGTCAGAGTGGCCTGCTCGATGTCCTTCATGATGTCCCACTGAACAAGGACCGCGATAACGAAGTCGGGCAGGATGGTCAGAGGGGATTCAGGGGAATAAATCTGAGAGGGCATCAGCCTTAGCGTTCATAGATCCAGGACGATACATCACAGAGAAGTTGAATCTGGCGAGCTTGTCTCATGTTGAGATGATTGGCGGAGCGTAAATACTCCAGGTTGCGATGATCTGGGAGGATGGTGAATGGGTGTTGGGAACCCTCAGACCAATGATGCCATTCCTCAAGTGCATCCTTCATGGCCAGAAGCTCACGATCCCCACGTCATAGTTCTTTTCAGCGGAGTTTGCGAGAGATGAAAGTACAGGGATACATCTTGGCTGGGTTACCATGTCACTGGGAGAGAATTGCTCCAATCCAAATGTTAGAGGCGTCCTCTTCCACTATGAAAGGCTTGGAAGGATCAGGATGATGGAGTACAGGTGCAGTGGTGAATCTTACTTTAAGATCCTGGAAGGCCATTATGGCTGGAGAAGTCCACTGAAGAGTTTTAGGTTTTCCTTTGAGGAGCGAGATGAGAGGGGCTGCTATGGTGCTGAAGTTGCGAATGAATCTCCTGTAGAAGTTAGCAAAGCCCAGGAAGCGTTGGAGTTCTTTAGTTAAACTCGGTTGAGGCCAGTTCTTGAGAGCATCAACTTTGAAACCGTTCATGTGGGCCCCCTTGGGGCTGATCACGTAACCCAGATTAGAGATATGGAATTCGCACTTCTCAGCTTTTACAAAGAGGGTGATTATCTTGGAGGTGTTGGAGAACTTTGTGTACGTGCAGAACATGAGCTTCAAGGGACGGTGAGAAGACCAGGATGTCATTTATGTAGACTACGACACAATGGAGAAGGTCGCGAAAGATCTCATTCATGAAGGATTGGAAGATAGAAGGCGAGTTAGCAAGACCATTCATCAGAGAACGTCACCGTTTTGAGCGTGTTCAGCTCAAGGTTGTTTTGACTGCACCAGACAGCCAGATGTTCAACCTCCCTTCTGTATGCAGATTCATCATCATCATCTCGGATGAGGCTGATGACAGTGGTGTCATCTGCAAACTTCAGGAGCTTGACAGAGGGGTCCTTGGTGATGCAGTCATTGGTGTAGAGGGAGAAGAGTAGTGGGGAGAGCACACATCCCTGGGGGCACCAGTGCTGATTGTACAGGTGCTGGAAGTGAGTTTACCCCTGTCTCACATGCTGCTGCCTGTCCATCAGATAGCTGGTAATCCACTGACAGATAGACATGGGAACAGAGAGTTGGTCTAATTTATTCTGGAGTATAGCTGGGATGATGGTGTTGAAAGCCGAACTGAAGTCCACAAAAAGGATCACACACACACACACACGGAAAACTCCCACGGTGAGTAGAACGGCTTACAGTTAATAAAGAGCGCTTCCAAATTAGGACAGCACATCCTCTTTACTGTTGTTACATCTGTACACCAACTTTCACTGATGTAAAAGCATGTTCCACCGCCTCTCATTTTCCCCGTTAACTCCGCGATGCGATCTGCTCCGAATAGCTGAAAGCCCAGATGATGTAACGCACTGTCTGGAATGGCTTCACTCAGCCAGGTTTCTGTGAAGCACAAGGCAGCAGAGGTTGAAAAGCCCTTGTTTGTGCGGGTGAGGAGATATAGTTCGTCGGTTTTGTTAGGAAGAGAGTGGAGATTCTCTAGATGAATACTCTGCAGCGCTGTTCAAAAGCCACGCCGACAGAGCCTGACCAGCGCACCTGCTCGTCTAGCGCGTTTAAACACTGCCGTGCCTCCGACTAAAATGTCCAGCAAAACGCCAGAATATTCAAAAAACGGTAAAAGGTTGTCTGGTATATGCTGCCGAATGTTCAGCAGTTCGTCCCTGGTAAAACTGACTGGAAAGATATTACTAAAACACAGGACAAACAAACAAAAACAACAAAAGAACTGAAGAGCTACCAAGGATGAGAGGGTTCTTAGGAGTGTTGGTGACGAGTAGTTGTAGTGTTTCATGATGAAGAGCCCCCACTTGCACAGAGACAGGTTGAGTGATGTGAAGCTGTGTCAGCATGAAGAGGGCAACCATCTAGCGCTGAGAGAGAGAGAGAGAGAGAGAGAGAGAGAGAGAGAACAAGGGGCAGTATCCAGAGACAACAGATTGCAGAGATCAGAGTCAATAAAATTGCCTGCAGCCCCAGAGTCAATAACAGCTTTGACAGAAATGGAATTCTGACTGGAACAGAGTTTTACCTCAACTAGTAAATTCCTATTTTCCAACAAATAAGACTCGTCAGTACTCACCGAAGTATTAGTGGGTAGGGAGGAACTTGAGGGACAAGATAGAAAATGGCCAGGTCCTCCACAGTACAGACACAGTTTGTGCTGGATGTGTCTTTGAACGAGAAGAGTGACCCAACTGCATGGGCTCGTGTTGAGGCATAGTTATGGCAGGTAGTTGATGGGGTAAAGACAGGGTAGCTGGAGTGCGGCTCCGCTTCAAATTGTCCAGTTTGATGGAGAGAGTAATAAACTGTTCGAGGGAGAAGTTCTCGTCTCGGTTGGCCATCTCTACCTGAAGTTGAAGCGTGAGTCCTTTGAGGTAGATGGTTTTGAGTGGTGCATCAGCCCATCCGATTTGCGCTATGAGTGTATGAAATGTGACTGTGTAGTCCGCTTCCGTTGAACTCCCTTGTGTAAAGGGAATGATGCGATCACACAAGTCTTCGCCACCCACTGGATTCTGGAAAACACCCTTGAACTGGGAAAAGAAAGCTTCAAGAGTTATGTATCTCACTATTCTAATTCAATACTGCCATAGCCCAGTCCAGTGCTTGACCTGTGAGCAAGGAGGTAATAAAGGCCACCTTAGATTCCTCAGTGGGGAAGCAGAAGGAAGCTTGAGCCATATAAATGCTACACTGTAGCAAAAAACCATCACACTGACCTGGCATGCCGTTGAATCTCTCCGGGAGAGCAAGATGAGGGGCTCTGAGATTCGGCCGAGGCGAAGAGAGTTCCGAGGGAGTGGTTAACGATGGTGTGAGGGCTGGATTTGCGGCTCATGCAGGAGATCTGGTTGGGGAAGCGGTGCACAAATAACTTAACACCTCTTCATGGCAGAGGAAAGCTGTCCCAGTTGATGGTGGTAAGCTGCCAGCTGTTCAGCTTGAAACGTGAAAGCAGCCCGAAGAAAGGAAAACTCTGCTGAATTGGACATCAGCGAAGTCTTCTGTAATGAGTCAGAGTCAGACACAGAGTGAAGATCCATGTGCAGAGTTTAATAACAATCGTAATCAAACAGGCAGAGGTCAAAACCAGGTAAGCAGTCCAAACAAAGTAAACAAATCAAAGACGGTAATCAATAACAGCCAGGCAGGAGATAATGATAACACTCAGAAATCCAAGACAACAGGGTGAATTGGCAAGACTTCACAGAGAAGTGTGGTAAGAGCAGAGTTTATATACATAGGGAGTTGATTAGTGAATGAAGATCAGGTGTGAGAGTCAATGGCGGGAAGAGGGGGATTCTGGGATGTGTAGTCCGTGTTGAGGTTAGTACTCAGGGGAAGAGGCTCTTTTGGGAACAGATCGAGAGGATATGATAGTTATGACTCAGAGGAAGTGACATCATTTGACCAAAGGTGATGCTGACATTGATAGAGAGTGAGTTCTGTCATTGAATTGTATGATTTTAAGCTTGGTTTTGCATGTTTTTTTGAGGAGGACGAGCTAAAGGGTCAGGCCCTGTCACGTTAATATATCTCAGAAAAGAATTAAATCTTTGTAAATCCAAAACATGTCTAAAAAGGTTACTGAAATTCCTTGCTTGCATGCTAACAATTTTGATGTTAACATATTAACAGGCTGAGCAATGGCAGTTAAAATGGCTGACCGTCAGGCCCTGTCACAATCCTTTGTGACAGGACCTGACAGCCCTGTGACAAGGCCTCACAAATGAATGGCATTGTTCCTTTTTATTAGCTTTACTGCATATAATATGTGTTTAACGCATGCCATAGTAAAACATTATTTGAATAAATAGACTAAAGGGGCCTCCAGCCATATGGAAACATCTAAGCCCCATTCTGTCCTATGTCAAGAACCTCTTCCCTGCTGTCACAGTGGTCCATTTCCTCAGTGATGGACCTTGTACGCAGTACCGCCAGAAGGGGAACTTCTACCTCTTCACCTCCCTCCTCTACAAAAAGGGATTCCAAGCTGGAACGTGGAATTTCTTCGAGGCCAGCAACGGGAAAGGGGCGCCAGATGGGGTTGGAGGTGTTCTGAAGAGGAGTGCGGATCGGTTGGTGAGCCATGGCCGCGACATTCACAATGCAATTGATCTGAGGCCTCGTTGCACACAGGCACCACTCTTAAACTGTTCTACATAAGCATCCAATGACAGGGCAATGAAGGGCATGCAAGACAGCATCCCCCATGTCCCATCAGCAATGAGAATACCCCAGTTTGTCACTACCTCTCCTGGGCAGATGTTGTTCCGGGATGTGAGCTACATGTGCACTGTACACAAGATTCTACAGTGCACATGCTATAACACAAAAGGCATTCAGCTTCAACTCACCAAGCACACCAATATCAGAAGAGATTGAATGGGGTCCAGAAGTCATTCAAAAGTGGTGTGTGAAACATTATTTAAACATGAAGAAAACTGCTTTTCTGCAAAATGACTCGCAGAAAGTAAAAGAGCTAAATAAGGTGATAAAACATGCACAGAAGGAATATAAAGAGAATGTTGAGGAGAAACTTAAAACTGGGAATGCAAGAGATGCGTGGAGAGGACTGAATACAATGATGGGTAGACAAAGGAAACCAGTCCAACTGTATGAGGATCCTTTTAGTTTTGCAAATAATTGTAATGTTTTCGATTCAAGATTTGTCAAAAACAGTGAGTGATTTGAATGTCTGTAGTGAAATGATGATGACTCAATCACAACCTCCGATTATAAAAGAGATGGAGTTTATCACTGTGCTTCGTAAGGTTAAACCTCAAGGCCCCTGGCCCAGATGGTCTGAGGGGGAAAGTCTTAAAGGAATGTGCAGCACAATTAGGATACATGTGTACAAGGGTGTTTCACATTTTTTTAGATAATGGTTTTGTACCTTTGGCCTTGAAAAATACCACTGTCATTCCAGTGCCTAAGGCACCCAATGAAAAATCTTTTAATGACTTTTGACCTATTGCTCTCACATCAGTTCTTAGCAAATGCATGGAGTGTATAATATGCAAAGAACTGTCATCTCAAATAATCTTCCAAAGTAATGTAGATTTTATCCATAAGAGGGCAAGGCAATGCCTTACTCTCCTCAGGAATCTGAGTTTTAATATTAGTACACAGACTCTAACCATGGTTTATAGATCAAAGATTTAAAGCATTCTTACATTTAACATTGTTTCATGGTATGGAAATCTTACAGTTAAACAAAAGAATAAACTCTCACAAGTCATTAACCAGGCAAGTAAGCTCATTGGATATAAACAATCTGCACTCCAGTATTTATTTTTTTCATTTCATGTAAAACACAGCAATTAAGATATTTAATGATTATACTCATCCCCTTCACTCTACTTTTGAGATGCTCCCATCTGGACATAGACTTAAAATCCCTATGGCCAAAAGAATTTTTTAATATTATATTTTTATATTATATTCTATTTTTTAAAAGAAAATTAAGGTTGGCTCTATGGTATGGTATTATTTTAAACGGTTGTTTGATTAATTTACTAATGTTATTCTGAGATGCTTTGAAGTATACTTGAGAATCATGTTGTCAGCTTAATCTTAATCAATTTTGTGTTTATGGGTATGTATGCTACTCCCAGAAATAGTACAGAGCAGGTGGCACAGCTGTAAATACCTATAAAACTGATATCAGGGAATCCCAAAATGTTGAACCAAATTTTCAAAATATCTCAACACTCCATTCTCATATACAGTGTATCCGGAAAGTATTCACAGCGCTTTACTTTTTCCACATTTTGTTATGTTACAGCCTTATTCCAAAATGGATTAAATTCATTATTTTTCTCAATTCTACAAACAATACCCCATAATGACAATGTGAAAGAAGTTTGTTTGAAATCTTTGCAAATTTATTAAAAAAAAAAAAAAAAAAAAAAAAAACCACATGTACATAAGTATTCACAGCCTTTGCCATGACACTCAATTGAGCTCAGGTGCATCCTGTTTCCACTAATCATCCTTGAGACGTTTCTACAACTTGATTGGAGTCCACCTGTGGTAAATTCAGCTGATTGGACATGATTTGGAAAGGCACACACCTGTCTATATAAGGTGCCACAGTTAACAGTGCATGTCAGAGCACAAACCAAGCCATGAAGTCCAAGGAATTGACTGTAGACCTCTGAGACAGGATTGTATCAAGGCACAGATCTGGGGAAGGGTACAGAAAAATTTCTGCAGCATTGAAGGTCCCAGTGAGCACAGTGGCCTCCATCATCTGTAAATGGAAGAAGTTTGGAACCACCAGGACTCTTCCTAGAGCTGGCCGCCTGGCCAAACTGAGCAATCGGGGGAGAAGGGCCTTAGAAAGGGAGGTGACCAAGTACCCGATGGTCACTCTGACAGAGCTCCAGCATTTCTCTGTGGAGAGAAGAGAACCTTCAAGTAGAACAACCATCTCTGCAGCACTCCACCAATCAGGCCTGTATGGTAGAGTGGCCAGACAGAAGCCACTCCTCAGTAAAAGGCACATGACAGCCCACATGGAGTTTGCCAAAAGGCACCTGAAGGACTCCCAGACCATGAGAAACAAAGATTGAACTCTTTGGCCTGAATGGCAAGCGTCATGTCTGGAGGAAACCAGGCACCGCTCATCACCTGGCCAATACCATCCCTACAGTGAAGCATGGTGGTGGCAGCATCATGCTGTGGTGATGTTTTTCAGCGGCAGTAACTGGGAGACTAGTCAGGATTGAGGGGAAGATGAATGCAGCAATGTACAGAGACATCCTTGATGAAAACCTGCTCCAGAGCACTCTGGACCTCAGACTGGGGTGAAGGTTCATCTTCCAACAGGACAACGACCCTAAGCACACAGCCAAGATAACAAAGGAGTGGCTACGGGACAACTCTGTGAATGTCCTTGAGTGGCCCAGCCAGAACCCAGACTTGAACCCGATTGAACATCTCTGGAGACATGTGAAAATGGCTGTGTACTGACGCTCCCCATCCAACCTGATTGAGCTTGAGAGGTCCTGCAAAGAAGAATGGTAGAAACTGCCCAAAAATAGGTGTGCCAAGCTTGTAACATCATACTCAAAAAGACTTGAGGCTGTAATTGGTGCCAAAGGTGCTTCAACAAAGTATTGAGCAAAGGCTGTGAATACTTATGGACATGTGTTTTTTTATTTATTTCTTTTTTTTTTTTTTTTAATTTTTTTTTTTATTTCATAAATTTGCAAAGATTTCAAACAAACTTTCACGTTTTCATTATGGGTATTGTTTGTAGAATTTTGAGGAAAATCATTTAATCCATTTAGGAATAAGGCTGTAACATAAAATGTGGAAAAAGTGAAGCGCTGTGAATACTTTCCGGATGCACTGTAGGTCACCGAGTGTAGTAACCCCCCCTCACAATCCACTCTGATCAGTAGAAAGGGGACTTAATACATAATTTTGGATTCAGCCATATGCTCGAGGCAACATTTAAATAAATGTCAGAATTAAACAACCTGGACTCTTTCGTCCATACCGAGTGCAAATGGGAGATAATGGGGTGTAACTTAACTTCTCTGATTAGTTCTATAGAAAGGCTTTGCAATGGCAAAATGGGGCAAGAACTTCCTGTTTAATAATAAAACAAAATCTTGGGTAGGCCTAGCCCACCTTTGTCAATTGGCCTATGTAACTTATTGAAATGTATTCTGGGACATTTACTTCGCTATGCTATCAAATTGCTTGAAATAAGAGAGGGGGACATCTACAGGGAGAGACCGTAGCAGGTAGTTAAATTTGGAAATAAAATTCATTTTAATAACATTAACCTTCCCAATCATAGATAAATGTCATGAAGCCCACATCGCTCGAAAACCTTTTTATTAAAGGATCCAAATTAACCACACAAATTTGCTGGGAATAAAATGCCCAAATACTTAATGCCTTGTTTGGGCTACTGGAAGGCACCCAGCTGAAAAGCCGTTACTGGGCAGTATGCTGTCAGAGCCAAAGCTTTGGATTTAGACCAATTGACTCTGTATCCTGAAAACGTAAAAAGGAATTAATATTTCTGTGGAGGCAAGGCATAGATCTAATGGGGTCGGAGACGAATAACAAAATATAATCTGCGTAAAGCAAAAGCTTATGCGCCATACCTCACGCCACAACCCCTGGAAAAATCACCTTCTTTTCTTATCGTGGGTGCTAATGGTTCCAGGACAAGACAGAACAATAATGGGGAAAGAGGGCAACCCTGCCGGGTGTCCCTATCCAGAGTAAAATAATCTGAAATTAATACATTTGTTTGTACCACCACTACCAGGTGTCTATAAAAGTAACTTAATCCATCCAATAAAAGTATTCTATAACCCGTATATTTCCAAAATTTAAAAAAAGATAATCCCATTCTACCATATCAAATGCCTTTTCGGCATCAAGTAAGATGGCAGTGACCGGAGTCTAATCATTTGCCACTGACCACATGATATTGATGAAACGCCTAATATTATCAGAAGAGCTGCGGCCCCCGATATACCCCACCTGATCTGTATCTATAAAAGATGTCATAACTTCACTTAACTGATTAGCCATTTTGTTTGGACAATATTTTTATCCAATCTAGCTGGATCAGGGAAATTGTATGGTAACTCTTGCACTTGCTTGGATCTTTATCCTTTTTAAGGATCAGACTGATCTGGGCTTGTGTTACGGTTGACGGAAGCTTTCCATTCTTTAATGATTCTATATAAATTTCTAGCAAAATGTGGAGCCAGTTCCGTAACATAAGATCTAAAAAATTCAGCGGCAAAACCATCTGGCCCTGGAGCTCAGCCGTCAGTTTAGGTTCCAATGGTTCCACAAAATTTCTAATATCCTCATCAGTGGATGAAGACATGGAACTATAGAGATCAAGATATAATGCTTTTAAAGAATTCTTAATATCAATGAAGTAAATATTTCACCACCAGCAGATTTCACTGAGGGAATGGTAGAAAAAGACTCTGTTTTATATATCTAGCCAAAAGGTTTTCCTGCATTTAACCCCTAACTCAAAGTATGACTGTTTTGCCCTGAATAGCCAAAACTCCACCTTCCATGACAAAATAGTACTATATCTGTATTTCAATTGGGTCAGTTCTCTGAGGCCATCAGACGACATTCGGAGCTTCAGCTCTGCCTCGGCACTTTTAATAATCCCTTCCAACTCAGAGTTCTCATGCTATGAATTTTTTGATGAATGAGGCATACTGTATGATCCGACCCCTAAGAACCACCTTAAGTGCCTCCCAAGCCACGCCCACAGAGGATACTGAGGACCAGTTGGTCTCAATATAATCACTGATTTCAGCCTTTAACATTTGTTGGAATTCAGGGTTCTGCAAAAGGGATACATTAAAGCACCAACTATATGATTTCTTTTTCTCCAAATGTGACAACACTTCTAAATTCACCAGGGCATGATCTGAGACTAAGATGTTTCCAATTGAGCATTCCACAACAGATGAAATGAGGGACAGACAAACAAACAGATAAAAATCAGTTCTAGAATAAATCTTATGGACTGATGAAAATATATAGTCCCTACCAGATGAGTTCAAAAGTCTCCAAATATCTTTACAACCAAGATTTTTACACATCCTGTGAAGTGTCAATGTTGCTCTAGGGGGCTTACACACTTTTGCTTCACTATGATCAAGGACCGAGTCCATCAAAAGATTAAAGTCTCCTCCTAATATTATATCATGAGGGGTGCCAGCGGCTTGCAACATCCCTTCAAGATCTATAAAAAAGCCCCGATCATCAGCGTTGTGCGTAAATATTAGCCAAAAATTAACCTTTGCCCCTGAATTTCTGCTAACAATAATGACTCTTCCTAATTTCTCTTTAATCTGTTTGAGACATTTGAATTGTAGATGTTTACTTATCAGTGCAATGACTCCCCTGCTTTTACTTGAGCCAGCACTAAAGAAAACATGTCCACCCAATATCTTCCCTAATTTTTCAACTTCCTGCGGGGAAAGATGCGTTTCTTGAAGAAACACTAATCAAATTTTTTTACGTCTAAGAAAATAACCTTCCTTCTTTTTATGGGGTGCCCCAACCCATTCACATCCCATGTGGAGAAAAACAATCCGCTCATATTAATATTTGACATTGTGTCAAAAATAAAATGATAAAAGATCACATTCCTTCATTGGTGGAACAGGCAACCCCCGAATATTGCCCAGAACAAGAAAAAAAAAAAAAAAAAAAGAAGAAAAACATGCACATTAACCCCGCGCACGACGGCACCAACTGCCATCCATCCCTCTAAACTCAAACAGCCCATGTACGCCCACGAGAGTCTCCGTGACAACTTTGTCAATGGATTGCTCAAGTCCTCAATTTTGTGAGGCAGAATTACTCAACAGAAAATAATCTATAAAACAAACTCCAGCCAACAGGTGGAATAAGCACAAAGAACGTGTAGATTCATCCACATAATTGTCCCGAAGGTGTGTTCCTCAACAAAACAAGCTCCAGCCACTAGCGGAACCAGCACAAAAAAAAAAAAAAAAAAAAAAAAAAAAAAGTACAGTTTCCTCAGGTAGTCAAACGAATGTTCAGTGAGTCGGCCCATTCAGCTGTTACATGAGTTTAACAAATGCCCTAATCACTACAATGTTTGCAAGAAATATTCCACAAAACAAACTCCATCCAATAGGAGGTATAAACACAAAGAACGTGCAGATTCATCCACAAACTGTCCCGAAGGAGTGTTATTCCACAAAACAAACTCCAGCCGCTAGGCGGAACCAATCACAAAAAGAAACACATAAGGCACTCAAGTGAATGTTCAGCGAGTCAGGTCCACTTGGCTGCATCGAGAGCATCACACAATGACATCGCTTGCTGTGGGCATGTAAATATTTTGCTGCCATCCTAGTATCAATCCTCAACTTGGCTGGGAACATCAGTGCAAAAAAAAAAAAAAAAAAAAAAAACCCTTCCGTTGATGTAAGAGTTTCTTGCATTCCTTGAATCAATCACATTTCTAGCGACGAATTCGCAAAGTCTGGGAACAAGAAAATGCTGTGGTTCTTCCAAGAAAGCCTTCCTCCTCGCCTCACGTAAAACAAGATCTTTATCAGATGATCTCAGAAATTTGGCCAGAATTGATCGGGGGCTGTTATGTCAAACAGACTCGGGAAGAGCTCATCTAGGAATTTCACCATATCTCAGCCTTCTTCGTCTTCAGGAATTCCAACAATTCAGATGTTTCACCGGTTACGATTCTCAAGGTCTTCCAACTTTTCCCCAAATGTGCTCCAAGTCTGTCTTGGTTGCTAACGGGTTAGCAGCTAATTCCCTCTCCGATGACTCCAGATAATCGATCTGTTTCTCAACATTCAACACTCTTGTAACCAACTCTGTGAATTTAGTCTCCATGGCAGTGATCAATCAACATATTACAGCAAGATCCTCCAAGTCAGCAATGACCTTCATCAGCATTGCCGTCATGTTTGACAGCTGATGCTGAATCGCTTCCACCGCGCCGGCCAAATTGAGTCCCGGGCTCTCAGCCTGTTGCTCAGGGGCCTCAGCTTGAGCACACAAGTGTCTTTTAATGTCTCCAGAGCCCGAGGATTTTAAATTCAGAACATATTGAATCCCACCAGTTTATGACACAAAATTGAATAGATTGATATGTACCACCACATTAATTAATTTTAGGCATTTTGCAAAGCTGATGTGAATGGTGAAACCATTATGTAAACAAAACCATTATGTAAACACACACACACACACACACACACACACACACACACACACACACACACACACACATGGGGAAAAAACTCTACCAAAACCATACACACATAGTCCACACAGAGTTAAATGTTTTCCTGTGATAATAGCTCAAGTAAAACAGATACAAAATTGATTTCAGATGAACAAATGAGAAGTGCTGTATCATTTGGTTATCACAGCTGAAACAAACTGAAGAGCTGAAGGCACAAAGAGGAAGTATAGGAAATGAATAAGGGTAACATTTTGATTTACCACAAATAACTGCAGTTGCCTTTCAAGAAAGTAACTTCAATGCTGCATCAGAAGCCGAGGCTATGGCAGCTCCTGCCTGGGGCAGTAACCTTGAAACCAACACTGAGCATTTTTGCACCTGGTCAGCAGAAACACATTCTATTCTTCTTGCCCCAGCACAACTGACAGACCTCGTAGTGGATGCACGAGGCACAAACAAAAAGAGAGTAGAAAAATCCAGCTTAACCAACTTTTTTCCCAACATTTTCACATTGTTATGTTGCAGCCTTATGCTAAAATGCTTTTAAAAAAAAAAAAAAAAAAAAAAAAAAAAATCACCACATCAATCTACACTCCATACCCCATAATGAAAAAGCAAAAAACAGATTTTTGATAACTTAAATTTTATTAAAAAGAAAACAAATATCACATTGTGTCGAGGCACAGATCTGGGGCTACACTGAAGGTTCCCAAGAGCACAGTGGTGTAAGATTTTATATATAAATAATTAGTTTAAGAATCTTGTCCGCGTTTGACCACCAAAATAATGTAGGGGGACATTTCCATGGCGGCCATGCGAGATAAATGACACCTGAGCAGATTAGAAATCAGAAACATTTTCCACCATTCAGTATGTAACACATCAGGGTACCATAATTTATATTCAGGGAATTTAGCTCAATAAGGGAATTAGTGATTGATTTGGGGAATATTAAAAGAATTAAGGTTTACATCCGATCAAAGTCTTTGGCCAGTGATGAGTTGATCGGAACATAAGATTAATTCTTACAGTAATACTAGTTTCATGGCCATTGAAAATAATCACAAATAGATTGAAATTCCATTTATGAGCATGTAGCTTAGGATCGACAGATTTCATGGGACCAATATAATTTAATCAAATACAGTCAACTTCTCTTTGAATGATTTATAAAGACTTATTTGTAATCTACAAACAAACAATTAAACTAACACTTAGACAAACAAACATAAACCCGGGTTGGAAAGTGAGCTTTGACAGAAGATGAATGGAAAATTCTGTAACAGAAAAATGAACTTTATGGAGTCTATAGAACTTGCCATGAACCACCAATACTTAATTTAGTACGCCGTGATTTGAGATCGGGTTACTCAAATTATATTAAAGAAAGCACCAGATTTCAGCAAAAGCCTGGAGATCTGTACTTGCATTGCGTTGTTTGGCGTATGGAGTTTCTGAAGTCCTTTGAAGTCCTTTGCCTTGGTTCAGTTCCAGGAGGCCTTTGTTTGAACTGATGGATGGGTGATGGAATGACCAGGCAGAGCCCCAGAGGCGAGGATTCCCGCAAGGGAGAACTCGAGACAGAGGTCAAAGTATGTGAAAGCCGTAGAGCAGAGAAGAGAGAGAGAGAGAGAGGGGGGTTGTCCATACTGGTCTTTTAACCCTTTCTGTTTAGTCCAACCCCCAAATGAATTCTACCCAATCAGAAGTGTCTTTAGCTAGGTCACATGGTAATTTCTGTCCTCCCCTCCAGATAATTTATGGCCCATTGCTCTTTTTCCCGCTCAAAACAGGGCAAAGTTTAATCATGAACTTTAAGAGAATTATAACTGCAAATCACCCGAATATACCTCACATCATCATTCTGGAATTTAAGAGACAATCAATTATATACACCAAACTCTTGCACTCTTATTAAATTACAGTTATAATGCACAATAAATGTAGAGAGTTGGTTATATTGGAGAACAATGGAATGTCTTTGATCTGAAATTTCCATGGCGGCCATGGGGAACTTTCTTCAGCAAATGGTCTTATCAAAAAGGAGAGGGGTTTTGTTGTGCTTCTACCTCAATTCACCTGTTCTTAAGGCAGTTTAGATTTGCCAGATGTGAGAAAGTCAGACTTGCTGGCACCAGTCCGAATCTCTTTGTAGCTCAAAAGAAAGTCAGTGTAGATTCTGTATATAAATCATTCGGTGTAGAATTGTTGAATTTCTCTTAGTTTACTTCTGCGTCAAAGTCCTACAGTGGCCTCCATAATTCTTAAATTGAAGAAGTTTGGAACAACCAGGACTCTTCCTAGAGCTGGCCGTCTGACCAAACTGAGCAATCAGGGGAGAAGGGTGTTGGTAAGAGTGGTTACCAAGAACATGATGGTCACTCTGGTTGAGCTCCAGATATCATGTGTGGAGATGGGAGAAACTTGCAGAAAAACAGCCATCACTGCAACACTCCACCGATCTGGGCTTTATGGCAGAGTGGCCATACGGAAGCCTCTCCTCAGTGCAAGACACTTGAAAGCCTGCTTGGAATTTGCAAAAAAGCAGATAAAGGTCTCTCAGACTGTGAAAAACAAGATTACCTGGTCTAATGAAATGAAGATTGAACTGTTTGCCCTCAATTCCAAGCGTCATGTCTGGAGGAAACCAGGCACCGCTCATCACTTTTGCAATACTATCCCAATAGTGAAGCATGGTGGTGGTAGCATCATGCTGTGGGGGTGTTTTTCAGCAGCAGGGACTGGTCAGGGTTGAAGGAAAGCTGAATGCAGCAAAATACAGAGATATTCTTAATGAAAATCTGATCCAGAGCGCTCAGGACCTCAGACTGGGCCATAGGTTCACCTTCCAACAGGACAATGACCCTAAGCACACAGCCAAGACAACACAAGTGTGGCTTAGGGACAACTCTGTGAATGTCCTTGAGTGGCCCAACCAAAGCCCGGACTTGAACCCAGTCGAACATCTCTGGAGAGACCTGAAAATGGCTGTCCACCGACGGTCGCCATCCAACAGGACAGAGCTTGAGAGGATCTGCAGAGAAGAATGGCAGAAAATACCCAAATCCAATTTGGAAAATACCCAAATGTGCAAAGCTTGTCGCATCATACCCAAAAAGACTTGAGACTGTAATCACTGCCAAAGGTGCTTCATACTTATGTCAATGTGATTTCTTTTTTTTTAATAAACTTGCAAAAAGTTAGCAAAAACCAGATTTTTGCTTTGTCATTATGGGGTATGGAGTGTAGAATGTGAAAAAATAAATCATTTTAGTACAAAGGCTGCAACATAACAAAATGTGAAAAAAGATTAAGGGGTCTGAATACTTTCTGAATGCACTGTGTTTGCAGATTCCTGCAGCCCATTCTTGGGATAAGCATTCAAGGGGACTTCATACCAGTTTAAGGTTCAACTCTTCAGGTTGTCTCTGACCCCTTGCACAATTACTAAATGTGTCGATTCGGCACTTGCTCCGCTTAGGCCATGCATCGACTGTGTTACCTCGATGATTGGTTGCTATAGATCAAAGGTACAAGCATAGAAATCTGCTGCTAGCTTATTGGGGCCTCAAGGGCAATTGGACAAAGAGTGTGTGCGCCTAGTCAGCAAGTTTTCTTCATAGGAATGAAATTCGACTCTAACCATGTCAGCACTTAATGGATTAACATTTTTATTCTATTCTCCTACACTTGACAAGGTTCAAGCTGGGGAGAACCCTGCTGTGGAATCAGTACCACTGAGTGCTGGGCTTAAAGGCCGCTGCAGCCACCGTTGCCCTGCTAGGCTTGCAATGGATGAGACCTCAAGTGCTGGTGTAGCCTGAGGGTCCCTCATAATGCTTGGCAGTGTTTCCCCTATATGCATTTTGCTGCAGCGCTGCACCACTGCTGAACTTGCCAGCCCCAGTCAGCTGTTGCAGTGTAGAAAGTGCAGAGACCACACACACACACGTAGTGCAAATCTAATACAAATCTGTTATGTACATTGCAAATGTTTAGTTTTTTTTTCCTCAGAGGAATGAAATGGCAGAAGAGGTTGGATGTGTTGGATAAATATAAAAAAGACTAAACTGTGTATTGCGTAGTTATTGCTCAATGGGGCAATTTAACTGTCCATGAGATGGATAGCATGAGGGAAATACCAATAATCCTCTCAGCAGTCCGAACTATCCTTTGTAGTCTTCTGATGTCTGATTTCTTAGCTGAACCAAACCAGACAGTTATTGAAGTGCAGAGGACAGACTCAATTACTGCTGAGTAGAAATGTATCAGCAGCGCCTGTGGCAGGTTGAACTTCCTCAGCTGGCAAAGGAAGTACAACCTCTGCTGGGCCATTTTCACAATGGAGTCAATGTGTGTCTCCCACTTCAGGTCCTGTGAGATGGTAGTGCCCAGGAACCTGAATGACTCCACTGCTGCCACAATGCTGTTTAGAATGGTGAGTTGGGGTGTTCCTACTAAAGGCCACAATCATCTCCACCATTTTGAGCGTATTCGGCTCAAGGTTGTTTTGACTGCACCAGACAGCCATCTGTTCAACCTCCCTTCTGTATGCAGACTCATCGTCATCTCAGATGAGGTTGATGACAGTGGTGTTGTCTGCAAACTACAGAGGGGTCCTTGGCAATGCAGTCATTGGTGTAGAGGGAGAAGAGTAGTGGGGAGAGCACACATCCCTGGGGGTCACCAGTGCTGATTGTACAGGTGCTGAAAGTGAGTTTCCCCTGTATCACAAGCTGCTGCCTGTCCGTTAGAAAGCTGGTAATCCACTGACAGATAGACATGGGAACAGAGAGTTGGTGTAATTTATTCTGGAGTATAGCTGGGATGATGGTGTTGAAAGTTGAACTGAAGTCCACAAAAAGGATCCTTGCATATGTCCCTGGTCTGTCCAGATGTTGCAGGATATGATGCAATGCCATGTTGACTGCATCATCCACAGACCTGTTTGATCGATAAGCAAATTGAAGGGGATCTAGAAAGGGTCCAGTGATGTCCTTCAGGTGGGCCAACACCAATCTCACAAATGATTTCATGACCACAGACTTCAGGGTGACAGGTCTGTAGTCATTAAGTTTCTTTGGGACAGGAATAATGATTGAACGTTTGAAGCAGCATGGAACTTCACACTGCTCCAGTGATCTATAGAAGATCTGTGTGAAGATGGGGACCAGCTGGTTAGCACAGGATCAAAGACACGCTGGTGAGATGCCATCTGGACCTGAAGCTTTCCACGTTTCCAAAAGACCCGGCTCACATCATCTTCACAGATCTTAAATGCAGGTTGAGTAGCAGGAGGGGGGGGGGGGTTGCAGGAGGAGTTGGTTTTTGTGTGAAGTGAAGGTCAGAGTGGGTATGAGATTGGGCCTTTCAAATCTGCAGTAGAACACATTCAGGTCATCAGCCAGTTGTTGGTCCACCACAGGGTTGGGGGTAGAAGTCCTGTAATTTGAGTTGTTTCATGCCACTCCACACTGATAATAATAATTAATTTTCTTTATTTATCACATTATACATTTGCACATATACAGTGAAATTCTTCTTTTTCACATATCCCAGTTAGGCTGGGGTCAGAGTGCAGGGTCAGCCATGATACAGCACCCCTGGAGCAGATAAGGTCAAGGGCCTTGCTCAAGGGCCCAACAGTGGCATCTTGGCGGTGCTGGGGCTTGAACCCCCGACCTTCTGATCAGTAACCCAGAGCCTTAACCGCTGAGCTACCACTGCCCCTTGCAGGGTCATTAGCTGAAAACTTGTTTTTCCAGCTTCTCAGAGTATCTTCTTTAACCACTCTGATTTCCTTGTTCAGTGTGTTCCAGGCCTGATTGTACAAGACTTTATCCCCACCCCTGTAAGCATCCTCTTTGGCCTGACAAAGCTGCAACAACACGTTTCAAACTCACTTAAAGTGGACCGCGTGCTCCTTTCTGAAACATAGGATGGCAGGGGAATGCAATGTTTCACTGAGCAATCAGTTAGCGCTTTCCTTGTGAATATATGTATGTTTGGAGCGCATTTTGCACTCTTCAAAAGCAGAATGAAACAGCACTACATGGGTCAATTATCAAATATGGCTTAATATTTATAGCAGCACGAGGGCAGAGCATGTGCGATAATTTGCAGATTGGTCTCAACCGACCAGACTATTTTAAATGCGCTTGTGTACCAGTGAGATGCGTGGCGGGGACTGCAAAACCCGTTTGAATGCTGTACAGAATTGTCTGTTGCAAAACTCTTATGTCTTGGTGATGAAACTAGCTTAACCCTGAAGGCATTTAAGGATTCCATGCTTAAATGGCATACCCAAAAGTAAGAGCTTATAACTCTGTCTTTTGTAATTTTTTTCTTAAGTTTTAGAAAACCTTTCAAAATCTGAAGAAAAAATATTGATCATGCTCAGAGACTCTCATGATACAACACCGCTGACAAAACACACAAAACACGAGCTCTAAAAATATATTTTTTTTTTCAGTTATTATTCATGTTTGGCATTATACCTTTTAGGTCATTAAATTAACTTTGTTGTTCTCCATCATGTCAACTATACCAGGAACATTTTGTTGATAGTATAAACAATCCAAAGATATAGCATTTGGAACCATGGTTCCCAAAGTGGACTTTAATATCTCAAAGTGTCCAAAAACATCTCAAAGCAAGTTTTATTGAATATTAAAACAAAATAACTGAATCATGAATGTAAAAATAAAACAAACTAAGTGCCAAAAATAAATTTCAGCTCTCGCCTTATTCCATCTCTTCATAAAATGTGCGTTGAGCACCCTCTTGTGCGCAGTCGGTTTATGTGCGCTCTGGGTCTGTTTACCACACTTGGGACAAAGGGTTGTCCAAGTATGGACTCTAACACTCTCCAGACAGCCAATGAGAACGATCTGACACATCTATGATGTAAAGAATCTACATATTGTATTATGTCAAGTGTGGGCTTGTTTTATCCACAAGCCAACACTTTTTTTCAATTCTCAGATCACAACACTTACATTTTACCATGGATTTACTGCAGTAACACCAACTGTACTGTATTACCTATGGTAGTTGTGGCAGAAAAACTTTGGCATTTTTGTAATGAAAACAACAGAAGTCTAAAGTTCTTTATATAGAAACCATAGTTACTAACCATGGTAGCGAGGAGCCATGCATGGTTTTACCTATGGATACCATGAACTATTACAAATATTATTATTTAAAACTATGGTGCATGTTCATAATTATGGACCAAGCTATCAGTTATCCATCGATGTAAAATCTGTACACTTGTAATGCTCTCTGATTGAAGGAAAATGTAAGTTTTCTGAAGGCAAACAGAACATTCCAAGGCATGGCTGTAGTTTAATTAAGAGCCTGATAAAAGGAATCTGTAAAGACCCAACTTATTCACACTGTCAGAACATTTCAATTTAGCCATATAAAAATTAGCGGTTAATTTTTACCACAGATGTTACTGTTGTTAAGATCATAAATTTTCATCTGCATCCCAACCTCAAAATCAATACTGTACTGTCAAATGTGCATTTCAATGCACAGAACATGTAATATTATTTGCATGGGTGCTACCAAAGCAGGTGCTGGTGCCACATTTTCAAAGGGCCCTTTGAGGGCACAAATTTACCCTGATGTGGCCCAGGCTGAAATTGAGTTTGACATCCCTGTTTTAAACTATTCTTTGATCAACAC
The DNA here is from genome assembly GCF_019703515.2 of Myxocyprinus asiaticus. Classification (NCBI taxonomy): domain Eukaryota; kingdom Metazoa; phylum Chordata; class Actinopteri; order Cypriniformes; family Catostomidae; genus Myxocyprinus; species Myxocyprinus asiaticus. The sequence goes on from NC_059373.1 coordinate 43,454,970, forward strand.
GCATTAATACGGGTCCGGCATTGCGGGCTTGTGGACGTGCGCACCGCTGCTGAAAAAAAATCCTAGGGGAAACACTGCTTGGCAAAACGGACACCTTCGCCACATAGTGACACATTGCTGGTTAAACCACGCTAGCTATTGGAGGGGGAAAAAGTGTGACACTCACCACGATGCTCAGAGACAAAAGTTGTAATCACGGATGCTTCCAACACAGGTTGAGGAGCCCTCTGCAATGGACATCCAACATTTGGCACCTGGAAATGTGCACAAACTGTGTGGTACATTAAGCGCCTGAAAATGTTTGTAGTCCACTTTGCTCTGAGAGCTTTTCAGTCAGACATCAAAGTTTCACGTTCTGATTCACACTGGCAGCACTGCAGTTGTAGCATATATAAACTGCCAAAGAAGTTGGCCAAAGAGCCCAATGTTGAACCTGGCGAGCCGAATTCTGCTCTGGAGCGAAGTCTTCTCTCCTACATGCGATGCACGTCCCTGACCATCTGAACAGCAGAGCAGGTTTACTTTAGCATCAGGACGCCAGGACAGGGGGAAATTGAGACTCCTCCCTCAATCTGTTCAGTGGAATACGAGGTATACAGGAAGCGGAGGTGAACCTGTTTGCCTCTCTGGAGACCACACTGGTAGTCCATGACAACAAGCTCCACCAGGCTTGGACGTCTTAGCTCACAGATTGCCAGCAAATCACGAATATGCGTTTCCCCCGTCAGCTTGCTAAATCAAGTATTGTGCAAGATATGAGAAGACAAGGAAACAGCCACTGGGTCCCAGAGGTGGTAGAGCGGAGGATGCTCCCCCATGGGAAATTCCTTTGGGAAAGTATCTGCTCTCGCAAGCTTGAGGCACAAACTGGCTACATGTCTGGCCTTTAAACAGGGCTCGTCTGACACAATAGGGTTGTTGCAACCGGGGCTAGGCACCATACTACAGGCCAGGGCCCCCTTAACAAGGTAGCTGTATCGCTGTTTTCTAACAGTGCTCATTGAGACTAACTGCGTTCAATGTGAGTGCATGAAACTCAGGTTCTCTTAACATGTAAATTATATTGCTGTATCACTGCCTTGCATATACTTTAAAACCCAGAGGTGGACTGGCCATGGGGAGAACAGGGACATTTCCTTGTGGGCCAGCCACGAAACAGGGCCGCGATAAGCCAAAGAGGGCTGTGAAATGATGAAGGGGACCGCAACAAGCTTAAGTGGGCCATGAAACGGTGCCACGATATGCTGAAGGGGGCCATGAAATGCAGAAGGGGAAAGCGAAAAACTTTTATACTTCATTCTTTCTAATCACTGCCAGTCAGTTTGTCTAGTAGATGAACTGAAATAGAAAAATATGCAACACTTCCATAAAATTTCTCGTTGAGCAATTCATCAACAATTACTGCGTGTATATATATATATTTTAATTAGTTTTTTAAATATACACTCAAATATAAATTCAAGTGCTCATGGAAAAGATGTGTCTTTAGCTGTTGTTTGAAATGGAAATCTGCTTCATGGAGGATTTTGGGAAGGTCGTTCCACCACCGAGGTACAGTGAAGCCGAAAGTCTGGGAAAGTGTTTTGGTGCCTCTGTGTTTGTACAAGACGCTGCTCATTAGCTGAATGCAGGCTTGTGGTGGGAACGTAGCTCTGCAGGAATGATTTTAGGTAAGCTGGAGCAGATCCGGCAGATCCAGAACTCATTTGCTTATTTTAGTTGTTTTGCAAATTTGTCAAGTAGTTCTTCTCATCTGTGATGGGTGGAGGGTGGACCAGCTGAGAGTTGCTTTGTGCCACCTACCATACTGGGGTAAAATTGCTTGTAGATTAGTACCACCTATTGTTAAGGTGTGAATGTGCTAACGGTGAACATTCTCTTCACTTTCTATGTGAAAGGGCTATTCGTCTGCGATTGGCCTCTCATAATTGAGTCGCCTTTGGTGTTCAAATGCCTTAAGACCCTTTTTCTCCTCTGATCTGGGACTTAGCACTGGTATTAAAAGCCACTCGAGTCTGTAAGCATATGCAAACTCTTTAAAGACTATGCTGCTTCATGTTTGATTGATGCCAAAGCAAGTTGGTCCCTTTCAGTCAGCAACTTTTGTTGGCCCAGGGAAGGTTATGTGCCCAAAGTGCTGACAGCACTCTTTAAGGCTCAGGTTTGTTACCCTTCAGGCATTCTCTCCCTCACTATTTGAGTCAGACAAGGCTAAGAGACTACACAAGCTCTGTCTGGTGAGAGCATTACGCATGTACATTGACCAAATGAGTCAATTCAGGGTATCAGCAAAGAGTTTCCCACTACATTGTGGATGCTATGTCACTTGTGTATGAAACACAAGGCATACAATGTCCCATGGGCATAAAAGCTCATTATACCAGGAGTAAGTCCTTTTCTGGGCATGGGCAAAGGCCATGTCACTCGAAGACATGTTTGGCTGCAGGTTGGGCTTCCCCTAAAACCTTTTCCAGGTTTTATAACCTGCATGTGTCTTCCGTCTCTTCCCAGAGCTTTACAGAGGAAGAAGGTTGATTACTGAACTGGTTAATATTGTTGTTAGAAACTATGGTCTCTGAATTCCAACTGCTGTGAATTAAATCTGGTACACAATTGGGGTTGTCACAATACCATAATCATATGGTACTTTAGATGGTATAGTATCGTATCACGATACCAATTAGTATCACTATACCACACGATAGTGTTAATTCTTAATGCAGTTTGTCATAGTGGTTTTCAGAAACTAGCCATTCCACTTGTTGCTCTGGAAGTGGTGAAAGTAACAGATGGATGAACTGGGAGAGGGCTCAAATGGACTGAATTGTTACCAAATCCATTATTAGTTTGATGTTTTAACAACAACAACCAAACCCCCCCCCCCCCCCCCGCTGCATTGAAACAGCCAGTTCGAACTGGCTATGGCTTTAAACTTTTATTCCAGTGTTTCTGTGATTATTTGAATGTTGTTAACAAAAATACAGATATTGTGAAATTGAAAAGACTTTTGAGCAACTGTTTCATTATTACAACCGCTTCAGCCCCTCTCTCCTGGTAAAAAGCAGCGCAAATACAGATTACACACACCGGTTTGATCGCACACCTCAGGGACGTGATCAAAGTGATCTGTGCTGTGCTTCCCAAAAGCGTCGCAAGCTTAAGTTAATCGAAGAGACCATTGGTGTCAATGGATTCTACAATCTACTTGTAGAAATGTAGCCCTGATCATGAGTGCAAAGTTACCACCACCATGCATTTGTAATTGGAAAAAGATAAATGAGTGCAACATTAAATTTTTCAGAAAAACAGTAAGTCTGTAAATGTGAAAAGAATTAAGGTTAAATGAAGTGGCACTAACTCGTGAGTATTCTGCAGAAGTAGTGGGATGTGTCCAGAAGTGTTAAATAAGGTTGCTGGTGTTTCCCCATTTTTCCTTTAAATCTTTGTAGACATTCATGGGTTTTCCCCCCCTCGGTCTCATCAGGCAAAACCCCAAATAATTCAAAATCTTGTTACGTGAACTGTGTTTTTTTTTTTTAGAAAGCTTCTCACTCCAAAGTGAGATTTAAATCCATATTATCTGTTAGGAGACACGACCGACAAATTAGCATGCTGGGATTCCATTTGAACATGGGAAAACCACACATTGAAAAAAATAAACAATACTGTATAAGGGACAAATTCTAAACAGCATTTTGCACTCTTAAAGGGCACTGTGTGAAGGGGACACCACTCCAAAACACTACATTTTTAATGTTATAGCAGACATAGGTCTGATTAAAATGAAAATAACATTTACTACCGCACATACAACATAACTTACAGTACTAACATATTAACAGTACTACCGTTTAAAAAAAAATATTCTGGCACCACCAGAATTTTGAAGCTTTAATATCGCAATACTACCGTAGCACCAGTATGCAACCCTATGTACAATATATTACTACCCTCTTGGATAGTATCATTGTACAAAGCCCTTGGCAAGATGACCGCTCTGTTGCCCTCCTTCTCACTAACCGAGAAGATGTGTTAAGACACTGGTCAACTACCTAGCATGGCTAGTGTCTTGACATCAAGCCATTGGTTTATTATCCCCACTTTCCTTCCTGTTTTTCCAATACAAAGGTGTAGCTACAGCAATGCTTTTTACTACCCTGTTGGCTAGAAAGAATTGCACATAAGCATTATGGCGTTATGGTATATGGCTTCCATAGTTACAATCTTAATTACTTACCTTAACTTTGGTTCTCTGAAAGGAGGGTACAAGATGCTGTGTAGCTGTGCCGCAGCTACTGATTTTTTGCAGTTTAGAGATTAAGCGATGCGCTCTCCTTCCTTCAGTTGGAAAATCCTGAAATTTTGATGATGGGCTGGCGAAGGGCCAGACTGGGCAGCGGCCACTAGGGACAGAACAGGGTCAGACACAGGCTTGGTGGATACTTGCTGGCAGGGGTCAGACACAGGCTTGGTGGACCACTCCTGGCACAGGTCAGATGCAGGACAAGCTGGGCCATTCATTCAGCGACAGATGAACAACCAGTTTTGGGAGGTGAAAAAAGGAAGATGCCCATCTTTCTGCAGAGTTCTCTGTTGGCCAGTTTGTTCTGTCAGATTACATGGAGAGAGGGCAAGGACTCGGCAGAGTAGCAGCAATGGGCTTTATTTAAAAAAAAAAAAATAAACAAACAAAAACTACCTCATAGGGGAAAAGTAACAGTCCAGGACAGGCACTGAGCAGACAGGCTGGGCTGGGCTGGGCTGGGCTGGGCTGGGCTGGGCTGGGCTGGGCTGGCACCTAAAAGGGTGAACAACCACAACAAACTGGCACAGGACAGAGAACACAGGAAGATTAAATAGGGAAGCAAACAAGGAGGGTAACAAGGGAAGGCAGGTGAGGCAAATTAACTAATTAAAAGGTAACAAGGGGGCAGTGCCTAGACATGAGACTGACAAAAGAGCACATGGCAAATGAACACCATCATAAGCCATGTGCTCAAACTAAAACAAGAGACAGAGCACATGGCCAGGAATTAAACACTAAGCCATGTGCTCAAACACAAACACAGAACATGGGTGTCAGCACACAAGAAACATGAATGGTCAAAGTGACAGGATCCTGACATTGTTATGGTATTGAATTACATTACAAAAATGGGTTGAAAGATAAACAAACTTCATCATTGTTCTCTTATTAACAAATGTAATTACTTTTTCAATACCAAACTGGCCTTTAAATTAACAGATAACAAAGAACTTTGAAAAGAACCCTAAACATTAAAAAAAAAATAAATAAAATAACATCAGCACCATAGATACATAGCCAAATTAACATTTAGTTGATGTCTTCATATTTAAATGGTCACTGTGCCATGGGGCCACTGATCATTGCAGATCAGTACAGACCTTGTCTGGTTGAGGCTAATGTTAAAGTAAGGTTAGGCTAATTTTATCAAGCAAGCTACAACAATAAGTAAAATATAATATAATGATAAGTCGCAAAGCTTTGGCTTGTCACTAAATGTCTGGGAAAAAATCCTTTAAAACAACCAAAACTCTTATACAAGTGTTTAAATCTACTGGAGAACAACTGCGAGAGGTTTTGCCACCAAAAGCTGTTAAATGGGGACAATAGCCGAAGTCACTTGTGCAGATTGATGCGGATAGCTCATACTCGGCTAGAAAACATGGCTACAAATAGCGCTATTCTCTACACTATTCGTTCTCACTCTTCAGCAAAAAGTTAAAAAACATGAGGAAACAACCAAGGCATTAAGCAGTAAAGTGCAGGACCTGGAAGATTGCGGAAGAAGCTCTAACCTGAGATTGGTTGGCCTGCCTGAAAAAAACTGAGGGATCAGATACATGTGCCTTCTTGGAAGACTGGCTCCCCAAAGCTCTGGATGACACTTTCACCTCCACTCCTATCATTGAACGGGTAGGACAAGTTAATTAAAATTGCCCTACAGCACCAAGACCGATCGTAATGAAGTTCCAGAATTACAAAGAAAAAGAAAAGGCCCTGAGGGTAGTCAGGAAACTGAAGGAGATACAATATGAAGGACAGCGAGACAGCCTGTTCCCTGATCTATCAGCTGAGACCTGCCAGCGACATTTCAACAGAGTGAAGGCCCAGCTCAGAGCCGTGGGTATAAGCTACTTCATGCTCTACCCTGTGCATCTGATAGTTACACATGCTGACCAGAGTCACATCTTCAAGTCCGTCCCAGAGGCTGAGGACTTTATTTGAGGAGTACAAGCCACCATATTAACATCGCCATGTGGAGAACCAAGGACAGATTCAACAGGTCTTAATTTCTCCTGTTTAAAATTCTGAAGAATTATAACAATTATCCATTGTGTATGTCAGGAACCTGGAGTAGATAAACTACGATTGCATAACAAAACACTTTACAGTTAAGAATGTCAAAACAATCAGATGGATATGGTTAGTCAACTGTTTTTTTTTTCTTTTATAGGGGTTGGGGTCCGCTTGTCTTCAGTTTTTAGCAAGCCTGTGAGGGAATAATGAATAAAAGCTCACATATTGTTTCTCCATATTGTAAGGATCAAAAGTTCTTCATAACCAAAGTTTGTTCTCTGGGTTCTGTTCGTGTATTTAGTTTTGGGAAATGCGTGTCTAGTTGGATGCGGGGGAATTTTATTTAATTTTTTCCTCACAGGCAAACACAGTCAAATCTTCATGTCAATAATTATATTATGGTAACATGATTAGTAGGTCGGAGATAAGGGTCTGTAGCTGGAATACAAGAGGACTGAACAAATTACTAATACTTAAACAAGTACTGGTTTAAAAAATGAAAACCAGCATAGTCTTTTTGCAGGAAACACATTTGTAAAAGAATTATACTAGCAGAGTCACTAAGAGATGGCCAGGTCAAGTATAGGGGAGTCATGATCCTTATAAATAAATCAATCCCATTTCAGATAAAAGGGAAATACATAGACCTGTCAGGAAGGTATATAATTCTTAACAGTACGATTGTAATTACACAGATCAACTTAAGTTTATATGCTCCCAATGAAGATGACCCTTCTTTCTATCAGAATTTGTTTCTTCCAATATCATCATATCCCGGAGAATATATATAATTGGAGGAGATTGTAACTGTGTATTGGATCCAATGAATGATATCTCCACTGATATAGACAGCACTCATCAACAGTCCAAAAAGATTATTAAAAAGTATATGATTGATTTGAATTTAATTGAGATCTGGATGCACCTTAATTCTATAAAAAAGTATATTCATGCTTCAATACCTATGAAACCTTTTCAATCATTTTTTATTTATTTATTTATTTATTTTTATTTATTTATTTTTTATTTCTAGCGGCTTAGCGTCAAAAATTGGAAAATGCTGGAATGATAGTATTTTACTGTCTGACCATGCCCCAATCACACTTACAATGCAGATGAACAGTCTCATCCATTATCCCTTTAGATGTTGGTTCCAAGCAAAGTGGCTCCAAACCCAGAATTTGTGATTTTTTTTGGAGAGGAAAATAGATCACAATTTCATCACAAATACGGACCAAATAAGTGCCACAGTAAAATGGGAGGCCTATAAAGCTTATATAAGTGGTGAGATAATAAGCTATACAAGATAAAAATCCAAAACATTTTATGAACAATTGGGAAATCTTGGAAAAATAAATCAAGCCTCTTTGTTAGTCATAACCCTGGAAAACAGAAAGAACTTCTATTAAAAGCCCAATATAATGAACTGACTAGCAGTAAAACAGCCAATAAACTGTTATGGTTAAAGCAATCATCCTATGATCAGGGTGAAAAAAATGGGGAAGCTGCTTGCATAGATAATTAAAAAGATACAAACAGATAGAGCTATTAATTCAGTTACATTAGAAGATGGGGAAAACGTTGTCGATCCAGTAGAAATAAACAACACATTTAAATTATATTATGAGAAGCTGTACATGTATGAATGTCCGGACACTTCAGAAAAGCTAAAATAATTTTTTTTTGAGCAACTTAAATTTCCTGAACTGTCAGAGGAGGCAAGATGTAATTTAGATAATAATCTGTGCATTGAAGAATTGCTAAATGCAGTACAGAGTATGAGCAGTGGCCCCTGGGACTAATGCCCTGCCTTTAGGAATTTATCAAATGTTTTCGGGGAAACTTTTGCCACACCTTCTTGATATGTTAAATGAGTCATTTTAAAGAGGAATATTACCTCCATCTTTAAAATTAGCACTAAACTCTCTTGTGTTTAAACCAGGCAAATCTCACACTGATAGTTCATCATACTGGCTCATATCTTTAATGTCTTGTGACACCAAAATTCTCTGTAAGGTGTTAGCCAAGAGGATTGAAGCACATATTCCGAATCTCATCATGAATGAACAAAATGGGTACGTGCTTGGAAGACAGGCCTTTCATAACACACGCAGAGATTTCAATATATTTTATAAAAAAACAGAATGCCAAGACCATGCAATCCTATCATTAGATGATGAAAAAGCATTTGACAGGATTGAATGGGGATATCTTTTTGAGTCACTTAAAAGATTTGGACTGGGTGATGGGTGCCTTAAATGGCTCAAGTTATTGTATAATGATCCACTGGCAGAAGCAATAACAAACAACCATGTTTCAAAGCCTATCAGTCTTGGTAGAGGCATGCATCAAGGATGTCCAATGTCTCCCTTATTATTTTTATTTGCAGTTGAACCCCTGGCAATGGCAATTTGGAACAGTTCAGAAATAAAGGGCATAGCTGTAGGTGAAAGGGAAAATCACATATCTCTGTTTGCAGATGCTACGGTATTATTTCTTACAAATTCAGGAAATTCTACTCGGGCACTTGACCATATACTAACAACATTTGGAGAATTCTCATGCTACAAAATTAATAACAAAAAGAGTGCCTTGTTATTACTAAATGGGCATGAGAGAAAGTCCTCCTTAATTCATACACAATTTGCTAAGGCTCCCGAAGGGTTCACATATTTTGGAATTAAGATAACCCCTAACATAAAGGATATTGTCTCCACTAACTATGACCCACTAGAGAATGAAGTTATACACTCTTTTGACAGATGGAGTACATTTCCCTTTTCTATCACAGGATGTATAAATATGATCAAGATGTCACTTCTACCTAAATCCCTGCGTCTTTTCCAGTCAATTCCACTTCCAGACACTTTTTTCTCTACACTCAAAAAAGCGTTTACTAGGTTTATATGGAACACTAAACGTCCTCGGTTACGTTTGTCCCATCTGTACTTACCGAATGACCGGGGAGGGCTCAGATTGCCAAATATAAAACTTTATTATTTGGCAGATCAGCTCCATGCTGCCATGTATTATTTTTCCACTAAAGACCTCCCAGCATGGATTGATATAGAAAAGAAAAAATAAATAAATGGAATAACGATTCCACTTCAGAAATACCTTTATTCATCTCAAATTAAAACACTTAAAAAACACACAGGTAATCCATTTCTTAGGAAATCTATATCTGTCTGGCATGAAGCTCATTACTTTTTAGATGAAGCCATTACATTGTCAGGTTTGTACCGGGGAGAAGTGATATGGGGTTAAAAAATTGGATGTCTAAATATGTACATTTAAAAATTTGTATGAGGAAGGTATACTGATGTCTTTCCAATAGCTGGTGGTAAAATATGAACTCCCTATTCAGAACCTTCACCATCTACCATAGAACAGCTGACTTTAAAGCACTTGAATGACAAAGGTAATTTATCTTTGTTTTACAACATACTTCTAGATGGATCAAAAGAATATTCTTTCTCTTATCAGCATGGAAGAATAATCTTCAGATAGAAATCTCCAGAGAAGAATGGGAAGAATCATGTCTTCTAGCTCAAACCAACAGCATTAATACTAGGTGTAAATTATTGCAATACAAATGGCTCCTTAGGATATGCATAGCCCCTGTTGAATCGCACAGGTTTATTCCTAATATCCCTGACAACTGTATAAAATGCAAAGAAATTGGCACCCTTTTGGTATGTGGGAGTGTATGGAGCTTCAAATATTCTGGAAGCAGGTTTTAAATCTGGTTTGTGAATTAACTGGAGAGAACGTTCCTCTGGAAGCCAAATTATGTTTACTTCATATATACCCTGTAAATTATGTGGTAAATGCAAGAAAATGCAAACTAATAGATTTTAGTTATTACAAACAAAGTGTGTTATTGTCTTAAAATGTAAGGGTACCCAAAGGCCCACCTCTACTCATTGGATCAAAAAAAATGACTTGCAATCTTGCCTTGGAAAAGTTGACATATATAGTTAGAGAAAAGATTGAAGAGTTCTACAACATATGGACTCCTTTTCTACAATTTTGTTACAAATTAGATTAGATACTTTTGATATGTGTGTGTATGTACAGGTATATATATATATATATATATATATATATATATATAAACTAATCTTCGGGCACTTGAAAGCAAGCTACACATCTGCAAATGGCAACAAGAGTTCACTTTGTTTGTCGTCTTAGTTGTCACTTAGCTAATTGTCTCTTATAGTGTTGTCTCTCAGTTTTCAGAACAGTTTGGAAAAGCGAGCAGAACTGTTACAACTTACCTTTATCTTGCTGAATTGAACAGAATGATTGTCCCGCAGATTAGCAAACATGTTGGAGGTGTTCCCGTGTTTCGCTGCCAGTTTTTTGATGCATGTTTTACACAAAGGGAAACCATCTTCGGCCAACAATCCCTGTGCATTTTTATGGAAATACTTCCCAAAATACTTCCACACTTCCGACTTAACTCTATTAGAAGACTGATAAAGGGTCAGCTGTGTTTCTTCATCAGCCATACTTCTCATCCATGCTCACTGCAAAAAAAAAAAATAAATAAATAAAAAGATCTGTAAAAACAAAACAAAATGTAAATGCATAGCAACCCAGGGTGCCAAACACTGACCATAAACTGAAATAACAATTTTAGACCGTAAAGTGAATTAACATGTTTAGACTTCAAATTGAAATAGGTGTGTGACTAGGAGGAGCGCGTGGCCTCACAATGAGGAGGGACGCCTGGCTCTGAGTTGCCCCAGTGAGTGGGAGAGAGAGATATGGAGGGGCCGGAGATGCCAGAGAGAGAGAGAGAGACACACGGAGCTGTGATTGTGTGTGCGCACGTGCTTTGTTCTGCAGAGTTTTATGTTGTGTTTGCTTTATTAAAAGTCTACCTGTATTGTTAAAGCCGGTCCCAGATTCCTCCTTTCCACCCAACAACAAACTATGTTACATTGTTGTTGAAACCTGGGAAGGAGGAAGCGGGAGATGACGAAATCCAACCAAAAGACTTTTAATTCAACAAAACACAACACAAAAGTGCTTTTCAGCATAACCAAAACATAAACACACACACACAAACACTGCTGCGTGCCTCTCTCTCTGTGGCGTCCATGGCTGCTACTTATCTCTCTCTCCCGCTGATTGGGGCAACTCAGCGTCAAGCGTGCACCCTCACGGCCCGGCCACACCCTCATCCTCATCAAAAGGTGTTTCAACCATAAGCTGAAATAACATGTTTAAATTGTTATTTCAAATTGAATGTGAAAACTGTATGCTGAGATGCCATGTTTAAAATGTAATTTGAAATAACATGTTTCAACTACATAATTATATGTTTTGACTGTTAATAAAATTTAAAAAAACAATTGCAGACCATTCATTAAAAACATGTATAATGCGTTATTTTGTTCTTAATTGCGATTAGGGCATGTGCTGATTTAACATTAGATTCTGCCATTTTATTCAGCTCCGTGTGAGTTCTGAACAGGGCAGAACCCTTGCGATGTGTCCAGCGGGGACAATGCACTCGTCTATACACCACAAACACACAACAGTGAGTCTGTGCCGGAGAAAGTTCCTCTTATGAAACAAATGCTGATGGGACTTGTGACAAAAGTTAATGTGGTAAGGTAGGTTAGGTCCTGCCCTAATGTATGTGGTTGTCATGGGATTGACGGTTGTGACAGCCTATTAGCGGTCATCCCTTGCCTATTTAAGGCGGAGTTTATGCCACCTGGGTATGCGTTATCCTTACGACTGCTCCTGTGTGTATGCGTGCGGCTCTGCGAGAGGTATGTACCTAGCCATTTGGCTAATGTTGTTGCTGATGAATATGCACTGTTAAAGTGTGTGTTTACTTATTGTAGCCAGGCTAGTGTCGTATTGGTGCAGTTTTGCGGTTGGGTGCAGGCTGTCTATTACCCCAGATTTCCAACTGGCTAATGTTTTGTTTTAATGTGGTCCCCGGTAACTTATGCTTCCAATTATTGCAGCTTATGTGTATTACTCGCATACTTGTAGTTTGGCTGTCATGGACAACATTGTGAGTAACTGTATGATCTATGGGTTTTAGCGATTTACTGTTGGGTAGGTATATTTCATTCTTTCAGCATTGTGGGTGTTAGGTTTTTGTTTATTAATTCATTGTTTTGTTTATTTTAGTGGGTCAATCTGCTCATTTGAGAGCTTTTCATCTTTAGAGGTCATGGGGCAAGTGCTCCTCAGACAACGCCGTGAGACGGCACTGTTTTGTTCTGCTGTTGCTTCTCTGACTGTTATTGTTTTTGTCGCTTGGATTTATCCCTGTCGTTTTGGTTTATTTTTCTTTGTGGTCCTTTGTTTCACGTTAACAGTGAGTGGAAGAGTGGCTCTTGTTTCAGAACCACAATTTGTGAAACGTGCCGTTACCTGTGCATGTTAGCCCACTTTGTTATATTACCACCAGCGACGTGTTGTGTGTGTGTGTGTGTGTGTGTGTGTGTGTGTGTGTTTTCTCCTTGAGGCATTGAGTGGGAAGGTTTGGTTGTCGACTACCCAAGAATGCCAAGTGTGCCTTTTTGTTTATTTCTGTTTTGTTTAATGTTTTGACCTGAGTATCTGGTGGAAGCCTGGCTCAGATGTGTTAATTTTCTTTGGGTTCATTTGCTGCATAATCGTGGGTTTGTTTCATTATATTGGTTTAATTTGGCTGAAACCCAATTAATTGTTTTTCATTTGTAGTGTGTGATGTTTTTGTTCTTCTCTTTATAGCAATTAGCTACCTTACTGGTTGTGTCTGGGCTTTGCTGGCCATTTGGTGTGAACCCATTGAGCTACATCTTGCCAAATGCCAAATGTGGACCTTTTTATGTCTTGAGTTCTACTCAAATCTGTATAGATGAATGTGTGTCTGGTGGCTAACTGCAATCTTTTTGCTTATTTCAGGAGCTGAAGGCCCCAGGGTAGGGAGGCTAGCTGTCCTCGCCCTTTGGTGGTTTGGTTTGCCGCTGGCAACCACTTTTCCCTCACATAGTGTGTGTGTGTGTGTGTGTGTGTGTGTGTGTTTGTGAGAAGTGTAATAGGGTGAGTGGCATAGTCTTAGGATATTCACTTCTCAGCTGGCCGCCCTACTGGTAAGCCTCAGCTCATATGTCCTCTTTGTTTTGGTTTTCTATTTTGTTGTTGCATTGAGCTGCATTGTAGAGGGTCTAAATGAATGTTTGCACCACTGTCACTTTAACCATTTTAATTATTTATTGTCTGTGAAATAAAAGTCTTTGTATTGATACTCCTGCCTTCTGTGGTAACAAATCTGTGTGCACTATTTTGGGTAGTAATTTCCCTGTTCACAGAAACGGGGTGACGTGGTTAGCTTTTCTATCTTGCTCATTTTGCAGTATTAGTGTTATCTTTACCTTCCACCACACTGCCACACTTTGGCGTAGTCGGCAGGATTTCTGTATTAGGCAGTGACATGGGTATATATAGTGATTGTGTTTTCCTTTTTTTCTCTTTATTTGTATTGAGTATTGTAGGATTGATTTTCCTTGGTGAGGAGCAGCAGCGGAACCAGCCTTTATTACGGGCCTACGTTCTCTCATTGGTAAGTGATATTTTTTGGTTAAAGTATGGAAGAGGAGTTGCAAGAATTGAGGGAAATGATAGCCCAATTAAGGGCAGACAATGAGAGGTTGCATCAGGAGCATGTACCTGTGTCCCCAGGTCCTAGTGACTCACCGCCTCCTATTCCTGGGCGTTGTTCCACCTCTATCCAGCAATATGGATGCTGCCATGCCAGAATGATTTGTTTTTGTACTGCGAGACAGAAAGTGTCCAAAATTTAATGGCAGGGTTGACCTTAGTATTGATGAGTGGGTTGAGGAGGCCCAGGCCTGTATGCGTGCCCATCACCTTTCTGAGCCCTTAGATGGGAGAGGGAGGGTATGCCGGGAAGTGCAAGGGGCTGAAGTATTCTGTTCCATCGGCTTATGGGATTCAGTATGGGGTGCAAGGGGATCCAGGTGTAGGTGCTGGTAGTTCTCCTCAGAATTCCGAATTGAGAGAATTGAGGGATATGCTTAAATCTCAGCAAGAGCAGTTAAATAAGCTCGGCCTCCTCAAAATGGCCCCGTTATATATAGAAGATGTCAAAAGTCATTTCGCAAGAGAGTGCAATGGGGAACGTGTCCCCCCTCGCCCTCAGTTCCCCTCGTTCGCTGTCCCGTCATTAGCTGGAAGTAGGCAGCCTAGCCCATCTGTGCAATCGGGAAACTAGTCCCCACCATGTTGCAGGGCCACAGCACTGGTGGGGAGGTAACCAGCTCAAGTGTTTCAAGTATGTTGCATCTTATGTCGTCGTGACCGCACCTTGTTGTTTTAATTGGCAGAGTTCGAGTGCCTTGTTTGGTGGATACTGGCTCCATGGTGACTACAATCACAGAGTTGTTTTCAAAAATATTTTGATCCATGGGGTCAGGATCGACTTAAATTGTGCCAGTGGTTGGAGCTTCGAGCTGCTAATGGTCTTTCGATCCATTACATTGGTTATATGTAATTGAGCATCGAACTGTGTGGTCAATTAGTTACAGAATACGGGGTGCTTGTTGTACGGGATTCTCATGGTGGCTTGTGTACTCAGGTCCCAGGTGTTCTGGGGATGAATGTCCTAGTCGATGCTACCAGGAGCTTTTCAGGCAACATGGCCCTGCCCTTTTTGATTCGCCTTCGACCACAAAGGTCCCGAATTTTGTCCTACAGGCACTACAACACTGCCATCAAATTGATAGTCAGTCTCCAGAGGTAAGTTCAGGAAGAGTTAGAGTGTGAGGGTGGAGGCCATGTCGCATCCCAGGTGGCATGATGAAGTTTGTAGCAGCAACCTGTTCTGAGCAGTATGCAAAGAGTGTTGTGCTTTTTGAGCTGCCAGAGTCTGGGTTACCGGCTGGTCAGTTAGCTTCTCCCGCATTAGTGCAGGTTATACGAGGTACTCTTTATTTACCTGTGGTATACGCGGGAACCACCGATGTTATGCTCTATGCTAACACTGTCCTCGGTATGCTAAATAATGTTTGCGTGGTAAGCTTGCCTCCTTGAGTCAGTGAGGTCAGGTCTGCGGCGGCCACAGTGGGCTCCGCAGCCCTTGAGGTAGTCCCCGGTGTTAAAGAAAAATTGAGGTGGTTGATTTGTCTGTCTTATTAGAAGCAGAACAAGGTCAGGTGAGGACCCTGCTCTACAAATTCCAGTCAGTGTTTTCTACTCATGAGGGTGATTTGGGATGTACAGGCTTGATCTCTCATGACATTCCCCTATTAGACACTGTTCCTGTCCGGCAACAGTACAGGCGGATACCTCTGTCAGAATATGAGGTGGTGAAGTCCTACATCAATCAACTGTTGGAGGCCAGAGTTATAAGGGAGTGTTGTAGCCTGTATGCTTCCCCGGATACCTCTGTCAGAATATGAGGTGGTGAAGTCCCACATCAATCAACTGTTGGAGGCCAGAGTTATAAGGGAGTGTTGTAGCCCGTATGCTTCCCCGATTGTCCTTGTTAAAAAGAAAGATGGTAGTCTGCGCATGTGTGTTGACTACCATCAGTTACATTTAAAGACTAGAAAGGATGCCTTCCCTCTGCCATGCATTGAGGAATTGTTGGACTCCTTGACGGGGGCCTGCTGGTTCTCCACTATGGACTTGGCTAGTGGATACAATCAGGTCCCTATTACTGAGAGAGACAGGCCTAAGACTGCATTCTGCACCCCTTTTGGGTTGTTTGAGTGGAATCATATGCCCTTTGGGCTTTGCAATGCCCCAAGCACCTTCCAGCATTTAATGGAGTGGTTGTTTGGGGACCAGCAGTGTAGGTCCTGTATCTCGATGACATCATAGTGTTCTCTTCCTCAGTGTCACAGCAATTAGAATGGTTAGAGGTGGTTCTAAGTCGTTTGGAACATGAGGGCCTGAAGGCTAAATTGGGCAAGTGTGCATTTTTCCAACGTGATGTAAGGTATCTGGGACACGTCATATTGGCACAGGGAGTGTCAACCGACCCCGGTAAAATTGAGGCTGTAGCTCAATGGTCACGCCCCACTAGTGTGTCAGAGCTGCGTTAATTTTTAGGCTTTGCGAGCTACTATCGCCGCTTTGTAGAGGGGTTTGCGAAATTGGCGGCCCCCCTGCATAAAATCGTGGCTGAGTGGGCAGCTGCTAAGCCTAGGACTCGAGCAGGGCAGGGTTTCTCTAGTGCCTGGACTGAGCAGTGCCGGCAGAGTTTTGATGAGCTGAAGAGTAGGCTGACCATCGCCCCAGTACTCGCCTATGCTGACTTCTCCCTGCCTTTTATCCTGGAGGTGGATGCTAGCCATGGTGGGTTAGGGGCCATCCTCTCCCAGGAACAAGGAGATAGGGTGCGGCCGATTGCTTATGCTAGCCACAGTCTGAGGCCCACTGAGCGCAACATGTCCAACTATAGCTCCATGAAGTTGGAGTTTTTGGCGCTCAAGTGGGCCTTGACTGAGAAATTCAGGGAGTACTTGTTAGGACACAAGTGTATTGTGTTCACAAATAACAACCCTCTCAGCCATCTGACTACTGCAAAGCGCTGGGCTGCTCAGCTTGCAGCTTTCGATTTTGAGATCCGGTATCGGTCGGGGAGGAGTAACCGGAATGCCGATGCACTTTCCAGGCAGGAGCCTGCTGGCCATAGTGAAGTAAGGGGTTTGTTGCCAGGTATGGAGGTTCCAGTGGCCGTGAAGCAAGCGTCGAGGGTAGATCTAGCTACACAGGCTACCCAAGCTGTAGTTTCTGTCTTGCCCAGTTTGGTGGGTGACATGAAGGCATTGCAAGAGGCAGATCCGGTGATTGGGGAGATTTTGGTGTTCTGGAGATGGGGAACACCCCCCAAATTTGAGGAGCACCGGCAGTTGTCCAAGGCTGCCCTGGTCCTGCTGCGCCAGTGGGATCAGTTGATGGAAAAAGAAGGGGTTTTGCATTGCCATGTGTTTCGCTCTGATGGGGGTGAGGAGATCTTCCAGTTAGTTCTTCCAACTGTCTTGCATAGGGAGGTCTTGACACAGGTACACCAGGGGCATGGGCACCAGGGGGTTGAACAGACCACCGAGCTGGTGCGGCAGCATTGCTACTGGCCAGGCCTGACGTCTGATGTAGCCCAGTGGTGTCGGGAGTGTGAAAGGTGTCAGGTTGCCAAGGATACGCAGCCCATTGCCCGCAGTTTTATGGGTCAATTGTTGGCCTCTAGGCCAAATGAGATCTTGGCCATTGATTTCACCCTGCTGGAGCCATCCCACTCTGGGCTGGAAAATGTTCTGGTAATGACTGATGTCTTCACCAAATACACTCTTGCAGTCCCTACACGGGACCATCGGGCAGAGACGGTGGCTCAGACTTTGGTATTGGAGTGGTTTTACAAGTTCGGGGTCCCTGGTTGCATTCATTCTGACCAGGGCTGCAGCTTTGAGTCCTCTCTGATCCAGCAGCTCTGTAGCCTTTATCAGTTTGAAAAATCCTGCACCAACCCATACCATCCTGCACACACTGCCTCTCTCCCGAAAGGCAGATTGGGTCTCTGCTCTTCCTCAGGTGCTCTTTTGTTACAATACTACCCCTCATCAAGCGATTGGTGAATCTCCCTATTTCTTGATGTTTGATCAAGAGCCACACCTCCCTATTGATTTTCTGTTAGGTAGAGGCCAGGAGATGGGGGCTGGCAGCGTGAATGAGTGGGTTTTGGAGCACCAAACCTGGTTGCAGGTGGCCTTTGAGGGGGCCCAAGAGCATTTGAAGGCTGTGGCAGATTGTCGCAAGGGACAGCACGACCTGCACATTCGAGATACACCACTGGGGGAGGATCAGCTGGTCTACCTCCATGATTATGGTGGGAGAGGTCGCCATAAGATCCAGGACTTGTGGAGCCCAGTGGTGTATCAGGTTGTGAGACCACCTAAGGCAGGAGGGTCTGTGTATACAATCACACTGGTGGATGATTTGAGTAGGGTGAAACATGTCCACCGCTCTTTGTTGAAGACTTGTATACAAAGATATTCCCCTGCTGTTACTTCCTCAGGTTGTCCTTTGGTGGTCGAGGCACCACCTTCGGAGAGATCTCCATCTGAGGAGGTTGATTTGTGGGTGCTGGTTCCTGAATCCCCACAGGCTGGTGGTGGGCGGGCCTTAAAGGATCCAATGGCTTCATGCCCCCTTGCTCCTCGGGGTTTAACTGAGGATATTATGCTGACAGCCCTAGCGGCCTCTGGCCAATCCAGTGGGGTACCTACAAATTCATTGTTGGTAATAGACCCCTTACTGATAGATCCGCCCAGTACTAGTGGAATTGCCTTGCGATGGACCGGGCGAGCTAGCGCCGGTCAGCATTCTAATCGCCATCACCTCCCACAGGCAGCGGAAGTAGTGAGGAGGGGTGTCGCTACAGTGGGTACTGTGTCTAATGCTGTTTCTGCACTGTTTAGGCCCTGGAACTAAGGTGTTTATTGGTTGGAGTTGGTCCATCGTCGGGGCGACGATGCAACAGCTAGGGGTAGATTGTGGTAAGGTAGGTTAGGTCCTGCCTTAATGTTTGTGGTTGTCACAGGATTGACGGTAGTGACAGCCTATTAGCGGTCATCCCTTGCCTATATAAGGCGGAGTTTATGCCACCTGGGTATGTGTCATCGTTACGACTGCTCCTGTGTGTATGCGTGCGGCTCTGCGAGAGGTATGTACCTAGCCATTTGGCTAATGTTGTTGCTGATGAATATGCACTGTTAAAGTGTGTGTTTACTTATTGTAGTGGGGTTAAAGTCCTATTGATGCAGTTTTGCGGTTGCGTGCAGGCTGTCTATCACCCCAGGTAGATCGATTTCCAACTGGCTAATGTTTTGTTTTAGTGTGGTCCCCGGTAACTTATGCTTCCAATACATTACAGCTTATGTGTATTACTCGCATACTTGCGGTTTGTCTGTCACGGACAATGTTGTGAGTAACCGTATGATCTGTGGGTTTTAGCAATTTACTGTTGGGTAGGTATATTTCATTCTTTCAGCATTGTGGGTGTTGGGTTTTTGATTATTAATTCATTGTTTTGTTTATTTTAGAGGGTCAATCTGCTCATTTGAGAGCGTTTCATCTTCAGAGGCCATGGTTGCGAGTGCTCCTCAGACAACGGCGTGAGACGGCACTGTTTGTTCTGCTGTTGCTCCTCTGGCTGTTATTGTTTTTTGTCGCTTGGATTTATCTCTGTCATTTTGGTTTATTTTTCTTTGTGGTCCTTTGTTTCACACTAACGCTGAGTGGAAGAGTGGCTCTTGTTTCAGAACCTCAATTAGTGAAACATGCCATTACCTGTGCATGTTTGCCCACTTTGTTATATTACCACCAGCGGCATGCTGTGTGTGTGTTTTCTCCTTGAGGCACTGAGTGGGAAGGTTTGGTTGTCCACTACCCAAGAACACCAAGTGTGTCTTTTTGTTTATTTATGTTTTGTTTAATGTTTTGACCTGAGTATCTGGTGGAAGCCTGGCTCAGATGTGTTAATCTTCTTTGGGTTCATTTGCTGTATAATCGTGGGTTTGTTTCATTATATTGGTTTAATTTGGCTGAAACCCAGTTAATTGTTTTTTATTTGTAGTGTGTGATGTTTTTGTTCTTCTCTTTATAGCAATTAGCTACCTTACTGGTTGTGTCTGGGCTTTGCTGGCCGTTTGGTGTGAACCTACTGAGCTACATCTTGTTTGTAACTTGTTGTCAGCAAAATACCAAATGTGGACCTTTTTATGTCTTGAGTTCTACTCAAATCTGTATAGATGAATGTGTGTCTGGTGGCTAACTGCAATCTTTTTGCTTATTTCAGGAGCTGAAGGCAACCAGGGTAGGGAGGCTAGTTGTACTTGCCCTTTGGTGGTTTGGTTTGCCGCTGGCAACCGCTTTTCCCTCACGTAGTGTGTGTGTGTGTGTGTGTGTGTGTGTGTGTGTGTGTGTGTGTGTGTGTGTGTGTGTGTGTGTGTGTGTGTGTGAGTGAGTGTGAGTGAGTGTGATTGTGTGAAGTGTAATTGGGTGAGTGGTATAGTCTTAGGATATTCACTTCTCAGCTGGCCGCCCTACTGGTAAGCCTCAGCTCATATGTCCTCTTTGTTTTGGTTTTCTATTTGTTGTTGCATTGAGCCGCATTGTAGAGGGTCTAAATGAATGTTTGCACCACTGTCACTTTAACTGTTTTAATTATTTATTGTCTGTGAAATAAAAGTCTTTGTATTGATACTCCTGCCTTCTGTGGTAACGAATCTGTGTGCACTATTTTGGGTAGTAATTTCCCACAGAAACGGGGTGGCTTAGTCAGCTTTTCTATCTTGCTCATTTTGTAGTATTGGTGTTATCTTTACCCTCCACCGCACCGCCACATTAAGTTCTTCACGTCTTTTGTATGTCAGCATATTACAACATAAGCATGTCAATTCTTACAAGCCTGCTGTGCAGCTTGTTCTCCCGTGGAGGGTATGTTGATGCTCCGCTCAAATTTAACAATTTAAATTTTGTACTTGTTGCTGCCGAGATTTTGAAGTGTCAGCTAATGATTACCAGACAATTCAGATGAATTATATTTCTATTGGCAGTGCCAGCGCTAAAAGCAGAACAAGATGCACTTTTCATATGGAGTTCAACACGGCGATTGCTGCCCTGAAACAGATCATGTGCATTCCATATTTAAAGTGAGAAGACAGCTTGATGACGATAAATATTGTTGAGGATGAGGATTTAAGAGATTTAATGTGCATTGCAATGAATAATAGTTCTATCATTCAGTCAACATCCCACTTAGACTTTGGTAAATGTTTAATGTTACTTGAATTAGTGCTATTTTTGGTGAATTCCTGTCTTTGTACTGTGGAGTTTGGAAAATGTTAATAAAGCATTATTGTTACATATTGTTTTGTTCTATTGTGTTGTTCTTTCCAAAGAAGGAAATAAAAGCAGTGTGACAGGAAATAAGTATATATAGACAGGGGCGCATTAACGCACAGGCTTATATGGGCTAAAGCACAGGGGCCTACAACTCCCATGGGGCCCAGCAGGAGGAGCACGTTTAAATGCTTTCAGCGGGAGACACAGTTGTTGACATGGTGATGCAACCATTAAAGGCGTCCATGTGGTGCTTGCTGGACGCACATCAGTAACTGGACAAACTGACAGCTAGATTGCCGAGGATCTGCAAAGCTGTCATTGCTGCACATGGAGGATTTTTTGATGAGAACTCTTTAAGAAGTAGTTTAAGAAGTTCTGAATTTTTTTTTCAAATTGTAATAGTAATTTTTCACATTATTAATGTCCTGACCATACATTGTGATCAGTTGAATGCCACTTTGGTGAATAAAAGTACCAATTTCTTTCCATAACAGCTAAATCTGTACATTATTCCAAATTTTGGCCACCATTGTAATATATATATATATATATATATATATATATATATATATATATATATATATATATATATATATTTTTTTTTTTTTTTTTTTAAAGGGCATATATAGGCAACTGACACATATTTTTAAAAGTCGAGTTCTAACAGAGGCAATAGAAATAATTTATATAATAACTTTACAAATCTTTAAAAATTGTGGTTTATATGTTCTTTTCTTTTGGGTGGCACGTCACCCAATCTAACCCCGAAAAATACACTTAAAAATTAAACACCTAAATTATTTTTCATATTTTTTTAAACACTTAAACATAATGCACCTTGTCAAGTCCTACTGAAAACTAGTTGACATGAGTTATCTGCATTTTAAAAAAATAAACATTTAAATAATTTATTTAGAGTGAAAAATTGTTGTCCTTCATTTTTTTTTTTTTTTTTTTTTTTTTGTCAATACCAAAACAAACACAAAAAGTCTCTCTGGATTGACGCAAAACTTGGCTACACCCCAAACTATGAGACCAGGAAGACAAATTATGCAATTTCCTCTCCCTGGACCATGTGGTGAGTAGATGTTTTAACATTTTTAAATAATAGTGTTGTAAAGTCTGAAACCTGGATGTGTTTTTAAAAAGTGTCATTACCTAACTTGTTAGTCTTATAAAACACAAAATGTAACATTTGAAAAAATTAATAAGTGATATTAAGTTGTTCTGTCAGATTTAATAAAAAAAAATATACATAATTTATACATATAATACATACACTCACTGAGCAATTTATTAGGAAGACCTGTACACTTACTTATTCATATGATTATCTAATCAGCCAATCATGTGGCAGAAGTACAATGCATAAAATCATGCAGATACGGGTCAGGAGCTTCAGTTAATGTTCGCTTTTTCAAAATGGGGAAAAAGTTTACTCAGAATGTTGCCAAAAAATAAAAAAATAAAAAAAATCCAGTGAGTGGCAGTTCTGTGGACAGGAATGCTTTGTTGAAGAGAGGTCAACAGAGAATGGCCTGACTGGTTCGAACTGACAGAAAGGCTACAGTAACTCAGATAACACCTCTGTACAATTGTAGTGAGCAGCAAAGCATCTCAGAATACACAACATGTCGAACCTTGAGGTGAATAGGCTACAACAGCAGAAGAACTAGTCGGACACTTAATTAAGACCATAATGTCCCTAATAAATTGCTCAGTGAGTGTACATTTAGTTATGTTTTTACTTGTAGACTGATACAGACAGATAGACACAAGAGATTCAAATGTGCCCAAGAAGAGTACAGCTGAGTGCCTATGTGAATATTGGTGGAGGATCAGGGATGACCCCATAAGATATCAACAATTAACTTACAAAAAGAAAGAGAATACAAATTTAAGACAAAAGCAAGAGGGAACATTTAAAAATGTAAAAGACTTGACAGACAGGGAGAAGAGATACACATGTGCAAGATGGAGCGCAAGTCAAAAACAGCATAGTGCACGGAAGAAAGCACAGAAAGAACCGGAGACCTTCAGGGAAACAACTCCACCTTGTACGTCAACTGAAGGTGAACATACACCAGACCACAACATACCTGAAACCTGAACATACTTGCTAAAAGTGTCATTAAGTGATTTGATGTGTAAAACAAATAAGTATTGCGTGTTCCATGAAAATATGGTCAATACCAAAACAAGGTCACAAATGAAACAGTTTTTTTTTTTTTTACAAAACAAATAATGTTATAACATTGTGGAGCGGGACGTGGTTGTGTCTGTCATTGGGGAGAGAGGAAACGGTAAGGACCATCACCTGTGATTGTTAATATTAAACACCTTTGTCTTGTTTCCGTGACGGGCTATAAAAGGCCACTAGAGCGACGGACCGGGAGAGAGAGTCCAAGACATGCACACCCCGAAGCCGAAAGCTATTTATTGTTGTCTATGTGAAACTGTCTACTGAGAGAGTGTTTGTTGCTGAAAAGCCAACACCTTATTTGTGAAGCTGGAAATAGTGCTGTGTTTGTAAGGCTGAAAAGCCAAAGACTATGTTTGTGAAACTGAAATGATTTTAAAGGTTGACTTACCTGGACATCCACCCCTCTTCCTGCTTCCTTCTTTACTACTGTAATCCTCTACAACCATGATTTATTTTCTTTCTTTTTTTTTTTTTTTCTTTTTTTTTTAAATGGTGACCAGGATGGGACATGAATTCTATGAATATCAATATGGTATCTTCAATATTTTATATTTAGCAAAGAAAAAAGTGATTGATTTTTACAGTAGTTGCATAAATTAAAGTATAATAGGGAACAGAAAATAGTTCTGAATTAAGTTAAGATGAATCAGTGAAAATGAAGAATACTTAGCTGTTTCCTATTTATTACAGTTTTTTTTCTTTTTTTCTTTTTGTTTCGGTATTGACAAAAATAGGGATGCTGTCTAAAATTAGGAATAATTGTGAAGATTCATTAAAAGATTCAGTGTACCCATAGTGAATTCATAAATTTCAGATACAGTGCAATACAAATGTAAAATAAATTTGGGAAGAAATTATAAAAAAAAAAACTTATCCAACCCTGAATTTTTACCACTTCTGTAGAATTACCCATGTATCTGATTTCTGTACGCGAAAGCATATGAAATACCTTTTAACTTACACTGTATATAGCATGAAACTTAGTTTTTGTAATTTGATTTTAACACTTTATTAAATCAAGTCAAATCAGATAAAATCAAAGATTCATCAAGTGTATGCATTGTTTTAAAATTATTATTATTTTCATTGCCTCAAAAATAATACCTACAAGAATACAGAATTAAGCACTTGTCATGTGTATTTCATCTGTTCGCCTATTATTTTTTACAGTCACCTTATTTTTGGATCATCTGTCATCTACTCCTTGGTAAACAGCACAGGGTTCGTGATGGCACGTATCTGTACCTTTAAGAGCAATTGCTTATTAAAAAGCCTGTCACTCACATGCCATTTCAGATTTCAAGTCACTTTAATTTCATTTTGATTTGGGTGTGACCAAAAATGTGGTTGTCTGTGTCTGTTAATTGTTTTCTGTGCAAATAGTTTCTGCACTTTCATCAGTTCGTCACATTCATAGCCATCAACTAGGGTGACCATACTCTGGTTTTACAAAAAGAGGACACCTTTGTTTTGCCGGGTGGTGTGGAATAATAGGGTTCAAAACAGTGTTACTATGAATACAAATTTAATACAGTGAAAAAGACACTCTATTAGCATAACATAAATATATTGTATATAAATAAATAAAAATGTCCAACATTCTTTTGAATGTCCATGTACTAAAATAAAGTATTTGATGCCATGAGTGTACCTTCATTTACTATTACTATTATTTTGAATGGCCATGGAAAATGAAGCAATGTGATAATTTTACCTTGTCGCAAAAGTAGTCCGTTCATTTACCTGATGAACTTTCACCTTTTGCTGACCCTTTATGCTTTGCAGAGCTAATGTGTGCTTCTAAATCACTTGCACCTATATTAGCAACTGACACACAAGTGCCAGATTTTCATGTCATACATTCTGCTTCCCACGGATCTCGACCTGGACGAAAGCATGGGAATTTTTTGTGCAAATCTTCTGTAAATTTGCACTTTCGTTTGGTTTCCGCTCAGCTGTCATTTGCTGCTGCTGTCAAGCAACTGTTTGATGCAGTGTTGCCAACTAGTTTCAATGGAAAGTAGCTAAAGCCTGCTCGAAAAGTCCCTAAATGTCACTAAATGACGTCATATGCTAATTAGCATATTCGTGACATCATCGCATCTCATTTGCAATTTGCATAGTGTCCGGCCTTTACATGTGCTTGCTTCTCTGTGCTTACCGTACATACTGTAATACCCTATTAATTCCCTATATCTATCAATCACTCAGAGAGAAAGTTAGAAGCGACAGAAACTTTCTTATCTTTTGTCACACACAGCGCTCAGTCATAACAAACCACTATGTGCATATTTACAAAAATTCATTATTTTATTGTCTAAGTAAGTGTCTGAATTCAGAGAGTTCAGAAACAGGAATGAACAACTGTCTAAAAATCTCTTGTGATTAAGTGCATGAAAAGAATAAAAATAAACGGTCAAATTAAACTCTTTAAATTTAAAACAAAAGGAAGCAAACAATACAGATTCGTGATTGCGCACATGCGCAGTTCATTCACGTCTATGTCAGCTGCCATGCGGTCAACTGATTGTGCTGCTCCGCATTCTCGCCTACTCACCTCTCTCTCTCTGTCAGTCTCACTTAACAGAGTAGACGCAGAGAGAGCTGTGCCTCCGAGTCTGGGCAGGAAAGCAAGACCACGCGCTCGCGGGGCAGTACTGGCGACTTTCTCCTACGGAAGGTAGCTAAGGGTTGTTCAAAAAGTCGCTAGATTTGTCGCTAGGTGTTTTTTGGAATAAAAGTCGCTAAAGAGATCTGAAAAGTCGCTAAATCTAGCGACAAAGTCTCTAAGTTGGTAACACTGGTTTGATGCCGAAAACAACAGTGCTTCACGCGTTCGCGGAGAGATTGACATGCAGGACTTTGGCCAATATTTGCTGCAATCCTCTTATAATCGACCAATTGGTGTGTGAGAAGGCGGGACTTACAAAGAGTTAAAGCAATACAAATATGCATGCACTGAAGTATTAGACCAGATGCACATCATGATGCAACTAAAGCCGAATCCCGGAAATTTTCGCAAATTTAGAAATCCTGGCCGGACGCTTTTTTAAGGTCCAAAAAAGAGGACGTCTTTTTAAAAAGAGGACGTATGGTCACACTACATCAACAGAGACATGATGTGAGGACGAGCTCTCTAGATGCGGGCACTATCGCATTGATTGATTGACAGCGTACTGAACAAATCAGCACTAATCAGAGCCAACGTCTCCCCTCACGTGATTTTTCACTGTATTCAGCAGTTAATCCCCCTCTCATTAGCTATGTTTCCATCCAAGTTGCAAATGTAATTTATGCAACAAAAAAAAAAAAAAATACAAATAAAAAAACATCGCAAAAACAATGTGCGAATAAATCCGCGTTTCCATCCAAGGGTGTTTAAAAGGATGAAATCGTCACTTCCGGAGAAATTTTAGCCACTGTGAGTGTTTTATTAATAAAATACTGGTGGTTTAGAACACGCAGACAAAACATTGTGAAGAACTTTGTCTCATATTTGGAAGTGACAGCACCTCGCACACTTTGGGGATCCTTATGACCATACCATGTGGATCTATAAGATATTTTTTTAAAGTGTCAGTATACCTTCCGTACAGTTCAAGTTTGTTTTCGACTTATTTGCTCTGCAAATAAAATAAAATAATCTTTGTAGGCTTTGGATTTTCTAGACACCATTATTTCAGGGTGACCGGAGTAACATTTCAGATACGATGATTGGCCCGCCTGTTAGTCCAGTTATGAACGAGTTTTTCAGTCACATGAACTTTTTGATGCACATCTTTTCTTCCTAACAAATTCAATAGGAGTTTATTTGGTAAATGTGTTTCCATCATAGTTTATGTCAATTTCTTCTTATCGAATAAAAAAATGATCCACCTCAAGAGAGCGTTTATTTGTTTTATGCACATTTTGAAGATTTATTCGCATCTTGGTGTTTCCATCCAGCAGTTTAATGCGATATCCCAAAATGCACATAAAAAATGTTGTTGGAAACATAGCTATTCGCACCATGCTACAGGTGATGAATGAGATTGCAATGAGCTGAAGTGAGAGTTGAAAGATGCTGCCTTCCTCTGAAACTTTATCAACTGGGTGTCGCTCTTTGACAGAGTGACAGCAGAAAGATGACCACACATTATTTGAGCTCACATTTCATAATATTTTATTTGTTTTATATATGTACAGTAATTTATTTTTCTCTTCCAAATTTTCGCAAAGGCACTGCCTCCCTTGCCTAGTCGGAGAAATCACGACTGCCCCAAATGTACATAACTGATATTAAAGAATAAGAAGAAACAACTATTTCCACAAAATATAATGAAATGTGAAGGGTCACGCAGAGACTTCTGGGAATGCCCAATTATTGTTTTTACTGTAATTTAAACAACAGTTTATTGTAAAAGTATATGTATTGTCTTGTTAAACACAATATAACTTTTTACAGTTAATTATATGGTAAATGTTTTTTTTTTACAATATTTTACTGTAAAATTATATGTATTATTATAAATAATATTGTTTTTTACTTTATATGTTAAGGTTAACCAATTAATGTTTTTTTTACTGTAGCATTTTTACATTCTTTTCGGTTAAATTATGGACAGATTTTACAGTTATAGAAATCCCCCACCCTTTTTCAGTAATACAAAATTGTAAAATATTTTGTCCCATCACAAATGGATTAAGTAAATTTACATTTTAAATTTGTAAGTGTATTCCACTAAGTGAAACTGTGTTGCTTTCAAAGGGTTGCCGCAGAGTTTTTAAAATTAAAATTAAGAGTTTTTAAGACCCTTTTCAAGACCTGAACAAATAACATTAATACTGTATCCCCATACCAAAACAAAGCAACACAATATCAAAATAAATAATGTATGACAGACTCTTACTTAAACAGGCAGGGGCACACATTCAGCATGGCCTTAACCTTGCTTATTAGTAAAACACAGTAGGCTTTATGCAAGTTTAAACTACTCAATTTGTTTTCCACATTTATATCACATTAAAATTAGTTTATGTACCATTATATTAAGAAATACAAATTAGAGGTCAACAAATATTGGATTTTGCTGATACGATAATGTGTTGAAAGAAAAGCAGTTAATCTGAAAATAGTTTTTAAAATTAGTAGCCTATATTACATGTCCTTATTATTTCCTTCCTGTGATGGGGAGGGCCAGACAGAGGCTACAAGAATCCAAACTGAATTAAATTGCAGATGCAGTTTATGGTGCAA
Organism: Myxocyprinus asiaticus; assembly: GCF_019703515.2. Classification (NCBI taxonomy): domain Eukaryota; kingdom Metazoa; phylum Chordata; class Actinopteri; order Cypriniformes; family Catostomidae; genus Myxocyprinus; species Myxocyprinus asiaticus. The sequence goes on from NC_059373.1 coordinate 43,483,617, forward strand.
CCAAAATACCAGTTACCAGGGAATATATATATATATATATATATATATATATATATATATATATATATATATATATATATATATATATATATATTTGATTCATAGTGCAGAACATTTAAGTTTAAAAGCTGAAATACACTGGGGACTCTTATTTCACTGCATCCAGCTGCTCACTCAAACAGATAAGAGAAATAAAATGTGCACTCCTACAATAATCTATAACGTATTGCACTATAAACAATTAAAAGTGAACATATTTCATCAACATTATATAATCATCATCATCACCAACTGGTGATCATTAGTGATCATAAATTTCCGATATGGCCTAATGATTATGAACTGCTCTGCAACAGCTGGAAACACTCACAAGCCCCCACATGCTTGAAGAAAATACAGTGCAACGTTTTCACTCTGAAAGTCGCAACACATGCATTTATTTTAATTGAATCATATTCTTTTTAAGTTTGATAATCACATTAGGTCATATCACGATTCCTGTCTTTCCGCCCCCAAATTTAAGACCTTTTTAAATGATAATTAAGATGTTTGTTGTACAACCCCAATTCTGAAAAAGTTGGGACAGTATGAAAAATGCTAATAAAAATAAATTAAAAAAATGAGTGATTTTTAAATTATATTCATACTTTGCTATATTGAAAGCACTACAACTACACATTATATGATGTTTTACCTTGTGGATTTCATTATTTTTTTGAAAATGTACAGTAATTTCAAATCAAATGATTTCAACATGCTCCAAAAAAGTTGGGACAGTCGAGTTTGTGAAACATCACCATTTCTTCTAATAACAAGTTTAAGTTTAAAAAGTGGAATTTTCCCCTAATCATCCATTATGTAAGTCTTTAGCTGCACAATTGTATAGGGTCTTTGTTGTCGTATTGTGCGTTCATAATGCACCACACATTCTCAATTGGAGATGGTCAGGACTGCAGACAGGCCAGTCTAGCACCCACACTCTCTGCTTATTCGGCCAGTATGTGGTTTGACCTGCTAAAAATGCTGGGACTTCCCTGAAAAAGACGGTGCTGGATGGCAGTATATGCTGCTCCAAAATTTATACATATCTGTCTCTATTAATGGTGCCCTCACAGATGTGCGAGTTACCTATGACATGGGCACTGACACACCCCTGGCCCATACAGACACTGGCTTTTGGACCTGACGCTGATAACAGCTTGGATGGCCCTATTCCTCTTTGGCCCGGAGAAGATGACGACTGTGTTTTTCAAAAACTATTTGAAATGTGGACTCATCGGACTAAAAAACACAGTTACACTGATCTACTTTCCATCAAAGATAAGACCGAGCCCAGAGAAGTTGGCAGCGCTTCTGGACAGTGTTGATCTATTGCTTCTCCTTAACATAGTAAAGTCTTAACTTGCATCTGTGAATGCAGCGGCGAGTGGTGTTGACTAACAAAGGTTTACTAAAGTTATCCCAAGCCCATGTTCATGATATCCATTACAGATTAATGATGTTTTTTAAGTCAGTGACATCTGAGGGATCAGAGATAATGCGCATTCAGAAATGGTTTTCATCTTACCCTTTATGCACTGAGATTTGACCAGATTCCTTGAATCTTTTAACTATATTGTGCACTGTACAGGGTGAAATGCCCAAAATCCTTCCAATTTGTCTTTGGGGAACATTGTTCTCAAAGTGCTGGATTATTTGCTGAAGCATCTGTTGGCAAATTGACAAGTTTTGAATGATCCTTGCTCTTGAAGGACTAGGCTGTTTTTGGAGGCTCATTATATACTATGACACGATTGCCTCACATGTTTAACATCTCCTGTTTCACATCACCTTATTATTTTAACTTGTCAAATTTGTATTAGTCTTAAATTGCCCTTGTCTCACCTTTTTGGAGTGTGTTGCAATCATCTGATTTTAAATGACTGTACATAAAAAAATAAAAAAATAAAAAATAAAAATGAAATTCACAAGGTAAAACATCATATAGTTGTAGTGTTTCCAATTTAGCAAAGGGTGAATATAATTTACAAATCACTCCTTTTTGTTTTTATTAGCATTTTTCATACTGTCTCAACTTTTTTAGAATTGGGGTTGCATCATTTAAGATATTTAAGACATTTTATGGCCTTAAATTTTGGAAAACGTCATGGTTACTGGTGTAACCTCCGTTCCCTGATGGAGGGAACAAGACGTTGGTGTCGATGTAGTGACACTAGGGGTCACTCTTGGGAGCCCGAGACACCTCTGGTCTTTGATAAAAGGCCAATGAAAATTGGCGAGTGGTATTTGCATGCCACTCCCCCGAACATACGGGTATAAAAGGAGCTGGTATGCAACCACTCATTCAGGTTTTACGCTGAGGAGCCGATATAAGGTCCGGCCATTTCAGCGGGTAGTTCAGCATTGTGGCAGGAGGGACCAACGTCTCGTTCCCTCCATCAGGGAACGGAGGTTACACCAGTAACCATGACGTTCCCTATCTGTCACTCACTCGACGTTGGTGTCGATGTAGTGACACTAGGGGTCCCTATACAAAACGCCACAAGGCTGAACTGTGTTACGTGAACTGGCGGTGTGTGGTGGGCAGACTTGCTGTGTGCCTCATAGCCAGCACACCAGGTCGACACATAACCTCCCCCAACACAGTTATGAGTGTCGAACGGCCCTTTTTGGGGACAAGTCGACTACCCAGAGATAGAGATAAGCTTAACCCAGTCGTGGACTCTTTCCCCTTCTCTTTTTCCACTCCGTAAAAGAGAAGGGGGATTATCCGTCTGGGCCGCCAGGTCTAGTCGGGGGGGTGTCCCTCCCAAGGGGAGGACACCGCGGAGACCACACCTCGCCCCAAGAAAGGGGGGGATATTTAAGTGGAAGAATACATCACATGGTCTTTCCAACCATGTGGAGAGCCTTCTAGGTAGATCCTGCCCAATGGGGGAGGAGTTACTACAACATGGAGACTGGGGCAGAGGGGCTCTGCCCAAGGAAGACGCAGTTTGCCAGCAGGGAAATTAATTAGCGGAAGATATAGATCGCATGGGGTTAGCCTTACAGGGAACCGCCACATGCGGAGCACCTACCCCAGAACCGGGCTCTTAGTTAGCGCGTGTACTGGGCCGGCAGCGAGTCTCTCCGAAAACTCGATTGCCACAGGGCTCGGAGGAAGTCAACCAGGGAACAACTTTTGTGAACACTACTGGGAATTAACAGCGCACGTCTTCAGCTCAAAAGGAGTTGGAAGGCGCTATGTGCAAGCGATACACCCGGCCGGCTATCCCGGGCTTATCCGCTTGTGTTGCGTGCCACTACCTGGGATGAAACTGGTTCCACCCGGAGGTTGTAGAACCTTGCACAAGTGCTGGGTGTTGCCCAGCCCGCTGCTCTGCAAATGTCTGTTAGAGAGGTACCTCTAGCCAGGGCCCAAGAAGCCGCTACACCACGGGTAGAATGGGCTTGTAGCCCTACCGGGGGCGGCATGTTTTGGGGCGAGATATGCCATAGTTATGGTGTCAATGAGCCAGTGGGCGATCCTCTGCTTGGAGACAGCGCTTCCTTTCCGCTGTGCACCAACGCAGACAAAGAGCTGCTCAGAGACCCTAAAGCTCTGCGTGCGATCCAAATAGATGCGTAAAGCACACACCGGACACAGCAATGACAGGGCTGGGTCTGCCTCCTCCTGGGGCAGCTCTTGCAGGTTCACCACCTGGTCCCTAAAAGGAGTGGTGGGAACCTTGGGCACATAGCCCGGTCAGGGTCTCAGGATCACGTGAGAATAGCCCGGACCGAACTCCAGGCACGTTTCGCTGATAGAGAATGCTTGCAGGTCACCTACCCTCTTGATGGAAGTGAGCGCAGTCAGGAGGGCAGTCTTCAAGGAGAGTGCCTTAAGCTCGGCTGACTGCAAAGCTCAAAGGGGGCTCTCTGTAGACCCTGAAGAACTACAGAGGTCCGATGAGGGAACGAGGCACCGCCTGGAGGGATTCAGCCTCCTGGTGCCTCTTAGGAACCTGATGATCAGATTATGCTTCCCTAAGGACTTACCATCGACTGCGTCATGGTGTGCTGCTATGGCAGCATCGTACACCTTCAAGGTGGAAGGGGACAGCCTCCCTTTAAACCTCTCTTGCAGGAAGGAAAGCACTGATCTGACTGCGCATCTCTGGGGTCTTCCCGATGGGAAGAACACCACTTAGCGAACAGACGCCACTTAAAGGCATACAGGCGCCTTGTAGAGGGAGCCCTAACCTGAGTGAACGTGTCTACCATCGCAGGTGGGAGACAGCTTAGGTCTTCCACGTCCCATCCTGGGGCCAGACATGGAGATTCCAGAGGTCTGGGCGCGGGTGCCAGATGGTGCCCCATCCCTGAGAAAGAAGGTCCTTCCTCAGGGGAATTTGCCCGGGGGGAGCTGTCGTGAGGAGCGTGAGGTCCGAGCACCACGTCTGGTCGGGCCAGTAGGGTGCTTACCAGGACGACCTTCTCCTCGTCCTCCCTGACCTTGCACAGTGTCTGTGCAAGCAGGCTCACTGGGGGAAAATGCATATTTGCGAATGCCAGGGGACCAGCTGTGTGCCAGCGCGTCTATGCTGAGGAAGGCCTCGGTCAGGGCGTACCAGAGCGGGCAGTGGGGAGGATTCTTGGGAGGCGAACAGGTGCACCTGTGCCTGTCAAATCGACTCCAAATCAGCTGGACCACCTGAAGGTGGAGTCTCCACTCTCCCTTGAGGGTAACCTGTTGTGACGGCGCGTCCACCGAAGTGTTGAGGTTGCCCGGGATGCGAGTGGCTTGCAGCGACTTGAGGTGCTGCTGACTCCGTTGGAGGAGACGGCGAGCGAGTTGTGACATACAGCGGGAGCGCAGACCGCCTTGGCGGTTGACATATGCTACTGCTGCCGTGCTGTCTGTCTGAACTAGCACGTGCTTGCCCTGGATCAATGGCCGGAACCTCCGCAGGGTGAGCAGAATTGCCAGTAACTCGAGGCAGTTGATGTGCCAATGCAGCTGCGGACCCGTCCAGAGGCCGGCGGCTGCGTGCCCATTGCCAACAGCGCCCCAGCCTGTTTTGGAGGCATCTGTTGTGACCACGACGTGCCCGGAGACCAGTTCTAGGTGAACACCTGCTCGTAGAAACGAGAGGTCGGTCCAAGGGCTGAAAAGACGGTGACAGACCGACGTAATGGCCACGCGGTGTGTCCTGTGGTGCCATGCCCGTCTCGGGACTCGAGTCTGGAGCCAGTGCTGAAGCGGCCTCATATGCATCAACCCAAGTGGGGTGGCCACCGCCGAGGATGCCATATGCCCCAGGAGCCTCTGAAAAAGTTTCAGTGGAACTGCTGTTTTCTGTTTGAACGCCTTCAAACAGGCCAGCACCGACTGGGTGCGCTTGTTCGTAAAGCGTGCCGTCAAGGAGACTGAGTCCAACTCCAAACCGAGAAAAGAGATGCTCTGAACTGGGAGGAGCTTGCTCTTTTCCCAGTTGACCTGAAGCCCTAGTCGGCTGAGGTGTGAGAGCACCAGGTCCCTGTGTGCGCATAACACGTCTCGAGAGTGAGCTTAGATTAGCCAGTCGTCGAGATAGTTGAGAATGCGAATGCCCACCTCCCTTAACGGGGCAAGGGCAGCCTATGCGATCTTCGTAAAGACGCATGGAGACGTGGACAGGCCGAAAGGGAGGACTTGTACTGATACGCCTGACCCTCGAACGCGAACCGCAGGAAGGGACTGTGTCGAGGAAGGATCGAGACGTGAAAGTACGCATCCTTCGGGTCTACCGCCACGAACCAATCTTGATGCCGGACACTCGCTAGAATGCGTCTTTGCATCAGCATCTTGAACGGGAGTCTGTGTAAAGCCCGGTTCAGTATTAGCAGGTCCAAGATTGGCCGCAACCCACCGCCTTTTTTCGGTACAATGAAGTAGGGGCTGTAAAACCCTTTCTTCATCTCGGCTGGAGGGACAGGTTCTATCGCGTCCTTCCGTAGGAGGGTAGCAATCTCCACACAAGGTAGCAGCGTTTTCGTCTTTCACCAAGGTGAAGTGGACACCGCTGAACCTGGGCGGATGCCCGGCGAAGTGAATCGTGCAGCCGAGTCAGACGGTCTGGACCAGCCCTCGTGACGAACTGGAAGGCGCAAGCCATGCGTCCAAGTTCCGCGCAAGGGGGACCAAAGGGACAACATCATCGGATGTACCGGCAGGTGGGGCCTCGCGGCGGGGCAGAGCTCGAGGTGCCACACCACGTCGTGGCCGTGCTGAGTCCGAGGACATCGAAGCACTTACCTGGCTCCTTGTGACCACCCCCAGAACAGCCTGGGACGGGGGAGGAAGAGGCCTATCCTCGTGACTCGTGGAGACTATCACATTGGGGGCGGATTTGTGCCACAGCTGGGCGCTCAGGGCGGGAGACCGCCGCTGAAGCGCCAACCTGCCAAATGGAGTGGTGGACGTGGTCATGATGCCAGCCGTACACACCGGATACGTGACCCAGGGAACAAGGAAACCACTCTTGCTGAGCTCTTGAGTACTGCAGCCACTTGGGCATGCAGCACAATTAAATGCAAAAGGTAACAAAAAGATGAAGATCTGCTTACCAGCTCCAGAGCAGCGGGTTTTGTTGTCCCTGGGTTGCCCGTCTCAAGGGCGCTTTGAAGCCTTTCACGGGTTCTGGGCAGCCGCGAGATGGGTGGCTTCCTGCGGTGGGCTCCACGCCCATGCACGCCCGTGCTTCCTGCGGTGGGCTCCACGCCGGGGCCAAGCCGAAGGGGCAGGCTGCGGCGGAGCCAGTGCAGTCACTGCAGGGGGATGCCCTTGGCGATGAGTAGATGGGGTGCAGGATCTTGAGCCACGCCGGGGCAGGATATGCCGGCTAGCATCCATCTACTGCTCTACCATCGAGAACTGCTGGGCAAAGTCCTCGACGGTGTCGCCGAATAGGCCCGCCTGGGAAATGGGTGCAGCAAGGAATCATGTCTTGTCAGCCTCACCCATCTCAACCAGGTTGAGCCAAAGGTGGTGCTCCTGGACCACTAGTGTGGCCATCGTCCGCCCGAGAGACCGCGCCGTGACCTCCATCGCTCGGAGAGTGAGGTCGGTCGCCGAGCGCAGTTCCTGCATCAATCCCGGGGCGGATCTTCCCTCGTGCAATTCCTTTAGCGCCTTGGCGGACTTGCAGGAGAGCCATGGCATGCAAGGCAGAGGTGGCTTGTCCAGCAGCACCGTAGGCCTTGGCCATCAGAGACGACTAAACCTACAGGCCTTGGACGGGGGCTTTGGGCACCCGCGCCAGGTAGCGGTGCTCTGCGGGCATAGGTGCACCGTGAGCACCTTTATCCACCAGGGGATTGCCAAATAACCCTTGGCTGCCCCACCATCGAGGGTAGTGAGAGCGGGGAAGCTGAAAAGATTGGGACCGGGCAGTAAAAAGTGCCTCCCGCGACCTTGTCAGCTCTTCATGCACTTCCGGGAAGAAAGGAACGGGGCGGGGCATGGCTTCGAGCGGCGCTGCGAGCCCAGGAACCAATCACCGAGCCGCGAGGGTTCAGGGAAGAGCGGTGAAATCCACTCTAACCGATGCTCGCGGCTGCCCGGGAAAGCATGTCGTCATCTCCGCGTCAGCCTGTGACTGGGCGATCGACCCCGAAGGGAGGAGCCCAGCTGAGGCTTCCGACTGGACGAGCCTGCTCTCCGATGCTGCGCTCGAGAGCTCATCACTTTCGCCGGCTCCGAATAAGAGGTCGAACTCGCTGTGAGACGAGCCGGCGGACTCACCCGGAAGCCCGATCGGGGCAGACGAGCGTGCTGGGGAATGGGAGGTCCTCGGGGGGATACCCGGCGGAGGCGGTCCCATTGGGGTCCCCAAATCGTCCCCACTGCTAGCCGCGCTGGCCTCAAACCCGTGGGTAAAAGGACCGAGGCGGGAGCCTCTGGGGTGGCTCGCTTTCTTACGAAGGTGAGCCGCGACCGCAACGTTGCCATGGACATATTCTCGCAATGAGAACATGACCATCCACGAACACTGTCTCTGCGTGAGCAGTGCCCAGACATGAAAGACAGTGATCGTGACCGTTAGAAGGTGAGAGATAACGAGCACAACCAGGAATAACACACAATCGGAAAAGCATCTTTAAAAAGACGCGTCTTTAAAAAGATGCTCCATGTGTGCGCTCTTTTAGAGAAATATATACTCTTTTAGAGGGGAAAAATGCTCTTTCAGAAAATATACTCTCTAGTTTTTCTGCAGAAGCGCCCAGGGGCGTTCTCTGCAGTGCACCAGTGCAGAGGAGGGAGAAGCCGCTGAAATGCGCCATCAGATCCAGCAGAGGTGAATGAACAGTAGTATTCAGCTCAGTGAGCATGACCGTTCGGCTCCGAAGAGAAAATCTGAATGAGTGGTTGCATACCAGCTCCTTTTATACCCGTATGTTCGGGGGAGTGGCATGCAAATACCACTCGCCAATTTTCATTGGCCTTTTATCAAAGACCAGAGGTGTCTCGGGCTCCCAAGAGTGACCCCTAGTGTCACTACATCGACACCAACGTCGAGTGAGTGACAGATAGGGAACTGAATTTAAGACATTGTAAGACTCAAGGAACCGTGGGAACCCTGTTTCATTTTAACAAAGTAAATTGAACTAGCAGCAAAAATCTATTTAACTTTGAAGTTTACTTCACTCCAGATTAATTTTGAAACTCAAAAGTTCAGTTCAAAACATAACTTTGTAAGTAAAATCTGTTTATTTCAATGAGCAATAATGGCTGAAAACTGAAAATGTGGTGTGGATAAATGTATTTTTATTGGAGTTTAACACTATAATTTGAAAATGTGGAATGAATGTTAAATTATGCTGTATTTAAATCTTGTTTTATGTACATATTTTTACAGACATATCCGGTTAAAATGACATTTTTTTATGTGAAAATCATGACGTTTATCTTCAATTAAAAGATAATGCCTGTTTTTATCAGTAACACATAATCCGTTAAGTAACAGGGGGAAATTTACATTTTGTGTGAATAAATGTATTTTGAGGGAATTGAACACTTTTATTGAAAACTGTGGAATAAATGTTAAAGCTACACTATGTAACTTTTGGCCCTCTATTGGTTAAAAAATAAAACTGCACGTGTCTTGAGGAAGAACATTGTTTTGGTTGTGGTTCAGCTCTGCTCCTCTGCGTGGATGAATGTGGTTTGAGGCACTGGTGTACACATGGATACAGGACATCTTATCAGAGTGAATGGACAAATAAATAAAGAAAGAAAGGAAAAGATGGATATCTGAAAACATGTAAACTTAGCAGGTAAGTGCCATATCTTATGTTGTTGTTTTGAGTTATTGGAAACATTGATGTTTTGAAATAAATGTTGTTACAAATGTTAGACAACGTTCGTTAACATTAGACACAATGATTGCTAGTCTGATAAGGTCAAACATTGTAATGTTTTATAACTGCAGGATATTCTGGCCAAATAGACCATGATAGTAACTAATTTATAGATTGTCATTGTTACCAACCAGTGGTCAACATCATTTCAAGACTCACATGTCCTTGGCAAGCCTAGGACTAAAGGATTTATTTATTTAAATTATTGCCATTATAAACAAAAATACACACGTGTGCTAGCAAGTGAAAAGTTCTGCACCGATTACAGTATAATTATTGTATTTCACTAGATTACACAACTATACATAAACCATATCAATAAAATCTCTTACCTATTGAGTAAGAAAAAAGCCATCTCTGGATCGCTTTTAAATCCTTTCAGATCTCGGAGTTGTCGCCACCTCTGAAAAGCCAAGTCGATGTTGAGTAGGTTTTATTACGGACTCTTTTCCTTTTTGCTTGTAGACTCTGCTCTGTTCGGGGTTTCTTTGTTTTTACAACCAGTGATTCCTCGGAGGTGTCATGGATCCACTTGACTCTCCTGCCACATACACACATCCCTCCCTCTCTCCTGAATACTGATCACCTGCACCTGCCTCTCATCACCACGTCAATCAGCTCCTCTACTTAAACACCATTCTCCCTTCACTCGTTGTCTGGTCTCAACTCAGAATACAGACTCACTTACCTGCGATCTCTCCTTGATTCCTCTCCACCGTAACTCCAACGATCTCACCAAGCCTTCACTCCTTCGTCTACCTTCCACTGTGTGTTTGTCACCCCAAGGATTATCACTACCTGCATCAACATGAACCATCATCAGGTTCCAGTTCATCACATCAGCACAGATCTGCTTATTCGCCACTCACCGGTTTTCACTGTTTGTGTTGTGTGTAAATAAATACCTGCCTTCGGGTTCAACACCACCATCGAGTCTGGGTTTCTGTGAAAGGAGGTTTGCTGTTTTGAATGATCCACGGTAAATTTTTCTCGTTCGACGTGACAAACTTTCAGCTTCACGCTACTCCCCACAGTACAAGCGCTACAGTAGCCGGAGCTTATTCTCTGTGTACTGATATGATGTGAACATGCACGGGCGAATTACATATGTATACAATTTCCCGTGAAATCCGTCCCGACAGCTCTAAAATATAAATCATTATTATAGGTTTATCAAAGTGTATTTGGGTAAAGACCTGGTTTGGAGGATGGATTTTTGTTGCACTCTCTCATTAACATTTTTTAATAAGTTATAGTGTAGCTTTAAATTATACTGTATTTAAATTTTTTTTTTTTTTTACAGTGCAATTGTAACCTCAAGGATCTATTTCTGATTGATCTAACCATTAAAAGTACTTTGATGTAGTCAGATTAATTTAGTTAGTGAAAGGTGGGGGAAGATGCCCCCCTTAAGAGCAATATGCATTTACTTTCAAATATTTAGATACTAGTTTAACATTTATAGGATGATGTCACAGAGAAACTCACGGAGGCAGATGGACGCAATCGCAGGGTTTATTGACAGAGGGAATGGACAAGAGGTGTAACAAACAGGTGAGGCAATCCAAACACATGTATGACACGAACAGCAGGTGAATAAACTCCAAACAGGGAAATATAACAACATGCAGATGAAGGGAAAACTCGCAAAGTCTTTTGATCTTTACAGCAAACGTAAACGAAACATGAGAATCCAAACGCTGGGGAATAAATGGAGGATGAACTAACACTAAATTCTGATGAGGGGAACAATAACAGGTAAGTATATAATTACAGGTAAGTCTAGACAAACTAGGGAGTCTGTAGTCTCCGGGGAAACACTGACAAGAACAGACAAAGGGTGAGTGTGAAGGCTGGGTGTAAATGTAGTCCTTGATTAGATACTGATGATGTGCAGTTGTGTGTGATCAACAGAGTGTGGAGTGAGAGAGGGAGTCCGGTGGATCCGTGACAGATGATGCATTATGCAATATATTATCTTGGTCCAAAAATAAAAACATTTACTAATTTAGGGGCAATTTTACCCTACTACTGTGGCAAGAAAAAAGGATAAACTTGTCCCAGCTGTAATCTGGTTTTAACAGAATGTATGAAATGCATCTGATTTCATTCTTAATGTATTTTTGTCATTTACTGTAAAACACTAAATCAAATATTTTGTAATTATGTATTGTCACAATTTAGATGAATAATTGAAAAACTGAATAATGACAGACAAATCAAATAACAGAATCCCAGTCACAGAGATTTGTCTGAAATGTAAACTTATTTTATGAATTACATAATGGCCTATAATTATACACATATTTAGGCTCCCTTATTTTTTATTAAAGAGATGTCATAATAGCAGTAGAATTCAGACTGAATTCCACTCAATTAGCCTATAGGTTATTATGAATATTGAAGATGTTTGAAATTGGCATTTAATGCAGTATTAAACAATAACTCCATGAATTACAATAATTATTCAATTAAATAATAATAACACCAGCAACAACATACCGTTAGGGGTTTTCTGCCCCAAGTCTGAGGGGGCATCTTATCCCAAGGGTTTTACTTTATATTTTCACTTCAATATAAAAACTACATATATTTATTCCACAAATGTTAATACATTATCGTGTCCACAAATACCCCATTAACAAATTGACATAACTTTTAATATCCAACATAATAAAATGGCACAGAAACAAATCATTATTTTCCAATGACGCAAAATTAGATCAGTTTACATCAAAACAGTTCCAATGAAATCTCAGATATGTTGATATTCAGATAAAATATCAAGACTAAGAGGAACAGAGCCATTCAATACTGTACATTTTTGAGATGAGATTTAGTGCTATCTATGGGCAAGAGGAAAAGTTAAGGCAGGGGGTCATAATACCCCATGTGCTCTGCCCATGTACACGCATGCATCAAGGAAGTATAATCGAATCATGAATCATGATTGCGCAAAAAAGACTGCAGATGTCAAGATTTTTTTGTGAAAATGAGTAACATTGTCTGTTTTTTCCCCAAAACCAATCGTATTTCTTCAGAAGACATGGATCAAACCACTTGAGTTGTGTAAGGTAGTAAACGATGAGGGAATTATAATTTCTGGGTAAACTATTCCTTTAATAGATTTATTGTCTATTATATGATAATACATTTATTTATTACATTTTGCCAAAATTGTACTGAGAAGCAGACCAGTAATTACAATCATCTGTACAGTTATTTTCTTTTATTTAGACTGTACTTTGTGATAATGTTTTATTTTACTCTAATAGTCTGGTGTTGTTGTCCTCTCTTTCCTGTGATTATAAGGAGTTCACTACTGGGATCACCTCCCATCTAGGCCTGCTCTCAATCAGTGTACTTTACTGTCATGATGACAGCTGCCCATAGGAGAGAGCTTCTGGGCTTCCAAATGAACACATAGGGGCGCTGTGACTTTGCCTATTTTGTACTTTGTCACTGTGACTTTCTGTTCATGGAGTTCTGAAGGAAGGTTTGGGAGGAGCTAATTCTGTCAATGTAACAAATCTACTGTCAATAAAGAGAAAAAATGTAAGTTGCAAGAGTTTGTATTGCTTATAAATATTGACCTTTCATGGATTTTTGTTTTTTCCACAACAAAGTTGTATTGGGTTGAAATCAGTCCAAAAGTTTGGAAAGTACATTATAAATGTGATTAAACAGGCTAAATTATGAATAATATTTACTATTCATAATCATTATTTTTATAATTTAAACATTAATTATGAATATACTTTTCAAGTATAATAAAAAATGTTGTCAGAATGTTCAATATGTGTTGTAATAGAAAAATAATTATATTAAAAGTGAGTTCACATAGATAATGAAAATGACACATTGGGATTAGCATTTCTTGATATTCTCAACTCTCTTGGAGTCAGACAAAATGTGACAGGACCAACTCATCACCATAATCATACACTAGATTTAATTCTGTCATATGGAGTTGATGTTGATAACATAGAAATTCTGCCACAGAGCGATGACATCTCAGATCATTACCTCATCTCTTGTATATTGCGATTAGCTAATGTCACTCAATCTACACCATGTTATCTTTCAGGCAGAACTATTCTTTCCACCACTAAAGATAGCTTTGCCAATAATCTTCCAGATTTATCTCAAATACTCAGTGAGCCAAAAAATCTAGAAGAACTTGATGTAATAGCAGAAAATATAAATAGTCTTCTCTAGCAGTCTTGATAGTGTTGCCCCTCTTCGATTAAAGCCCCACACCATGGTACAATGATCATACTCATGCTATAAAGAGAGCAGCTCTGAAAATGGAGCACAAGTGGAAGAATACAAAATTAGAGGTATTTCGCAGTGCATGGAATGATAGTGTCTGTAGCTGCAGACAGGCACTAAAAACTGCTAGGTCAGCATATTTCAGCACAATCCTAGGTGTTTATTCAGTACTGTGGGTAAATTGGTTAGGAATAAAGCCTTGACTGTACCAGATATTTTGTCGCAGCACAATAGTAATGACTTCATGGAAGCATGATCTGATCATCAGGTTCCTAAGAGGCGCCAGGAGGCTGAATCCCTCCAGGCCGGGCCTCGTTCCCTCATCGGACCTCTGTAGGTCTTCAGGGTCTACAGAGAGCCCCCTTTGAGCTTTGCAGTCAGCCGAGCTTAAGGCACTCTCCTTGAAGACTGCCCTCCTGACTGCGCTCACTTCCATCAAGAGGGTAGGTGACCTGCAAGCGTTCTCTGTCAGCGAAACGTGCCTGGAGTTCGGTCCAGGTTACTCTCACGTGATCCTGAGACCCTGACCGGGCTATGTGCCCAAGGTTCCCACCACCCCTTTAGGGACCAGGTGGTGAACCTGCAAGTGCTGCCCCAGGAGGAGGCAGACCCAGCCCTGTCGGTGTTGTGTCCGGTGCGTGCTTTACGCATCTATTTGGATCGCACACAGAGCTTTAGAATCTCTGAGCAGCTCTTTGTCTGCTTTTGGTGCACAGCGGAAAGGAAGCGCTGTCTCCAAGCAGAGCATCGCCCACTGGCTCGTTGACACCATAACTATGGCATATCTCGCCCAAAACATGCCACCCCCAGTAGGGCTACGAGCCCATTCTACCCGTGGTGTAGCGGCTTCTTGGACCTTGGCCAGAGGTGCCTCTCTAATAGACATTTGCAGAGCAGTGGGCTGGGCAACACCCAACACCTTTGCAAGGTTCTACAACCTCCGGGTGGATCCGGTTTCATCCCAGGTAGTGGCACGCAACAAGCGGATAATCCCGGGATAGCCGGCCGGGTGTATCGCTTGCACATAGTGCCTTCCACCTCCTTTTGAGCTGAAGACGTGCGCTGTTAATTCCCAGTAGTGTTCACAAAATGTTTTCCCTGGTTGACTTCCTCCGAGCCCTGTGGCAGTCGAGTTTTCGGAGAGACTCACTGCCGGCCCAGTACACATGCTAACTAAGAGCCCGGTTCTGGGGTAGGTGCTCCGCATGTGGCGATTCCCTGTAAGGCTAACCCCATGCGATCTATATCTTCCGCTAATTAATTTCCCTGCTGGCAAACTGCGTCTTTCTTGGGCAGAGCCCCTCTGCCCCAGTCTCCATGTTGTAGTAACTCCTCCCCCATTGGGCAGGATCTACCTTGAAGGCTCTCCACATGGTTGGAAAGACCATGTGACGTATTCTTCCACTTAAATATCCCCCCCCTCTCTTGGGGCGAGGTGTGGTCTCCACGGTGTCCTCCCCTTGGGAGGGACACCCCCCGACTAGACCTGGCGGCCCAGTCGGATAATCCCCCTTCTTTTTTAGGGAGTGGAAAAAGAGAAGGGGAAAAGAGGCCACGACTGGGTTAAGCCTGTCTCTATCTTTGGGTAGTCGACTTGTCCCCAAAAAGGGCCGTTCGACACTCATAACTGTGTTGGGGGAGGTTACGTGTTGACCTGGTGTGCTGGCTATGAGGCACACAGCAAGTCTGCCCACCACACACCACCAGTTCACGTAACACAGTTCAGCCTTGTGACATTTTGTATAGGGACCCCTAGTGTCACTACATCGACACCAATGTCGAGTGAGTGACAGATAGGGAACGTCATGGTTACTGGTGTAACCTCCGTTCCCTGATGGAGGGAACGAGACGTTGGTCCCTCCTGCCACAACGCTGAACTACCCGCTGAAATGGCCGGACCTTATATCGGCTCCTCAGCGTAAAATCTGAATGAGTGGTTGCATACCAGCTCCTTTTATACCCGTATGTTCGGGGGAGTGGCATGCAAATACCACTCGCCAATTTTCAATTTTCATAGGCCTTTTATCAAAGACCAGAGGTGTCTCGGGTTCCCAAGAGTGACCCCTAGTGTCACTACATCGACACCAACGTCTCGTTCCCTCCATCAGGGAACTGAGGTTACACCAGTAACCATGACGTTAGGTCTGCCAGAATCGGAAACACTTCTCATAATCTATAACTCTGCAATAAATTGAATGGCATCTATGCTAACATTATTCTATTTGTTACCCTGTCTCAACCTCAGGATTCATATGGACTTCAAAGACATTATCATTAATTTTACAGTTCATAAAAAATCTTTGTTTAAACACTGGTCCTTAACACTTACCTAGTTTACTCATTTTAAACCATGACTTGCACTACACACAAAAACTAATATTGGCATTATATTCATGCTGTTTAGCTAGAGGGGAACTGGCCCCTACAGTGAGCCTGGTTTCTCCCAAGGTTATTTTTCTCCATTAACCAACATCTTATGGAGTTTTGTGTTCCTTGCCACAGTCGCCTTCGACTTGTTCACTGGGGTTCTAAATACAATGATTATTTACTTATTTGTTTTTATACACAATTTACAATCATAATTTCATCAAACTGCACAATGATGACTAAGACTTTATAGATATAGATTATTTCATTTTCTGTTAAAGCATGATTTTCTGTAAAGCTGCTTTGAAACGGTGTGCGTGAAAAGCATAATACAAATAAAAATGACAACTTGAAAAGTGTCTGTATTCATTTGTTGTATGCATAAATCATTTCAAACTGTTTTAATAAAAACAAAGTCACAAAAATATGTAGAATTTTCCATTACCTGTAAAAAAAATAAAAATAAAAAAAATCCAAACTTTCCAATGAAAGGGTATCTGAGTAATATTTTAAAAGGGATGTTAATTTTACTACTTAGAAAATATATAAGGGGGAAAGACAATACCAATTTAGTTTACTTCAAAAATTGGGTTCTGCTGAAAAGAAGTTGCAGAATTATTTATTGATTATTTTTTTTAATTTTTTTGTGCACGATAGATGCTATCAATTTGTACATCTGTATTTGTATAATTATAGTGGGTTTTTATTTATTTTTTTTGGTCTAGCTTTATGTATGTTGTAATGTTGGCAATCACTGTGAGCACTGATGAGTCTAAATATAAACTCTGGGTCATTCAGTACCATTCAAAAGTTTGGGGTCACTTGCCTGATATGTTTCTCCTGATCTTAAAAACCTTTTGATCTAAAGGTGTATGCTTAAATGTTTGAAATTAGTTTTGTAGACAAAAATGTAACTGTGCCAACATATTAATTTATTTAATTACAAAACTAAAATTTTATTTTAAAAAGAAAATGTTTTTGAAATGGATGACTTGGACCGAATAATTAAGAAAAGCAGCCACTAAGTGCCCAGCATATAGATGGAAACTCCTTCAATACTGTTTAAAAAGCATCCCAGGGTGATACCTCAAGAAGTTGGTTGAGAAAATGTACATTTCTGCAAAATCTAGGCAAAGTGTAGCCACTTTGAAGATGCTAAATTGTAACATAGTTTTGATTTATTTTGAATTTTTTTAGTCACAACATAATTCCCATATTTCCATTTCTATTATTCCACAGTTGTGATGACTTTACTATTATTCTAAAATGTGAAAAAAAATACAAAAAAATAAAATAAAGAATAAGTGACCTAAAACTATTGAACGGTAGTGTGCATATGTATGTATGCTTGTGTGTGTGTGTGTGTGTGTGTGTGTGTGTGTATATATATATATATATATTTGTTGAATCTACCATTGTCACAGATAGAGGATAGAGGATTAATGATTAATCACATGTGCAGCTGTCGACAGAGAGAGGATTCACTCAGATACTGTGTGCCATGGGAGTAACTCTAAAAATAAGTGTGAAGAAAATCCCAATGGCTGTGTAATTGGCTGAGAAAAGAGCTAACAGGATAATAGGAGCTCTGCAGGACCTGGAGTGACATTTCACATCACTGCATGAGAGGTTAAAACCAATGACCCCTCCAATGCTAAGACATGCAGGATCAGCACACAGCATCATTAGTCTCTCTCTTCATGCTTTCATGACCTCAAGGCTAGATTATTGTAATGCTTTACTGGGAGGATGTCCTTCAGATTCAATAGCTTCAGCTTCAAGCTTCAGTTGGTTCAAAATGCAGCAGCCAGAGTGCTGACTAGAACAAAGAAATATGATTACTTTTACATTTTAAAATTTTTAGCCCCATTGTATCATCATTACATTGGCTACCTGTTAAGTTTCCGCAGCATGAAAAGGGACATTTCCAGGATAAATCTGACATAGGAAATTCCTGTGACATTCAAGGTGTACGGCTCATGTAAGACAATTTCCCAATCAAGTGTGCAGAATCCAGTAAACGTCCGGACAATTGCATGGCACACAGATTTTCGGATATAGGATATTACCTATCACACACACACTAGACATGTTCGGAGATTTCCGTTATTCCAGCAAGCTAATATGATCGTCTGTGTTGCACGTCTGTTCAGGGTCCATGAATAACGTATAATGTACAAGTAAGAGCAGCCGGTGCCCCATTCTAGCTACAATATTTATGAATTTTTTCTCATCTCTACCCACAGGCCCCTGAAGCTTTGACCGTATGCTTTACCGCACAAATAAGCATAAGCAGTACAAGGTTGTTCTTGCTAACAGCGCAAGAGCAGCCCCATCTCCAGTTGCAGTGACCCACAGGATGCCATGGTTCACAGACCCCATTAGTTATTTTTCACGGATTTGTGATTTCACTAATGTTTCACTGGTTTAAGGTGCATTTTAACTTGTCTAATCTGCTTTTCTACAGAAACGCCTGAAGTTATCTTTTGCTCCTCCCACTGGGGTTTCAAAAATATCACCTTCAGCAAGTGTATACGAGTTATTTCCATGTCTTCCACAGGATAGTATGCAGGTTTCTTTACTGCTTTCCTTATAGGGGTCCTTACAAACTTATATTTTCCTCCCAAAGGAGCTGCTGATGCTAGGCATCATTCTTGTTCCCTTTTCAGACACGTTTTCATACGTCTACCATTCCTTCCACAGCATTCCGTTTTCTCATCAGATTTTTGCATGTGTCTTTTTCCTCCTACTGGCATCAGCAGATATCATTTCACTTTAGCACTGCATTTGCAGTTTTTGGCAGATGTCTTAATTTTCTTTCACAAGTGTCTCTGAAGGTTTTTCTGAAGGAGACCACAATTGCCGACACACACATCCTCACATTCAAAATATAACCCTTACTCTACAGATGGATAGTCTATATTCGAATAGTAAAGCCATACCAGACTACTTTAATCTCTGACTGAAGCATGCCAATCTAGTTTGTCAGCTTTTCCCTCTAAAGATTATAAGTGGGCAGCCCTAAACAAACTCTCACTCTGAACCTCTAAACCCTGGCTGAGCACACTAAAACTCGGTCTCCCCTTTTTGAAGACAGCCCAGACTATCCGTTCAAACTTTTGGGTTTTTCCATTCATCTAGCAGTACGAGCCCTACCGGACGAAAGCCTCAAAATAACATAACCATGGTAACCATACTAAATTTGCATCGCACAGTCCAATTTATCCCTTAATTTCTTAGGTTTATAAAAGGGCTAAAATTAGATCTCCACTCAACACACCACCGTGAACAATATCAACCAGCTGATGCTAATTCATTGGCTATGGACTTCTCAATTTCTGTGTACCGGTAAAACTTTAACCCAGTCTCCTTTCCATGCCAATTCTGAACAGGAATGAAGATGTCTTACAGCAAATAAACCACCAAGCCCACACATGTTCAGGGGCGCATCTTCATGAGAGCACCTGCCTTGCGTGTTCTTGGGCAGCCGTGAGTATGAGTCCGTCCGCGGGCATCCTGTTCAATGAGCTCCCTCATTCGGACATTATGAGCTTCCATGTTTAAAATAAATCATGGGCTCTGCGTTCTAAATTGTGTCGGGAGATCGGCCATGCAAATAACTCGATTTCTTGGCTCATGCAGAGTCGAAAATATACTGTACCTAAATAGATTTTCCATCATTTTGAATTTCATGTAAAACATACTGTTTTGAACTACTCCTAGACCATATGTCTGTTTTCCTAAAATTTTGTAAGCATCATCGAGAGAAACTGGAGGCAAAAAGTTAATAAAAGCTTTTTGATAGAGCAAACTGTTCTCATATAATGAATTCAAAGACGAGCGTTCCAAAATGGACATGAGGCTGTATATTCGCAAAGCTTTGACGTATTGACATGAAACTTGGTATATGTCATAGCCATCATGACCTGAGGGTACCTGCACAGTTTTGGCACAGTGCCACCAAATGGTCAAGAAATATGATAAATGTATATTTTTGCCTATAACATCTGAATAGTTTGGCCTAAAATCAAGAGACTTGTCTCTTTAGATTCCTTGGTACATACTGAGTCGAATGATTCTCAGTTTTCATATGTCGGCCATATGAATTTTGTCTTAAAATGCTGTATTTTACAAACGCAGTGGCGTATCATTATGAAACTAGGTACACATCATGTGCATCATGCCCTGAGGGTGCCTATAAAGTTTGGGGCCACTGTATCATCTAGGGACACTCAAGACAAAAAGTTATTAATAACTTTTTGATAGACCATACCGTGCTCAAACAGCGTACCAACGAAATCCATGGGAAGACACCAAAAAGCATCTGTTTCTTGGTAACGCTTCCCCATATTGACATGAAACTGTACATGTGTCATTGTGAACACACTCTGACAGCATCACATAAATTTAGTGATGGCGCCACATATTGGTCAAAAGTTATGATGAATTGTACTATTCTATTAGCAACCTACCTGTGTTTTTTAGGCTGCTTTTCTTAAAATCATAATCATTGATGTCCAGCTTCCTTATTTGCCATTTGTGTGATTGGCCCAATAATTGTATATTTATATCTGTAATTAGAAAAGTGGTTGAGGATTTGGAGCCATATTTTTATTAGGAAAAAACATAGAAAATGAAAAGGAACATTGCATAGTTCCGAGTAAACTCTAGAGACTGCTGTACATGAAAATCCCCGGAGATCAGCAGTTACAGAAATACTTAAACCAGCCCATCTGGCACCAAACATCATGCCATGGTTGAAATCACTGAGATCACATTTTTTCCCCATTCTGATGGTTGATGTGAATATTACCTGAAGCTCCTGACCCGGATCTGCATGATTTTATGCACAGCGCTGCTGCCACACCTGGCTAGATTATCACATGAATCAATCGAACGTGGTATTCGAAAGTGTTTAGACATGGAAGACATAGTGGTAGCAGTAGGGGTGGTTGTTTCTGAGAGGGTCACCAGGTCCCTTCTGCCTGGGGCCCCCAGAGTCTCTAGAAATGCCCCTGCATTCTATTAAACTAACCGGAGAAATTAAGTTACACCCCGTTATCACGCATTTGCACTCGGTATGGACAAAAGTGTCCACATTTTTTCCCCATTCTGATGGTTGATGTGAATATTACCTGAAGCTCCTGACCCGTATATGAATTATTTTATGCATAGTGTTGCTGCCACACCTGGCTAGATTATCACATGAATAAGTAGGTGTACAGGTGTTCCTAATAAAGTGGTCACTGAGAGCACACACACACACACACACACACACACACACACACACACACACACACACACAAAACCAGAATAATGGGGAAATGTGACACAGCTGAAAACAATCAGGAAGGGAACTGGGATGGGAGACAACAAAAGATCTTCACAATAAAAGTCCCAAACCAATTGAGGTCGCTAGGGGAATGTCCCATGCCTTACAGAATAATATAATAGGATAAAATATTTTGTCTGGCAGAATATTTTGTGACCATTGTAATAATGCTGCACTTGGTCTTCAACCAATCAAATCTGTTTGCCAAAAACACATGTTGCTCCATTTCTGAAATTATTTTCCTTTTGGACTGATGTTACCTAGACCGCTCATACTTTTTGTTTTATGTTAACTGATAGCCAAAAAGCTATTAAGTCATTGTCAGTAGCGGTTCTAGCTTGTGTGTGTGTGTGTGTGTGTGTGTCAAAAATTGTAATCAATCAAAAATTTATTACAATT
Source organism: Myxocyprinus asiaticus (assembly GCF_019703515.2). Lineage (NCBI taxonomy): Eukaryota > Metazoa > Chordata > Actinopteri > Cypriniformes > Catostomidae > Myxocyprinus > Myxocyprinus asiaticus. The sequence continues at coordinate 43,505,371 of NC_059373.1, forward strand.
TTGATTGTAATCAAAATGATTACAATCATTTTGATTGTAATGAAGTTATTCTAAGTTGACATGACTTGCTCTCCACTATACATATATTATTAGATTATTTTATTAAATATGGCCACACAGATATTTGTCTTTAAACAATTTAAACAACTTCTTATTTGCATACTTTTTATTTGTATACTCATTTATACATTACGAGTATTAATGTTTTTCCAGCAATATCAACTTCAGGTCATGAGGAGGACCTTGAGGAAGACATGGCCAGTACATCCAGCATGTCAGTTCCATTACAAGAGGCCACACCACTCCTTACCACCACCTCCTCCTCACCACCTCCAGACTTAACAACAGCAACTCCAAGCTCTGATGATCCTGCGCTGTGGCCAAGTTTCATTGATGACAATGTTCGCTGCCAAATTATCACAAAATGACCAGTCCAAATTACAGACATTGATTTCCCCCAAAATTCAGAAACCTCCCCTAGGAGATTCACAAAAGAAAATTTCAAAATATCAATGAAAATTGTGAGAAGATCCAACGATCATCGCTAGTATATTCCGTGAGCACAGATGCAGTATTCTGTTTCTCTTGCACTCTTTTTGGAAAGCATGACAGTGCTTTAAGCAATAGTGGCTACCGTGCATGGAAGAACTTAGCTCACCATCTCAAAGAACAAGAATATTCAAAGGCACATTGTGTGAATATGAGAAGCTGGCATGATCTGCAGAAGAGATTGCAAACCAAGACAGCCACAGATCAAACCCATCAGAATTTATGCAGATTGAGATTGAGCATTGGAAAGGTGTCATTAGGAGAGTGATTGCTATCATTTGCAATTTGGCTGAGCGCAATCAAGCTTTGAGGGGGCCCTCAAATGTGCTATATGACCATCTTAATGGAAATTTCCTCTCACTAGTGGAACTGATGGCACAGTTCGATCCAGTGCTGAGTGAACATAAAAGAAGAATTCAAAACAAAGAAACAAAGGTGCACTACTTAAGTGGAGTCATTAAAAACGAAATAATAACACTAGTTGGAGACAAAATACTTGAAGTGATAGTGAGAAGAGTAAACAAAGAAAAGTACTTCTTTGTCATCATGGACTGCATATAAGTCATAAAGAACAACTTTCCATTGTTCTGAGAATTGTGACTTGCGAACCATCAGTTGGAATCGTTATTGCTGAGCATTTCTTTGCATTTTTGGATGTTGAGGACACATCTGGTAAGGGTCTGACTGAAACTCTGTTAGGACATCTTCAGATACACAGCCTCAACATTTCTGATTGTCGTGGCCAGTCGTATGACTGGTAGCAACATGATGGGACAAAAACAGGGTGTTCAGGCAAGAATATTGCAACTTAATAGCAAAGCATTGTGTGTCCCCTGCAGCTGTCACATTCTGAATCTAGTTGTGGCAGATACTGCCAAGTCTTCAGTGCTGTCCATCTCCTTTTTTGGTGTGCTGCACAGACTGTACAATCTATTCAGTTCATCTGTGCAATGCTGGGCAATTCTGAAGGAGCATGTCAAGCAACTTACTGTCAAACCTTTGTCAACGACAAGATGGGAGGCTCGGACTGACAGTGTGAAGGTGGTGTGATACCAACTACCAGAGATTCTGGAAGCATTGTCTGCACTTTAGACATTTGCAGTGGAGAAGAGGGATTCAGAAACCATGTCCACTGCCAAAAGTTTGCATGATGAACTGAAGTCCTGGCATTTTCTGTTGTGCACCATGATCTGGTACAATGTTTTGTACCAGGTCAACCGTGTGAGCAAGCTGCTGCAAAGTCCAAGTGTTTCCCTGGAAACACTTAAAGGAGAAACAGAGGGAGTGAGACACTTCCTTGAAAACTTCAGGGAGAGGGGGCTTGCTTCCTGTCAATCGGATGCAGTAGAGATTGTAGAAGAACTGGACATTGAAATGAAGCTTCCAGAGAAAAGGCAGAGAAAAACAGCAAAATAATTTTAGTATGAAGGTACAGAAGAAACTCAGTCCAGTCAAGATGAGTTCTTCAGAAGGGAGTTCTTTTTCCCTTTAATAGACACAGCCCTCAGAAGCCTGAGTGACAGATTCTCAAAAATGGACGATGTCTATTGTCTCTATGGTTTTCTGTTTTCAACGGATAACATGAGATACAATAAAGAGTGAAAAACTTCATGGAAGGTGCAAGAACTTGGAGCAAACACGCATGACATTGAAGCAGATGATTTAGCACTGGAGATCAATTCTGCTGTCCATACTTTTCCTGACCACGCCTCCACCTGCCCAAATGACATGCTAAATTACATATACAGTGAGAAACTTCTGGATCTGTACAGCAATCTAAGCATTGCACTGCGTCTCCTCCTGACTCTTCCTGTCTCTGTTGCCTCTGGTGAGAGGAGCTTTTCAGCTTTAAAGCTGATAAAAACCTACTTGAGGTCAACCATGTGCCAGGAGAGGCTCACAGGACTGGCACTGATATCAGTCGAACATGGTATTCGAAATCTTTAGACATGGAAGACATAGTGGTTGCAGTGGGGGGGGGGGGTCACCAGGTCCTTTCTGCCTGGGGCCCCCAGAGTCTCTAGAAACGCCCCTGCTTTCTATTAAACTAACCGGAGAAATTAAGTTACACCCCGTTATCTCGCATTTGCACTCGGTATGGACAAAAGTGTCCAGAGTGTTTAATTTGGGCATTTATTTAAATATTGCTTCGAGCATTTGGATGAACCCAAAATTACGTATTAATAAGTCTCCTTTCTGCTGGTCAGAGTGGATTGTGAGGGAGGTTATAACGCTGGGTGACCTATATGAGAGTGGAGTGTTGAGATCTTTTGAAAATATGTTTCAACATTTTAGGATTCCCAGATCTAAGTTCTTTAGGTATTTACAGCTGCGCCACCTGCTCTGTACTATTTTTGGGAGTAGCATACACCCCCCTAAAGCCACAGATACTCTGGAAGTAGTGATTACTGCTTTTGGAAAAGATCATGAGTCTGGGAGATGGGGCTTCAACTTCTCTCAAGATATTATGGGAGAGTGATTTAAACTTGGTATTGGAGGAGGGAGTGTGGGCTAGGATTCTAAAAAACGTCAAGTCAACATCTAGAGATGCAAGGGTGCTTCTGATGCAATTTAAGATTTTGCATCGATTCTATTGGACCCACTCTAGATTGTATAGTCTTGGTCTTAAAGACTCACCCACCTGCTGGTGATGCCAGTCAGAAGACGGGGACACAACCCATGTTTTTTTGGGTTGTGTTAAGATTCAGGAATTTTGTTTGGGGGCCCAGCGCTTTGTGTGTGACATACTGGACACTAAATTTTTTTTCATTATCAATATTAGTTTCAGCAGGTGTCTGTGAGAGTTCAATTCCTTCACTAATTAACAGCACAGTTGCTAGTATTTGTCAAGTCTGGTCAGTCAGACTTCTTTAAAATCACTCGGAGATCCTACCTGCTTCACTAACAAGGCACTCACTCTCACCCCCAGTGGTTAAGACAGGTATGGGAGCTAAACACACAGCTAAACATGAGATACACACAGAGGAGCTCAAGCAAATCACTACTCAATCCATCATTGTGGGCAATAATAAATAGCTGATGCCACAATATTCATTTTTAAATATCTAATCTATCCACATCAAATCAAATCTTACCTCCAGTCACTCTTCCGCCCCATCAGTATTGTATAAGAAATCATCAAACTCACTTAAGGGGGGTTTCTTTGTGGGGGCACTCAACGTGCGGGCTCTCGGGCGGCCACAGAGACAAGCCCGTCCTCAGGTATCCTTTTCAAAGTACACAAGCTCCCTCATTTGGATCTTCATGTTTAATTTACATCATGGGCACTGCATCCCGAATTAGATAGGACAATAGTTACACTATTCAGACAGGGTCCTCTCATTGAGTTACACCCCCACCCCCCGCCCTTGTCTCACGTTATGTTCTTTACATGTTCCACCGACTTTGCGGGTGTCGTGGGGTGTGAGGAATACTTCCTTCCCACTTTGGTCAGCCCACAGGAGGTCACTGTCATTTGACTAATAAATGCTGCAACTGCAGCTTTGCATTTATTACCCATGTGGGTCCACTTTCCATTGAAATGGCGCAGCAATGTCATACTCAGCTTGTAACTCAGTATGCACCACAGGATCCTGGTGCTCCTGGGGCCGATCTCTATCCAGATTCTCTCTGGGCTTGCATGGCGGGTTACCTCCTATTAATGTCTAGGGGTGTAGCTCATGAATATTCACGTCGCAAACCTCAGTTCTTCAAGGCTCTTTACTCAGCACCACCCACCATTCGAATGCAGTGTGGGCCCCTTCTGTTCGGACGCAGTGTGAGTTTACACACACTGGTCACAAGCTCTCCCATTCGAATCACCGTGTAGGCCCTCCCATTAGAATGCAGTGTAACCTACTGTGCATTTGGTTGCAGGTTCTCCATTCAATACTGAGTGGAATATGTTAGAAATTACATTTTACATCATGTATTCTGTTATCTGTAGTGGAATACATCTCAAAAGTAACCCCCCGACCCTGTATACATATATATATATATATATATATATATATATATATATATATATATATATATATATAACACACACACCATATGTATGTACAAATACAATGCAAAGGACAGGGTTGGGAGGGTTACTTTTGAAATGTATTCCACTACAGATTACAGAATACATGCTGTAAAAAATACATGCTAGATTACTCAAGGTCTGTAATGTAATCTAAATACTTTGGATTACTTCTTCAGCACTGGTAGATTTTTTTCACTTGTTTTGACTATAAAAACTCAAAAAAGTACAGTAAGACAAAATAAACATGTTAAAAATACATTCTCTGAAAAACCTAAATATCTTATGCAATGTTGTTTCTAAAATAAGATAAATCAAATTGATCTTGTTTCAAAGATTTTTAGATATTTTTACAGGAAAACAATACAAAAATTATTATCAAGAATACGATTTCTGCCCTAATATCAAAGGTCTTACTAAACAAAATAAATTAGGATCCAACGTGAATTTTCTTGATAAAAAAATATGATCGTGCTTGGTTACGTGCATGTAAAATGGCTAGAAATAGCATTTTAGCTTAGCGTAAAGCTGCCAATTTACATAAGGTTTATTTCTATTTCTTCTGCTCCAAACTTACTTCGAACTTACTTCTCTGTCTGCTTGTATGAATGTAACACATCATAAGAAATTGTTTCACCGCTGTTCAAATGCACTTTGGATCGCATCATTTATATGTATAAATGTTTTCCATCTGAAAGGACTAAATATTAAATGAAACAAATGACAAAATGCAAAGTAATCTCTTCAGTAATCAAAATACTTTTTGAATGTAACTGTATTCTAATTACCAATGATTTAAATTGTAACTGTTGTGGAATACAGTTACTTATATTTTGTATTTCAAATACGTATTCCCATTACATGTATTCCGTTACTCCCCAACTCTGGCAAGGGAATGTAATGGCAGAAGAGGAAGAAGATGCTAGATAAATATAAATATACTAAGCTGTGTATTGCACATAATTATTGCTCAATGGGGCAGTTTTAACTATTCATGAGATGGATAGCCTGAGGGAAAAAACTGTTTTTGTGCCTGACGGTTCTGGTGCTTCAGTGCAGCCAGAAGGTAACAGTTCAAAAAGGTAGTGGGCTAGATGATTTTTCCAGCCCTTTTCCTCACTCTGGATGTGTACAGTTCTTGACGGGAGGGCAGGGGGCAACCAATAATCTGCTCATCAGTCCAAACTGTCCTTTGTAGTCTTCTGATGTCTAATTTCATAGCTGAACCAAACCAGACAGTTATTGAAGTGTAGAGGACAGACTCAAAGACTGCTGATTAGAACTGGATTAGCAGCACCTGTGGCAGGTTGAACTTCCTCAACAGGGCCTTTTTCAATGAGTCAATGTAGGTCTCCCACTTCAGGTTCTGTGAGATGGTAGTGCCCAGGAACCTGAATGACTCCACTGCTGCTACAGTGCTGTTCAGAATGGTGAGCGGGGTCAATGTTGGGGTGTTCCTCCTGAAGTCCACAATCATCTCCACTGTTTTGAGCATTTTCAGCTCCAGGTTGTTTTGACCGTACATCGATTTACGTAATTTCATTAAAATATCACTAACAGCTTAAGTAAAAAAACTATTTTCAAGTCTTTCCATCAGAGTGAATGGACATAAGCATAAGTGATAAACAGAAATATAGCTGCCAGAAATGGACTGTAAAATCATCCAGGGGCTTTGAAATAAATAGAGAGAGAGAGAGAGAGAGAGAGAGAGAGAGAGAGAGAGAGATTATAGGCATAGGACCAAGATATAGTTCATGATGAAACTGTTAGTGTCATCCGAGGTAATGAAACTACAGGGATTAATTGTGAGCTTGGCTTTATCTTACAGAAAAATATGAGTTCTCATTAAAATATCCAATTACTGCTCTGCCAAATGTGCAGCCCCATTTCACTCTTTATAATTACGTTGGCAAATTTATTTCCTCTATCTCTGTAATGTTCATCTGGAAGGGAGTTAGTGCTGTTAGTGCTGAGAGCCAGTGACCGAATTCACACTTTATTCTGTTTTTCAATTATTATCTCACACAAGAAGCAGCAAGGTTAAAATATGACTTGTGAGCTGGTTTTCACTGCAGCTCTTTTATCGCATCAGGAGAGTGAGCGAAACTTCAGGATCTGTTCAGCTCACTCACTTCAGATGTTTCTTCACTAGAGTTTTACTGGCAGGCCTGGAGATATGTCCTCAGGCAGGTTGTTTGAAAATAATTGTGGTAAAGATAAAATGGAAAGGAGGGGGGGATGGGCATTATGTTAGTCACAGCACTATGGGTATCTAAACAGCTTTCTATGCCAGAAACTGAAGCTGTTAGAAAAGAATAACAGCTGTTTCTAGTGAGGGAGACAAGAAAACGTCATGGTTACTTGTGTAACTCCGTTCCCTGATAGAGGGAATGAGACGTTGTGTCGATGTAGTGACACTAGGGGTCACTCTTGAGAGCCCCAAACACCTCTGCTTTTTTGAAAAAAGGCCAATGAGAATTGGCGAGTGGAATTTGCATGCTACTCCCCCGGACATACGGGTATAAAAGGAGCTTGTTTGCAACCACTCATTCAGGTTTTATGCTGAGGAGCCGATATAAGGTCCGGCCATTTCAGTGGGTAGTTCAGCGTTGTGGCAGGAGGGACACAACATCTCATTCCCTCCATCAGGGAATGGAGGTTACACAAGTAACCATGACATTTCCTATCTGTCACTCACTTGATGTTGTGTTGATGTAGTGACACTAGGGGTCCCTATACGAAACACCACAATTGGCTGAACTGTGTTACGTGAACTGGCGGTGTGTGATGGGCAGACTACTGTGTGCCTCATAGCCAGCACACCAAGTTGACTCGTAACCTCCCCCAACATAGTTATGAGTGTCAAACGGCCCTTTTTGGGGACAAGTCGACTACCCAAGAGATAGAGACATTCTTAACCCAGTCGTGGCCTCTTTTCCCCTTCTCTTTTTCCACTCCCTAAAAAAGAAGGGTGATTATCTGACTGGGCCGCCAGTCGGGGGGTGTCCCTCCCAAGGGGAAGACACAGCGGAGACCACACCTCACCCAAAGAGAGGGGGGATATTTAAGTGGAAGGATACATCTTCAAGGTAGATCCTGCCCAATGGGGGAGGAGTTACTACAAACATGGAGACTGGGGCAGAGGGGCTCTGCCCAAGGAAGACACAGTTTTCCAGGGAACAAACTTGTGAACACTACTGGGAATTAATGGCGCATGTCTTCAGCTCAAAAGGAGGTGGAAGGCGCTATGTGCAAATGATACACCCGGCCGGCTATGCCAGGCTTATCCACTTGTGTTGTGTGCCACTACCTGGGATGAAACCGGTTCCACCCGGAGGTTGTAGAACCCTGCAAAGGTGTTGGGTGTTGCCCAGCCCGCTGCTCTGCAAATGTCTTTTAGAGAGGCACCCCTGGCCAGGGCCCAGGAAGCCGCTACACCCCTGGTAGAATGGGGGCGGCATGTCCTGGGCATGATATGCCATAGTTATGGCGTCAATGAGCCAGTGGGCGATACTCTGCTTGGAGACAGCACTTCCTTTCCGCTGTGCACCAAAGCAGACAAAGAGCTGCTCAGAGATCCTAAAGCTCTGCGTGTGATCCAAATAGATGCGTAAAGCACACACCGGACACAGCAACGACAGGGCTGGGTCTGCCTGCTCCTGGGGCAGCGCTTGCAGGTTCACCACCTGGTCCCTAAAAGGGGTGGTGGGAACCTTGGGCACATAGCCAGGTCGGGGTCTCACGATCACGTGAGAGTAACCTGGACCGACAGAGGACGCTTGCAGGTCTCCTACCCTCTTGATGGAAGTGAGCGCAGTCAGGAGGGCAGTCTTCAAGGAGAGTGCCTTAAGCTCGGCTGACTGCAAAGGCTCAAAGGGGGCTCTCTGTAGACCCTGAAGAACTACAGAGAGGTCCCATGAGGGAACAAGGCACGGTCTGGAGGGATTCAGCCTCCTGGCGCCTCTTAGGAACCTGATGATCAGGTCGTGCTTCCCTAAGGACTTACCGTCGACTGCGTCGTGGTGTGCTGCTATGGCGGCAACGTACACCTTCAAGGTGGAAGGGGACAGCCTCTCTTCCAACCTCGCCGAGCGCAGTTCCTGCATCAAATCTGGTGCGGAACTACCCTCGTGCAGTTCTTTCAATGCCTTGGCTTGGTGGACCTGCAGGAGAGACATGGTGTGCAGGGCAGAGGCGGCATGTCCAGCAGCGCTGTAGCTGCACCGCGAGCACCTTATCCACTGGAGGAATTGGTGTATAGCCCCTGGCCGCCCCGCCATCGAGGGTAGTGTGAGCGGGGGAACTGTGGAATTGGGGCCGTGCAGTAAAAGGTGCCTCCCACAACTTCGTCAGCTCCTCATGCACTTCCAGGAAGAATGGCACTGGAGCAGGGCGTGGCTGCTTTGAGTGGCACCGTGAGCCCAGGAACCAATCATCAAGCCACGAGGGTTAGGGGAGAGCGGAGGGTTCCACTGTAACCCGACGCTCATGGCCGCCCGGGAAAGCATGTCCGTCATTTCAGCATTGGCCTGTGACTGGGCAATCGTCCCCGAAGGGGGAAGCCCATGTAGGGCTTTACTGGTTATTTAGATCAGTGTTACTATCAGAAATAATTAACAATTATTTCTTCAGTTATTAATTAATATTTAAATTAATTAATTGAATCTAACTCATTAAAACCTCATATGTGGCTTCAGTAAATGTAGTGCGCTACGTTTAGGAGCAAGTTTGGTTATTAGCAATAATGAATAATTATCAAAGATAATTATTAATTATTAAAATCAATAGAACATTGATGAGAATCAATGTTAGTTTTTTTAATCCTTTAAATCTTCCCCTTCAGGGATGGCTACAAATCCCTCCCCTGCCCACCATTTGGCAAATCGGACCACTCTTCCATTCTGCTTCTGCCCGCTTACAGGCAGAAATTGAAACAGGAAGCACCCACCCTCAGAACGATCCAGTGCTGTTCGGACCAATCAGACTCTATGCTACAAGACTGTTTTGATCACATGGACTGGGAGATGTTCCGGTCCGCCTCTGATGACGACATCGAGGTTTACGCTGATAGCGTAATGTGTTTCAACAAAAAGTGCATGGAAGATGTCGTTCCGACCAGAACAACATGGATCTATCCGAACCAGAAGCCATGGATAAATAGCGATGTTCACGCGGCACTTAATGTGCAGACCTCCACTTTCAATTCCGGGAACACATAGGAGCATAAACAAGCCAGAACAGGAACAAGATTGAAGGACAGTTTAACACCACCAACTCTAGAAGCATGTGGCAGGGAATTAACATCATCACGGACTTTAAAGGGAATAAAAACTCCGCCATGAACACTGCTGCCTCTCTCCCGGATGAGCTAAATACTTTTTATGCTCATTTTGAGGGAAATAACACCGCCCTCGCGGAGAGAGCTCTCGCGGCCGAAGCTACAGAGATTAGTTCACTCTCCGTCTCTGTAGCGGATGTTACCCGATCCTTCCGACGGGTGAATATCCGCAAAGCCGTGGGCCCAGACGGCATTCCGGGCCGCGTCATCAAATTCGTGATAAGTAATACCCTGAGTATTAATAATGAGTGGACATGGTGGTCCGTAAACTGTACAAGAAAAAACCTTGAAACACAAGAATAACACACTATAATATTCTATCTCTGCCCAGACGTAAACCTCTTACTTGAATCGTATGATGATGCAGAATGTGTGTTCATCCATCCTTTAACTCAGACTCGGTTCCTCGAGGCTCGGGTGATGAAGGGAGGCCGTTTCCTCGCTCTGTCGGCAGGTGGTATGGCTGCTGATTCTGGGCAGGCTGGCGGAGAAATCAGAAATGTCGACTTGATTGAAGATGGAAGAGAAATCTTTAATCTCTTTACTTCTGCAGGCAAACGGATGAAGATGCGGATTGCTTGGCGGTCTCCTTCGGATCCGTTAGAGTGTTCAGTTGAACACAAAGTAATCTCAACTTGTCCAGCGAGATGGAGATTGTATGGCCACAGTTTCAAGTCGGACGTTACTTCCTTGTGCCACAAAGCTGCACCTGAGTTGCTGGAAGCAAATCCCGGAAGCATTTCAGAGGTATTTCTACTCCTGATGATGTCATGGTTGAGGTGTGTTCTGTTGTGTGCCTCATCCAATAGGAGTTGAGAGTTCGATCCTTTAGTGAGCAAGGCTTCATGGGATTTGTAGTCTGTTTTGGACTCCCTTTGTTTGATTTTGGCGCGGTTTTTATCAGTAAGATTTACGACTTATGTAGGGGCCTGAGTTAGGTTTTACGACTGTGTTAGGCATGCCTTTGTCTTCTATCTGAATACATGAGGCCCAACACCCAGCTAAGGCTTCTGCGTCCGACTGGATAAGCCCGCTCTCCGATGCTGCGCTCGAGAGCTCATCATCTTCACGGGCGCCGAACAAGAAGCCAGACTCGCCACTGGGGCAGATGAGCATGCTGGGGAATGGGAGGTCCGCGGGGGGATACCCGGCAGTGACGATCCCATTGGGGTCCCCAAATCGCCCCCAGTGCTAACCATGCTGGCCTCATACCCATAGGTAGAAGGACCGAGGCAGGGAGCCGCTGGGGTGGCTTGCTTTTTTATGAAAGCAAGCTGTGACCGCAACGTTGCCATGGTCATGTTCTCGCAATGAGAACATGAACCATCCACAAACACTGCCTCTGTGTGGGTCACGCCCAGACACAAAAGACAGCGATCATGACCATCCGAAGTTGAGAGATAACGACCGCAACCATGAATAACACACAATCGGAAAGGCATCTTTAAAAAGACGCATCTTTAAAAAGACGTTCCGTGTGTGCCGCTCTTTTAGAGAAATATGTACTCTTTTAGAGGAAAGAAAGCTTTTTCAGAAAATATACTCAGGGGCGTTCTCTGCAGTGCACCAGTGCAGAGGAGGGAGAAGCCGCTGAAATGCGCCATCAGATCCAGCAGAGGTGAATGAACAGTAGAATTCAGCTCAATGAGCATGACCTTTTGACTCCGAAGAGAAAATCTGAATGAGTGGTTGCATACCAGCTCCTTTTATACCCGTTTGTCCGGGGGAGTGGCATGCAAATATCACTCGCCAATTTTCATTGGCCTTTTATCAAAGACCAGAGGTGTCTCGGGCTCCCAAGAGTGACCCCTAGTGTCACTACATCGACACAACGTCGAGTAAGTGACAGATAGGGAACAATGATGAAGACCATGATTCTACAGTGGGCATTTGCCATATCATTAAGATAAATCTATAAAAGGTAAAACAGTGACCACTCACTTTCAAATCTTTATTGGTACTGGGAGTGTTTTTAAAAAAATCATTGTTTATATAGAAGTTTATCCACCTTTTTCCTACATCCCATGACACTTTGCATGAAAAATGCACACTATTTCCAGCAGACTGTAAACAATAATCGATTGTGAAAGAGCATGCACGAAGGCTTGCTTTATACAGGCAATAATAGAGAGATCGACTCCATCCCTCCAGGGAAGGTGCCGCTCTCCTCTCTAGTAATTTGGCTCATAGTTTTAATAATGATAGTATTTGACTAATTGGGGCCTAGGTCAGGAAGCAGACAAACTGGTTAATCCGAACGTCTGCCAGCTGCCTTGAGATGTCACACTTGTAAATTGTAAATACTTGTAAATGAAATTATTACAGATCATAGTTTGGATGTGCTCTGTTTGACTGAAACCTGGCTTAAACCGGATGAATATATTAGTTTAAATGAATCTACTCCCCAGGTTATTGTTATAAACATGAGCCTCATCTGAAGGGTCGAGGAGGAGTTGTTGCTACAATTTAGAGTGGAGTTTTTGGTGTTACTCAGAGGACAGGATATAAATGTAAGTCTTTTGAACAAATAATGCTTAATGTGACACCGTCAGATATAGATATAAATTAAAAAAACTCTGTCATCTTTTACCCTTGCTACAGTATATAGATCACCCGGGCCTTATTCTGATTTCCTTGGTGAATTTGCAAATTTTTTATCATATCTTGTAGTTACTGTAGATAAAGCTTTAATCATTGATGACTTCGACATTCACATAGATAATGAAAATGACACATTGGGATTAGCATTTATTGATATTCTCAACTCTCTTGGAGTCAGACAAAATGTAACAGGACCAACTCATCGCCATAATCATACGCTAGATTGAATTCTGTCATATGGAGTTGATGTTGATACTATAGAAATTCTGCCGCAGAGCGATGACATCTCAGATCATTACCTCGTCTCTTGTATGCTGCGATCAGCTAATGTTACTCAATCTACACCATGCTATCTTTCAGGTAGAACTATTCTTTTGACCACTGAAGATAGCTTCACTAATAATTTTCCAGACACTGCATGCTGAGATGTTGCGCAGAGGCACTGCTTCCGGATATAGCATTGCATAGTCCACTAGGATCAATACAAAGTGATGTCTGTGTGCTGACCACACTAATGGCCCAACGAGGTCCATTCCAATTCTCTCGAAGGGGACCTCAATCAGCAGACGAAGGCGCAATGGCGCTTTTGGGGTGGCCAGTGGATTCACCAGCTGGCATTCGCGGCATGCCGCACACCACCTGCAGACATTGCCGCCAATGCCCGGCCAATAAAAATGGGCTATTAGGCAGTTCAGTGTTTTTCTTTCCCCTAGATGACCCGCCATGGGATTATAATGAGCCGCCTGGAACACCATTTCCCGACGGCTCTGTGGTATTAAGAGCTGGGTTGTATCTTTCTTTGTTTGAGCGTCCTGCATCACTCTATACAACCGCTCGCTTATAATTGCAAAATAAGGATATGAAAGGGCGACACCTTGTGGCGGAGTTGTTGACCATTGATCACTCTCACTTGGTCAAAGGCTTGCTTGAGGGTTTCGTCTCGTGACTGCTCCAAAGGGAAATCCCCTTCGGGAAATCCCCCAGATTTGGGAGGGGCTGCAGCCACTCCCCCCTCACGTCATACTGACATGGAGCAGACGAAGATGGCCCAGGCTCTGCCTCCCCTGCCAGAGCATCGCACATCTCACATCTCATTGCTTTAGTGCAGGACCCATCTGCGCATATTCCCTTTAATACATTTTTAAATTCAGGCCAATTAGTCCCCAAAATCAGCGGATGGGTGAGGCGGGAACTAACCGCGGCCTCCACTCTATGTTTTGTTCCCCTAAATTTAATAACAAGGGTCGCCACAAGGTAGTTGTGAATATCCCCATGTACACACTTCACCCTCACCATTTTAGCTGTGCCCAAAGCCTCGTGTTGAACCAAGCGTTGGTGGATAGTGGTCTGATTACAACCTGTGTCCACCAATGCTTGGTGAGTACCCACTTGACACTTACTGGTATCCAGTAAACTCCGGCCCGATCGGTGGCAGCCTGCGGAGTGTCGTGAATCCGGACCACCGTTCCCAGCTCCATCACAGGGCATTGATCCCGGAAGTGTCCCGGATCCCCGCAATTCCAGCAGACTGGCCCAGGCACCATGACCGCACCTGCGTTGGAGGATACTTCCACCTGAGGGGGAGAGCGGCGGGGCACTGTCGCTGCTGTGGGCGATACAACACCCCGCTCGTGGGGAACTGGTGGGGCTCCTCGCCTCTGCGGGGCAGGAATGGGCTCTGGGGAGAGAGCTGAGTGAGAGAGAAGAGGGGAGGGGGAAGAGAACAGGGAAAACACAGGGAGAGGGGAGAGAGAGTGGGAGGGCTCTTCCGCCCTCTGGTACGCCGCCATATGGTCCTCCGCCAATCGAACAGCCTCCTCCAGCGACGCCGGGCGGTGGCACTGGACCCATTCTGCCATTCCTTGTGATACCCGATGGACGAGCTGCTCCAGTACCAACTGGTCGATTATTCCCTCGATATCATGATCCCCTGCCAGCAGCCATCTTCAGCATGCATTTCGGAGCCGCTGGGTGAAGGCAAATGTGCGGCTGGTCAACCTGCTGCAGGATGGTCTTCTTCAGGTCCTCATAAGCCAGGAGGTTCACCGCCTGCAGTTGTTGTGCTGCGAGCTGGGCTTCCCTGGACAGCAATGGGAGGAGCCTGGCCACCCACTGATCACGTGGCCAGCACCATATCTCAGCAGTCCGCTCGAACATGTCGAGGAAGGCTTCCGGGTCATCATCGGCCCCCATCTTCAGAAGCATGGGCGGGGGCGTGGGGCTGTGGTTGTCCGGGGAGGCAGCCGGGGCTCTCTCCTGGCTGAGAAAGCTCCGGTTAACATGCCGGTCCTCTGCTTGAGCCTCGAAAAACCGGCGATCTTGATCTTGCCGGAGCTCAAGCAGGGATTGTTGGTGGGACTGGTGTAAGCCAGAGAGGGATTTGAAGATCTCTGCCAACTGGGAGGACTCAGTGGGGTGTACTTCAAGATCCCGGGTTTCGGCACCAGTGTAACAGCTTACAAACAGAAGGGAAGGAGAACACAGGGAAGCTGTTTTTTCCAGGCTCAGGTAGGACTTTTAATCAGCTACTTAAATGCTTTACAACTTCACAAACTCGTCAGCTTCACAGGCACATAGACTTAAACTCATTAGCTTCACAGGCAGTAGTAACTTAAACACTTCAGCTTTACAAACATGACAGATTAAATGTAGCTGCTTCAGGAGCACCGTGGCCTTCCTTGTGCCAGACTCTCTCACTCTCTCTGCTGGTGGTGTGGCTGCTTATATGCCGCTCTCCCCATGCTCACTGGAATTAGAGACAGGTGTTACACATAATCTAGCTCAGGTGCAAGCGCCCTTACCGCTTTCTCTCTCTCCGGACGGACGCTTGACCACGCCCTCACTGCCACAACTAGAAAAGGTAGTGTCCTCCCAAATATGTTCATTTCTACAGAGAAATGATATATATGAACAATTTTAGTCAGGATTTAGGCCTCATCACAGTACAGAGACTGCACTTATCAGAGTTACAAATGACTTGCTCGTATCATCTGATCGCGGCTGCATTTCACTTCTAGTGCTTTTAGATCTTAGTGCTGCATTCGACATGATAGATCACAACATTCTCTTGAATAGGCTAGAGAATTATGTTGGCATTTGTGGAGTTGCATTAGCATGGTTTAGGTCCTATTTAGCAGGCCGCTACCACTTTGTCTATGTAAATGAGGAATTGTCAAACCAAACAAAAGTAACATATGGAGTGCCACAGGGATCAGTTTTAGGGCCTCTGCTTGTCTCCTTGTATATGAGATATTATCAGGAATTGTGGAATAAGTTTCCACTGTTATGCCGACGACACCCAACTTTATATTTCTTCAAAACCTGATGAGATTTCACGATTCTCCAAATTAGCAATGTGTATCAATGAAATAAATGATTGGATGGCCAGAAATTTCCTTCCTCCGACAAAACAGAGATACTAATTATCTGCTCTCTGTTTCTGTGTCGAAAAACGAATTAATGCATTCATGACCTCAAGACTAGATTATTGTAACTGCATAACTGGGAGGATGTCTAGCAAGTTCAATAAATACACTTCAGTTGGTTCAAAATACAGCAGCCAGAGTGCTGACTAGAACCAAGAAATATGATCATATTAGCCCCATTTTATCATTGTTACATTGGCTACCTGTTAAATTTTGTATTAATTTTAAAATTCTGTTAACTACGTACAAAGCTTTGAATGGTCTAGTTCCGCAGTACTTAAGTGACCTTCTAACATGCTATATTCCATCACGTTCATTATGATCGCAAAATCCTGGCCTGTTAATATATCCTAGAATATCAAAATCCACAAAAGGATGAAGATCCTTTTCATATTTGGCTCCTAAACTATGAAATAGTCTCCTTAATACTGTTCGAGATGCAGACACACTCACTCAGTTTAAATCTAGACTAAAGACTCATCTATTTAGCCAGGCATACACCTAATTTATTGTTCAACTCACAATTAGAAGCCAGAAACATTGATCGTGATCTATAACTCTGCAATATATTGAATGGCATCTATACTAATATTATTTTATTTGTTTCCCTGTCTCAACCTCGGGACTCCTGTACTGAGGTCACCAGAACCGGCTGGATCCAGCTCCATTCCTGCTTCGTGTTGGACTCCACTGCTACATGTCGCTGTGTGATGATGACTAATAGCAGCCGGTGCCAGCCAAACATCACTTCAGTCTATTATGATGGACTTCAGAGGATGAACTGATGCCAACTCCAACCATAAGACATGGGATACTTCATATACCATTGCCTGAACCTTGGATTTAGGATAGACCTCACTGAAATGACCGGACAGGTTGAACTGCGATGCACCTAACTGATCTCTGCCTGCATCACCTTGGTGTAATGATGGACTACGCTCTTGAAATGGAATACATAGACTATCAATTAATTGCCAACAAAACCCTTCATCAGCCAACTAACAAGGACAATTGCATCTATGTGAACTTCTGCAGTTAATCTAGGATGGACTTCAGAGACATTAGTCATTGATCTTACAGTTCATACAAAATCTTTGTTTAAACACTGACCCTTAACACTTACATATTTTAATCATTTTAAACCATGATTTGCAATATACATAAGTGTAACAGACTCTGTTACAGACAGAACCAGAAGTTAGATCCATTTGCAGCTTTACTTGTAAAGTCACAGAGAACATACAACAGGCAGAGGTCAGTATACCAAACATACAGCAATGTAGGCAAATCCAATAATTGTGGTCAAAAACAGGCAGAAAACAATCACAAAGAGTATATCCAGGAACAGATCAAAGTCAAAAGGCAGGCAGCAGTGAATCAGGATGACAATAGCAGGCAGAAAATCAAACACAGGCAGACTAATATGGAAAAATGCTCAGAAATGTTAGCCGGGGCAAAAACAAGACTTTGCACTGAACCCAGTGTTTGCAGTGCTTAAATAGTCCATGAAATAAGGTACAGGTGTGTAGTAATCAGTCCTGCTGAGGATGATGGGAATCGTAGTTCATGAGAAATAGTTAATACTCGGGTAACGGCTCTCTCTGGTGGTTATCGAGGGGAGTGTTCATAACAGAGCCCCCCCGCGAGCGGCTCGACGCAAGGAAGCACATGATGCCGGCGTCTTCCACGGGGTCTGGGGCAGGTCTTTGCGGATGAGTCCTGTGGAATTCTGTTATGAGGTTGGGGTCAAGAATGTCCTCAGCATTGACCCAGGAATGCTCCTCCGGATCATATCCCTCCCAGTCTAACAGATATTGAATTCTGCGACCCCACTGTCTGGAGTCCATGAGTTCTTGAACCTGGTAAGCTTCCTCGCCATCCACGATTATTGGGGTTGGGGGGTGGGGTTGCAGTATTGTCCTTCATTTCCTCCCTTGGACCAACAGCAGGTTTGAGCAACGAGACATGAAATGTAGGAGAAATACAATAGTTAGCAGGCAGTTGAAGACTGAATGATATGGGAGTGATTTGTCTTATGATTTTGAAGGGACCACATACCTGGGATACTTTCTGCAGGGCAGACGAAGGCGTAGGTCACAAGTGGAGAGCCAGACCCATTGTCCTGGTGTATATTGGGGACTCGGACGATGATGCCGATCGGCCTGCTCTTTCTGTCTCCTCACGGCTCGCTGTAGATGGACATGCGCCTGGTTCCATACTTCCTCACTCCACCGGAGCCAGTCGTTGATGGCCGGTATTTCCATGGGCTCTCTTGACCAGGGGAACAAGGGTGGTTGAAATCCCAGCACACATTGGAATGGAGTCATGCCCGTGGATGGTTTATGTAGTGAGTTTTTAGCATATTCTGCCCACAGCAGGTACTGGCTCCAGTTGTTTTGGTTTTGATGGCAATACATCTTGAGGAATGAGTGATCTCTTGATTCAGACATTCGGTCTGCCCGTTGGATTGAGGGTGGTATCCAGAGGTAAGGCTGATGTTGACATTTAATTGACGGAAGAAGGCCGTCCAGACCCGAGCAGTGAATTGCAGACCTCGGTCAGATGTGATGTCATCAGGTAACCCATAGAACCTAAATACTTGATGTAATAGATGTTCCGCTGTCTCGAAGGCTGTGGGGAGCTTGGGAAGAGGGATTAATCGACATGCCTTGGATAAACGATCGATTACAGTTAAGACTGTAGTGTTACCTTGAGAGACTGGAAGATCAGTGATAAAGTCAATGGTGATGTGAGACCATGGGCGCTGCGGAATGTGAAGTGGTTGAAGCAGGCCTGCCAAGAGTAGTCTTGAAAATTTGGTTACTGCACAAGTGGGGCATTGGTTGACATAAGAAATGGTGTCTGCCTGCATGGTTCTCCACCAAAATTGGTTCCGGAGCAGATGGAGTGTAATTGTGATGCCTGGGTGCCCAGAGCTGGTGGCGGTATGGACCCTCCATAAAACCTTCTCCTGTAATGACTGTGGCACATAGGTTTTGCCTTCAGGGCAATCGTGAGGAACCGGATCTTGAGACTGGGCCTGGTTAATCTCTGTCATGATGTCCCATTGGACTAGTGCAATGATTAGAGGTGTGAGGATTATGGGTTTTGATGTCTGGTTCTGATTCTGAGCTTCAAATTGATGTGAGAGGGCGTCAGCTTTAACATTCTTAGTGCCAGGGTGATATGTGATTTTGAAGTCAAAACGTGTAAAAAATAGTGCCCACCTGGCCTGCCGTGGATTCATTATATTTGCTGAGCACAGATATTCAAGGTTCTGATGATCTGTCAGCATGAGAAATGGATGCTTTGCCCCCTCCAACCAATGTCGCCATTCCTCCAGGGCTGCTTTCATGGCGAGTAAATCTCGGTTCCCCGGTTTTGTTTGCTGCCGTGGAGAGTTTTCGGGAATAGAAAGCACAGGGGTAGAGTTTCGGAGGTGACCCATGGCGTTGTGTAAGAATGGCTCTGATCCCGGTGTTCGAGGGGTCTACCTCGATTACGAATGGACAGTCTGGATTAGGATGATGCAGAATGGGAGCGGAGGTAAAGCAGGATTTGAGATCCTTGAAGGCTTGTAATGCTGATGCAGACCAACATAGTTTGGTGCCCCCTCCTCTCTGCATGGACGTAAGGGGTGCAGCAATCATTATGAAATTCCTGATGAGCCGTCGGTAGAAGTTAGCAAACCCCAGAAAACGTTGTAGTTCCTTCAGAGACGATGGTTGAGGCCAGTTTAAGACCACCCGTACCTTGTTGTCATCCATGGCGACCCCCTCAGAGCTAATGATGTAGCCTAGGAATGATACAGATGTTTGGTGAAACACACATTTCTCAGCCTTGGCGTAGAGCTGGTGTGAGATTAGATGCTGGAGAATGGCTCTGACATGTCCGATGTGTTCCTCCAGGGTATTAGAATAAATTAGAATGTCGAAGTATACAATCACTCATTGGTTTAACATATCTCTGAAGACATCATTGATGAAGGACTGGAACACTGAAGGACTGTTAGCAAGGCCGAAGGGCATAACCAAGTATTCATAGTGTCCACTGCTGGTGGAGAATGTTGTCTTCCACTCGTCCCCCTCTCTGATACGAATGAGGCGCAGATCCAGTTTGGTGAAATACTTGTTGGTTCGTAGTTGTTCCAGTGCTGCCGGGACTAATGGTAAAGGGTAATGAAATTTCACAGTGATCATTCATCATTGATGAGCACAATAATCAATGCAAGGTCGGAGATCACCGTCCTTCTTACCCACGAAGAAGAATCCAGCTGTAGCAGGGGAAGTGGATGGTCATATGAAACCCTTGGCCAGCTCCTCCTCGATGTAACTTTTCATGGCCTGGGCTTCCGGCTCAGATAAAGGAAAAATCCTGCCTCGTGGTGGTGTCGTACCCGGTAATAGCTCAATAGCACAGTCACTGGAACGATGAGGGGGAAGTTGTGACGCTTTGGTCTTACTGAAGGCCTCCACCAGATCTGTGTATTCCTTTGGTAATTTGGGTACCTCAGTGATCTTCTGTGACTGATGCAGCTCCAACAGATAAAGGAACTACTGACCTCAGGCAGTTGGAAAAGCATGTGGAGCCCCATTGTGATATCTGTCTCCATGTTGCTGAAGCCAGGTTTGTCCGAGAATGACAGGATGGTGAGCAAATGACATAGAGGCGTGTGATTTCAGTGTGTATAATGCCCAGTTGAAGGGTGATGTCTTCGGTTGTGAACTGAACATGGCTGGTCCCCAGAGGACGTCCATCTAGCGATGCTACTGCCAAGAGAGATTCACAGGGAATTAGTGGTATCTTAAATTCTCTGACTAACTCCTCATCAATAAAGTTGCCAACCGCCCCTGAGTCGAGCATGGAGTGAGTGGGAAATGATTTGTTTGTGAAGGAAATTGTTATCGGAACATCAATGCATGAGGTTACATGGAGAGGTAGAGAGACATTACTCACCGCCGATTGAGATGATCATGCTGGTCGTACAGGACAGGCCGGTCTTAAATGTTAGAGTTGACCGCAATATTAGCATAGGTGTTGTCTGACGTGACGTTCTCTCTCCTCTGAAGTCAAATGAGCGAGCCCTATTTGCATAGGCACCGATTCCTCAGCGGTACATGCCGGCTGATAATTCTGCAGAGGAGGTTAATTAATTTTTTTTGTGTGGAATTACAGGGCATATTCGACGGCTGTGTTTCTTCCTTGTTGGAGAGAGAGTAACTGATCGCCTGCACTTCTTCCTCCCTCAGGATGTTCAAACACATCGCAAAAGCGTTGTTTGAAGCTGGTGAATGAGGTGAATCTCGAACAATCGTTAGACCACACAGCAGTAGCCCAATCCAATGCCCTCCCGGTGAGCAGTGAACATACAAAGCAAATGCGACTCTCCTCAGTGGGATAAACTGTAGGCTGTTGGCCCACGAACATCGAGCATTGCATCAAAAATCCCTTACATTTAGAAGGTGTACCGTCAAACTTATCTGTGAAAGCGAGTTGTGGATTGGCAGTGATGGGATTCAGTATTGTTGGATTCTCTGCGGGAATTGGTTGAGGTGTTGGCGGAGATGGGTTTACCACAGGCAGGTGAAGTTTCTGCAGTGTCTTCACCATCTCCTCTGTTAACGAGGTAAGCCATTGTAATTGTTGCTGATGAACTGCCAATACACCAGCCTGAGCGGAGAGCTCGTTGGAGAGCTGAAAAATAGCTGCTGGATCAGTAGGTGGTGAAGTCTTCTGTAACATAGACTCAGTAGAACTAGAAGTTAGATCCATTTGCAGATTTACTTGTAAAGTCACAGAGAATATACAACAGGCAGAGGTCAGTATTCAAAAAATACAGCAACATAGGCATATCCAATAATCGTGGTCAAAAACAGGCAGAGGGTCAAGGCAGGCAGAAAACAATCACAAAGAGTACATCCAGGAACAGATCAAAGTCAAAAGGCAGGCAGCAGTGAATCAGGATGACAATAACAGGCAGAAGATCAAACACAGGCAGACTAATATTTAAAAACGCTCAGAAATGTTAGCTGGGGCAAAAACAAGACTTCGCACTGAACCCAGTGTTTGCAGTGCTTAAATAGTCCATGAAATAAGGTACAGGTGTGTAGTAATCAGTCCTGCTGAGGATGATGGGAATTGTAGTTCGTGAGAAACAGTTAATACTCGGGTGATGCGCTCTCTGGTGGTTATCGAGGGGAGTGTTCGTAACAATAAATAATATTGGAATTATATTCATGACGTTAGTCAGAGGGGAACTGGCCCCCACAGTGAGTCTGGTTTCTCCCAAGGTTATTTTTCTCAATTAACCAACATCTTATGTAGTTTTGTGTTCCTTGCCACAGTTGCCTTGCTTTGCCTTGCCTTGCTTGCTCACAAATAAAATACAATTCACAATCGTATTTTATCAAACTTCACAATGACAACTCTTAAGACATTATAGATATTACAGTTTCATTTTCTGTTAATGCATGATCTAAAGCTGCTTTGAAACGATGTGTGTTGTGAAAGGCGCTAAACAAATAAAAATGACTTGACTTGACTTGAATAATAATCATTTGTGAAAATTGGGTTCACGCGAACTCTAGCGTAAAATATGTAGATATTATTCTCCTCATCCCTCGACCAACATAGCACTGAAGAAAATGTAAAAAAGTGCTCATGAATTACTTATAAAATGAATTACAGATAATGACACAGCAAAACCCAGATTTTGATAACTTTGCAATTTATTAAAAAGGCAAAAAAGAAAGAAATATCGCACTGAATATCACATTGACAAGACCCTTAACTCAGTGCTTAGTTGAAGCACCTTTGGCAGTGATTACAGCCTCAAGTCTTTTTGGGTTTGATGCAACAAGCTTTGCACACCTGGATTTGGGGACCAGAGTGGCCCCCCTAAATTAGAATGGTAGAATGGTTAGAGTGGTCTCTTCTCATTTTCCATCCCACTGAGAGTTCAGTGACCCCACATCATAATAAATAGACCAAACAAATTATATTTAAACAAAACATCAATGCATTATGACTGCATAATAATATTTAGTGGGGTAAAGTTTAATTAGAGTTCCATATTTATTAAATATTCACTTATGGTTCATAAGAGATCGTCTGAAAAGTCCACAAACTGTGCTAAAATGTCACTGGTGGCCAAGTGTTCAATGCAACTGCCTTGCCTGTTCTGTCTTAAACACCTATTTAAAAAATATTTACACATTCTAAAGATTGTAAATTGTATGCATACTGTAACTTACACTTTGATTAATGAATGAATGAATACTTGGACACCTCCAACATTTTAGTACTGTTGGTGCAATTTAAACCATCGGAGCATTTTTAGGCATAATTCTCCAGCTACAACAAGCGTTGACCATTTGAGTTCAATGTTTTATGCCTGTATGATGTAGTCATATATTCTTTAACCTAACTGTGCTAATGATATTGTTGTAAAATTGTCAGCTCTAGAAAGCGAAGGCAGGAAAAACCAAATGTCAAACAAATAACGAGCCAACAACTTCAGGAGATAAGGTAGAAGTTCAGCGTTAGTTTTGCATCTTTGGACCTGCCAGCTCCAGTTTCAGTTCTACTTAATGTGGATTATACGTGCTGGTGTATATGTAAGTTAAGTTACTTTTACAGTGCAATTTCCCACGTTATTATCACGAAACCCGATCTGGATCTGACTTTCTGCCTTACTGAATGCACCTGAGCCCAAGTTGTTATAAATAAAGTGTGAACAAAATGAAAGGGTCTGAATATTTATGAATGCACTGTATATATATATGGTGGCCCCAAAAAGTATTTGGACGCTTTAGCATCAAACCAATTTGCAAGACATCAAACCAATTTGCATTTATTTATTTTTTGGACTTAAGATGGTGCCGAGTATGGCTGCTGCATTGCGAGCTCCGACACAACATTGCAGTTTTTTGTTTGTTTTGTTTACAGTTCTTATGTTTTTTTGTCTTGGATGTTGTCTGCCTTATTGTATACAATTGACAAACACTTTTGGACATTGGTTCTGCAATTGCACACCGAAAACCAGACTTCCAATTCCTCAATGCCGACCCGCTGTTTACAAGCACGCCAGTGGAGCCCTTTGTCTGGGCTTCCCGGCCACGCAAACGCAGAAGGAAAAGGGGAAATAGAGCCGGCATTCTCATCAGAGTAAGATGTCACGCAAATTGACCCCAGCTACCAGTATTCTACTGGCAAATGTTCAGTCTCTGGACAACAAGCTCTGCGAGCTGAGAGCGTGGTTCTATTTCCAACGAGAGATGAGGGACTGCTGCATTATCTGCATTCCAGAAACTTGGATTTCTGCTGAGATTCCAGATTCAGCCATCGAACCCACGGGGTTCTCCGTGCACCGAGCGGACAGAGCGAAAGACCTCTAAGGTAAAAGCAGAGGTGGTGGTGTATGTTTTATGATCAACATATCCTGGTGTGATCAGAGGAACATACATTCTATCAAGTCTTTCTACTCTCCTGATCTGGAATTTTTCATGCTTCTGTGTCGACCATTCTGGCTACCGAGGGAATTCACAGTGGTCATTATCACTGCTGTGTACATCCCCCCACAAGCCGACACAGACCGGGCACTCAAGGAACTGTATGGGAGTATAAGTGAGCAGGAAACCGCACATGCTGCGACCATGTTCAATGTGACCGGGGACTTTAACAAAGCCAATCTCAAATCAATCGCATCAAAATACCTCCAACATATCAGTTTCAACACACAAGAGGACCGGGTTTTGGACCATTGCTACTCTCCCTTCTGGGATGGCTACAAATTCCTCCCCCACCCACCATTTGGCAAATCAGACAACTCTTCCGTTCTCCTTCTGCCCGCTTACAGGCAGAGACTGAAATAGGAAGCACCCACCCTAAGAATGATCCAGTGCTGGTCAGAACAATCAGATTCTACGCTACAAGACTGTTTTGATCACGTGGACTGGGAGATGTTCCGGTCCGCCTCTGATGACGACATCGAGGTTTACGCTGATAGCATAACGTGTTTCATCAGAAAGTGCATAGAGGATGTTGTTCCAACCAAAACAATACGGATCTACCCCAACCAGAAACCATGGATTAATAGCCATGTTCGTGCTGCACTTAATGCGCGTACCTCCGCTTTTAATTCCGGGAACACGGAGGAGCATAAACAAGCCAGTTATGCCCTCTGCAAAACTATCAGAGCAGCAAAACGCCAGTACAGGGACAAGATTGAAGGACAGTTCAACACCACCAACTCTAGAAGCATGTGGCAGGGAATTCATATCATCACGGACTACAGAGGGAATAGAAACTCCACCGTGAACACCGCTGCCACTCTCCCGGATGAGCTAAATACTTTTTATGCTCGTTTCGAGGGAAATAACACCGCCCTCGCAGAGAGAGCTCTCATGGCCGAAGCTACAGAGGTTAGTTCACTCTCTGTCTCTGTAGTGGATGTAACCCGATCCTTCCGATGGGTGAATATCCGTAAAGCCGCAGGTCCAGACGGCATTCCAGGCCGCGTCATCAGCGCATGCACGAACCAACTGGCTGGTGTTTTTACAGACATTTTCAACCTTTCCCTCTCCTTGTCTGTAGTCCCCACATGCTTCAAAATGTCCACCATTGTGCCTGTACCAAAGCAGTCCAAAATCACTTGCTTAAATGACTGCCGTCCTGTTGCTCTGACCCCCATCATCAGCAAATTCTTTGAGAGGCTAATCAGAGATAACATCTACTCTGTGCTGCCTCCATCACTGGACCCATTGCAGTTTGCTTACCGCAACAACCGCTCCACTGATGATGCTATTGCATCTACACTACACACTGCTCTCTCCCACCTGGAAAAAAGGAACACTTATGTGAGAATGCTGTTTGTAGACTACAGCTCAGCATTCAACACCATAGTGCCCTCCAAGTTTTATGTGAATCTCCGGGCTCTGGGCTTAAACAGCTCGCTGTGCAGCTGGATCCTGGACTTCCTGTCAAGCAGACACCAGGTGGTTAGAATGGGCAGCAACATCTCCTCATCACTGACCCTCAATACTGGAGCCCCATAGGGCTGTGTTCTCAGCCCACTGTTGTATTCTCTGTACACACATGACTGTGTGGCAACACACAGCTCCAATGCCATCAAGTTTGCTGATGATACGACGGTAGTAGGTCTGATCACTGACAATGATGAAACAGCCTACAGAGAGGAGGTGCACACTCTGACATGCTAATGTCAGGAGCACAACCTCTCCCTCAAAGTCAGCAAGACCAAGGAGCTTGTGGTGGACTTCAGGAGAAAAGACAGAAAACACAGCCCCATCACCATCAATGGAGCACCGGTGGAGAAAGTCAGCAGCTTCAAGTTCCTCGGTGTCCACATCACAGAGGAACTCACATGTTCCGTCCACACTGAAGCCATTGTGAAGAAGGCTCATCAGTGCCTCTTCTTCCTGAGACGTCTGAGGAAGTTTGGAATGAACCACCACATCCTCACACGGTTCTACACCAGCACTGTAGAAAGCATCCTGACTGGCTGCATCACTGCCTGATACGGCAATAGCACCTCCCACAACCACAAAGCCCTGCAAAGTGTGGTGCGAACTGCCAGACACATCATCGGAGGTGAGCTTCCCTCCCTCCAGGACAAATATACCAGGCGGTGTGTGAAAAAAGCTCGGAGGATCATCAGAGTCTCCAGCCACCCAAGCCATGGCAGGCGGTATCGCAGCATCAGGACCCGCACCAGCCGACTCCATGACAGCTTCTTCCCCCAAGCAATCAGACTTTTGAACTCTTGATCTCTCACAATCAATATACATCAGCACTGCACTTTATTAATCTTATTATCACACACCGGACTGTCATAAAATATATTCTCTCTTAACAACACACTGGCAACTGATTATCAACTGACAGCCTGAATGTCAATACAGTACAATACAACCTACTGTATATTTTATATATACTTTATATACTATTTTTATTGTATGTGTATTCTATATTGTGTGTATTGTATACTGTACATTGTATATTATTGTGTTGTGTAATTATGTGTAAATTAGGTATGTAAATTGTGTTGTGTAAATCTGATGTTTATTGTAAATTGGTATATGTTTCATCACTGTCATGACTGCTATGTTGCTCAGAACTGCACCCAAGACTTTCACCCACTGTTGCACTTGTGCATATGGTTGTGTGACAATAAAAGTGTTTTGATTTGATTTTGATTATTGCAAAGAAAGATAACATAAGCACACTTTTCAAGCAGTGCATCTAACAAAAAGAAGCTTGTTACGTTATAAATGATAAAACAACAGATATATGGTTTAAAATTAAGACAAAACATGTTTGGACACTTGATAATGGCTTCATTAAAAATTGCAAGTTCAAGTGTTTTAGTCTTTAGTTTGCAATCCTTTCGTTTGCAAAACCTCTTGAAAATCTTTGGGCATATCAACAAGTTTCTGTAAAAGCTGTGGTGAAAGTTTCCTCCAGGTTTCAGCCACCAAAGCTTTCAGTTCATCCACACTAGAACACAGACGATACAAATTACGGAGGTTGCCAGGTTGCAAAGAGAATTCTCTGATGTGTTCTCGCTTCTTCCCAGTCTTACGAATCTCATAGAGCACCATATCGAAACGACCCCAGGGGTAGTGGTGCGCAGTCGTCCCTTCCGACTACCCAAACACAAAATAAAAGTGGTTCGGGAATAATTAAAGGCCATGCTAGATATGGGGGTAATAGAAGAATCCCACAGTGACTGGGCTAGCCTGGTGGTGTTGGTTCCGATCAGAGATGGCTCGGTCTGTTTCTGTGTGGATTATAGAAATGTCAATGCGGTGTCTAAAGTTGATGCGTACCCAATGCCACGGATTGATGAACTGCTCAATCAGTTAGGTGCGGCTCACTTTTATTCGACATTAGATTTAACAAAGGGATATTGGCAGATCCCCTTAACTCCCATGTCCCATGAAAAAACAGCATTTTCCACTCTGTTTGGATTACACCAATTTGTGGTGCTTCTATTCGGTTTGTTTGGGGCCCCGGCTACGTTTCAGCGGCTCATGGACCGAATCCTCAGACCGCACTCTGCTTACGCCGCTGCCTATCTAGATGATATTATTATTTACAATAACGATTGGCAGCAGCACCTGCAGCATCTGAGGGCTGTCCTGAGGTCATTGAGCTGAGCGATACTCATGGCAAACCCAAGAAAGTGGGCAATTGGGCAGGTGGAAGTACGGTATCTGGGCTTCCACTTGGGTCACAGACAGGTGCATCCCCAAATTGATAAAACTGCAATTGCAGCCTGTCCGAGACCTAAGACCAAAAAGGAGGTGAGACAGTTCCTGGGTCTGGCTGGCTATTATTGTAAGCTTGTGCCTAATTATTCATCCATCACAGCCCGCTGACTGATTTTACAAAAGGGGGGCACCCGATCCAGTCCAGTGGATGGAACAGTGCCAACAAGCTTTTACGCAGGTGAAAGCTGCACTATGTGGCAGGCCGCTTCTACATTCTCTTGATTTCTCTCTCCCTTTTGTTTTGAAGACAGACGCATCAGACAGGGGGCTGGGGGCGGTACTGTCCCAGGTGGTGGATGGGGAGGAGCGCTACATTAGTAGGAAGCTCTCAACAAGAGAGATTAAGTACAGCACCATAGAAAAGAAGTGCCTGGCCATCAAATGGGCGGTCCTCACTCTCTGCTACTATTTATTGGGACGAGCGTTCACCCTCTGTTCGACCATGTCCCACTCCAATGGCTCTACCACATGAAGGATGCCAACACCCAAACACCCGTTGGTAACTGGCACTTCAGCCGTTTAAGTTCTAGGTGGTCCACAGGCTAGGGGCACAGATGGCTGTTGCAGAATTCCTCTCTAGGAAGGGGGGGAGGTAGTAGGCCGGGAAATTCCCTGGCCTGATTCGGCGGTGGGGGTATGTGGAGATGGGGGTGTGGTCGAGCACTCATCTGAAGGAGAGAGAAAGTGGTAAGGATTTCTACCTGGGTTAAATGATCACTAATGACTGTTCTTTGTTTGCAGCTGAGAAGCTACGTGTGTGTTGGCTGCTGTCGTTTATGTTTATGTTGAACCTCAGGATCTTTGTTACAAAAATATAAAAGCTTTTATATGTATTTGAATTTAAAACTTTATATATCATTCAAAACTATTATAAATAAGTATACAGTAAGCTACTATTGATTACAAAACGA
Source organism: Myxocyprinus asiaticus (assembly GCF_019703515.2). NCBI lineage: Eukaryota > Metazoa > Chordata > Actinopteri > Cypriniformes > Catostomidae > Myxocyprinus > Myxocyprinus asiaticus. The sequence goes on from NC_059373.1 coordinate 43,534,515, forward strand.
ATAGAGACTATAAAGATGAATTTTCTCCCTAAGTTTATTTTCCTTTTTCAAAATCTTTCAGTTAGTATATCAAACAGTGTTTTTAGTCAATGGAATAAACTATTTTGTAAATATTTCTATGGGATAATAGGAAACCTAGAATTAGTCTTAAAATTCTTAAGTTGTTAAAAAGGCTTGGAGGGCTAGAATTCCCAAATTTAATAAATTATTATAAAACTGCCCAAATTCAACCTATATTGATTTGGATGAACGAAGAATCTAAAGTGAAATGGAGGAAGATGGAAATGTATCAAATGGGGGAACCTGATTTCATGCCAAATAGACTGGATCAGTGCTTCTCAAACGTTTTAGGCCAAGTACCACCTTCGATTAAATCAGAACATTCAAGTACCACCTAGTCACCACCAATGTTCTCTCAAATATTTTTTCAGCATTCGGCAGATATACATTTTTAGCGTAGTCTTAAGGATTGTGAGCAACATACACAATGCCATATTTTATTAATATCAATATTCCTGTAGTTTACACAATCAGCAAGAGTGTGTTTCTAAAATCAAACATACAATATTAACATTAAGAAGTTTTGAAATCCAGTTCAAACAAACTACTATATACAGTTGTGCTCAAAAGTTTGCATACCCTTGGAGAATTGGTAATATACTGTATGTACCATTTTTAAAGAAAACATGAGTGAGCAGGCAAAACACATTTCTTTTATTTCTTATGGGATTCATATTCAACTGTAGGTTATAACAGAATGGCACAATCATAAAACAAAACATGGCAACAATTAAAAAAATGAAATAACCCCTGTTCAAAAGTCTGCACACCCTTAGTTCTTAATACTGTGTATTGCCCCCTTTAGCATCAATGATAGCGTGCAGTCTTTTGTAATAGTTGTCTATGAGGCTCCAAATTCTTGCAGGTGGTATAGCTGCCCATTCGTCTTGGCAAAATGCCTCCAGGTCATGCAAAGTCTTTGGTCATCTTGCATGAACCGCACGTTTGAGATTTCCCCAGAGTGGCTCAATAATATTAAGATCAGGAGACTGTGATGGCCACTCCAGAACCTTCACCTTTTTCTGCTGTAACCACTGGAGGGTCAACTTGGCCTTGTGCTTAGGGTCATTGTCGTGCTGGAAAGTCCAAGAGCATCCCATGCGCAGCTTTTGTGCAGAAGAATGCAAATTGTCTGGCAGTATTTTCTGATAACATGCTGCATTCATCTTGCCATCAATTTTCACAAGATTCCCCATGCCTTTAGAGTTCACTGCTTCACAGTGGGGATGGCATTCATTTCACTATAGGCCTTGTTGACCCCTCTCCAAACATAGCGCTTATGGTTGTGACCATAAAGCTCTATTTTGGTCTCGTCACTCTAAATTACAGTGTGCTAGAAGCTGTGAGGCGTGTCAAGGTGTTGTTGGGCATATTGTAACCGGGATTTTTTGTGGCATTGGCGCAGTAAAGGCTTCTTTCTGGCAACTCAACCATGCAGCTCATTTTTGTTCAAGTATCGTCGTATTGTGCTCCTTGAAACAACCACATCGTCTTTTTCCAGAGCAGCCTGTATTTCTCCTGAGGTTACCTGTGGGTTTTTCTTTGTATCTCGAACAATTCTTCTGGCAGTTGTGGCTGAAATCTTTCTTGGTCTACCTGACCTTGGCTTGGTATCAAGTGATCCCTGAATTTTCCACTTCTTAATAAGTGATTGAACAGTACTGACTGGCATTTTCAAGGCTTTTCAATGATATCTTTTTATATCCTTTTCCATCTTTATAAAGTTCCATTACCTTGTTACGCAGGTCTTTTGATAGTTCTTTTCTGCTCCCCATGGCTCAGTATCTAGCCTGCTCAGTGCATCCACGTGAGAGCTAACAAACTCATTGACTATTTATACATAGACACTAATTGCAATTTAAAAAGCCACAGGTGCTTTTTACTATGGCTGAAGAGGGTAAATGTAAAGCAATTAAATTTGTCCTCTATCTGTTGAAAAATATATAATTTATCATGACAAGTCGATTTTGTGGATTTCTAAGATTTTATTTGTAAAGTGTTCTTAAAGAGACACGGGGGAGTGACTTGATTGTGTCAGAGATGTAATTAAACTCACAGCTGGTTCAGCATCTGTAGTCCAAAACTAAACCTGCTACGGAGCAGTTTAGCTGTATAGCGTAAGTTGCTATGCCGATGAACACCGCTAAAAGCTGACCATCTTTCATAGTACCTAAAACCTGGGTTTGAGGCAAACTAAACTAAAACTTACCTGGCTAGCCACCGAAACTGGCTTCATGGAACAGGCCACAGGATCTTGACATAGCTTTACTCTTCTCCGTGATGAAAAGAGGATCATCAGGATGTTCATGCTGGTGTAGACACAAATACCAGAACATGGAATTAAAAGGACAAAAAGGTGTGTTAGTGCATGCAATAACAACTTTACATTCTTTGTCAGACTTTGACTGTTTAAAGGAAAACAGTAAAATATTGTTCCTCAAAAATGATATCAGACTCAGTGACATCATAAGAGGGGTTAAAATAATTATTGTTTGTAGAGCAGTGAATGAATGAACATTACATTTATACAACGCTTTTCTGACACTACACTTAAAGTGCTTTCACAGTGAACAGGGGACTCTCCTCAACAACCACCAGTGTGCAGCATCCACCTGGATGATGTGACGGCAACCATAGTGTGCCAGTATGTTCACCACACACCAGCTATTGGTGGAAAGGAGAGAGTAGAGTTATAGAGCCAATTAGTGGATGGGGATTATTAGGAAGCCATGATTGAGAAGGGCTTTTCCAATGGGGTTACACCCCTACTCTTTACGAGAAGTGCTCTAGGATTTTTAATGACCACAGAGAGTCAGGACCTCGGTTTAACATCTCATCCGAAGGACAGTGCCTTTTTACAGTATAGGGTCCCCATCACTATACTGGGGCATTAGGACCCACACAGACCGCACGGTGAGCACCCCCTGCTGGCCTCCCTAATACCTCTTCCAGCAACAAACTTAGTTTTCCCCAGGAGGTCTCCCATCCAGGTACTGACCAGGCTCAACCTTGCTTAGCTTCAGTGGGCAACCTGTCTTGAGCTACAGGGTGATATGACTGCAGTGCAGTGGTGTTTAGTCGAGAACAGTCTGGGCAAATGCTGGGCAAGGTATGCCAGAAGGAGACACTTCGGGGCACTGAATTCTTAATATCCTATTATCTAGGCCAGGAATGTGTGCTGTGCAAAGCATAAAATGGCCATTGATACATAACCACATTAGACGTCTCAAAAATCTATTAATCTTTATTAATATTAATCATTATTAATAATGTAAATGGTGGCTTCATCATCGCAGTATACTAGAATTTGTTTCCCAGCCCATAGATTGCCCCAAAGAATGCAGGCTACAATAACTGGATACATTTCTAAGAGAGCTGTTGAAAGGGAATTGGTTAGAAGGTCAGGCAGTTATTTTGGCCACACACTGGTGAACCATTGATTATTGAAAAAACCTCCAAATCCAATTGTGGGGGCAGCGTCCATAAAGAAATTGACGGCAGCATAAGTTTGTATCAGGTCGTTACAGAAAAAGAAATGCTGTTCCATTTGTTGCAGAGCTTAGACCAAAACTGCAATTCAGATTTTCAGCCTGAATCAAGCTTAATTTGATCGTGCAAACTGTCTGCTATCTTAGAGAGGTCGAGAAGTCTAGAAATAAAGGAGCGACCTTGCAGAATAATCCACATAGCAAAATTAAGGTGCCCTAAAAGAGAGAGAAAATCTCTTTTTGTAATGGCCTCGTATTTAAAAAAAAATCTTTGATAGCATCCCTCATACGGTTACGTTTATTGAGGGGTAAAGACACTTGCATAAGATTGCTGATGAGTGTAATACCTAGAAATTCGAGCTGAGAGTGGAATGCCTTGTATTTTAAACATATCTTTCAACAAAGGGCAGTTTATAGTTATTTAGAAGAATCCAACTGAGCGCTTCTGACAAGGTATCGAAAATATGTGGGCTGCTGCGACAGCCGAATGCGAGCCTTGCAGAGAAAAAAAAATTGAACAGGGGACATTGTGACGGGTGAAGTGGCATGATTTTGAAAGCATCTACGATATCAGCTTTACCCGGCCAAGCATGTCTCCCAGCTGTTTTGATAAACTGTATGGCATTATCTACAGAAGCATAAAACAGGGAAAAGAATGGAGAGGAATCATGCTAATAATACTCTAAACAGAATGATTATTATGTGGAACAGACAGATCTATAATTAAACGCTTTTCCCCTTAATATTTTCTTGTAGCTACACCTATAGGGTTGATCTTAAAAACTGAAAAATGGGGATAGTCAAATGGTCCAGTCATGTATCCTTTCTTGACCTCTTTGGCCAAAATACTGTCTCCTATTTCAGGTTCTTTCAGTGCTGACTGAATATTATTAGAAAAAAATGACATTTTATGAAGGGATGTAAGACCAGCCAGAAAACCTTATACAAGTCAGGTTAACAAATAATGAACAAAACACAGATTTGGATGCTTCCTCAGAGCTTTGTCGAGCGCAGGTACATTGACAGGCCTAGAGTGTTTTATTTTTTCTTTCTCAAAGCATGGGATCGTCGAGGGAAAACTGACTTTGGATATCTGTCTCTACAATAACTGCATGCATTAATGAATTTACAATTAGAAAACTTGCACACATTTTCATTAAAATTAAAGCACATGGGAGTGTGAATCACAGGAGTAACCTTTTTCTCCTCAGCATCTTTAGGCAGAAGGTCTGAGGGGGGAAGTGTATTTAGCCGATCTGTGGCATAGAGTGGATGTGTGTGTGTGAATGAACTGCATAGCAAGCAAGCCAAGTTCCATTGACCATGAACTCCAGACAAAGTTGATGATGCAAAGAGAGCAGCAATGGGGAGAGAAGCGGCAGGGAGAGCAGCAGTGGGCAGAACGTCGGCAGCGGGAGCCATGGAAGAAGAATGCCTTGGAGAAGTGTTTACAGTTGTGGAGCTTGAAGAAGATCGGCTTTCCAGATTTTGAATCCTGTTATCTGGCAGAAAGGGAGAGCTGGATGTTATAGAGGGCTGCCATCACGGGATCCTCTGTGGGCTGAAGCTCGGATTTGCCGGATCTCTGTGTAACTCTACAGAAGGGATATGGAGGTTGGATGGGAACAGTGCTTCCTTTTATTCGATCTCTTCTGCGGGCTGGATGGAGGAGTTGGTGGACCTGAATGAAGATTGGAAGCATTAGTCATACATTTTTTTGAAAAGTTACACATGATCAATCCCAATAGGTGCCTAAATATTGTGGCTGTATAGGGTCGTGAGAATTTTTTCAACTGGCCATTAGGATATATTCAAAGAGGATATATTCGTTTGTTAAACAAAGCTTGTTGCCATTAAAGGGCTGTGTAAATCTGCATGCAGTATGCATTGAGGTGGCTGTGAATTTAAAAACCTTTATGACAGGTGTCTAAACTTGATTGGTAATTGTCATAATAATGCGTGCTGATAAGAAGACTGTTGTGCCCTCCTGAACTAACATGTTTCTTGAAGTCTGCAGTGTCTTTTTAAATGTCATTGCTCAGCAGAGATGCTTTAGATTAGGCAGCTGCTGTCTGGGAGAGCAATAATGATATAAGACTGTCATTCTCCCAATTTCAACAATCCATGAGAGATGTGTCTGAGCATCCAGCTGGAGGGAGAGATATTGGAGTTCAGTTGTTTCAGTTGAAGCAAGAAAATCACTCTGCAGCCAAATATGCCCTGAAATTCCACACCCTAGCAGTCCAAAGCGGTTGGAACAATATTGCCTTGAAGACCGCATACCTGAGGGACTTAAGCCCAGAGTGCAGGTGGAGCTGGCTTGTAAAGAAGAGTCTTTGACTCTGGAGCAGTTTATCAACCTATTGATATACATCAATAACCTGAATCGCAACAGTCACAGGGGACACACTATGAGTGAAGTTTTCCCTCTTAAAACAGTGGCAGAGCATACTCAATGCATGAGGGAGAGACTTTGCTTTTAATGTGGAGAAGCTAACCATCGCTCTGCTGAATGCTCAAATAAGCTTTACTCCTGGATGAAGGAACCTTAAGGGGTGAGTAGTGAAGGATTTGACTTTCTGATTAATAAGAGCTTAGTGTTGGGGCCTGGGTAGCTGACTACCACCCCTGGAGTCATGAGTTCGAATCCAGCCAGATCTCCTAAGCAACCAAATTGGCCCGGTTGCTAGGGAGGGTAGAGTCACATGGGGTAACCTCCTCGTGCGTGGATGCCATGGAGAATAGCGTGAAGCCTCCACACGCTCTATGTCTCTGCGGTAACGCACTCAACAAGCCACGTGATAAGATGCGCTGATTGACTGTCTCAGACGTGGAAGCAACTGAGATTCGTCCTCCACCACCTGGATTGAGGCGAGTCACTACACCAACACGAGGACTTAAGAGCGCATTTGGAATTGGGCATGTCAAATAATACATTTAATAATAAATAAAAATAAAATAAAAAATATATGAGCTTAGTGCTGCCAGTCACTGTCACTTACCAATGAAACCACTACAGCATTAATTGACTCAGGGGTAGAAGCCAACTTTATTGACTTTAGTTAAACAACTACAATTACCACGGAAAACCTGCTCACCACCCATTTGTATCACTGCTATAGATAATAGACTTATTGGAAAAGGTCATTTTTTTATCATCACTGTCATGTGTATTTTGTTGATTCATGTCTTTTATTTTGATAAGTTATTTCCTGTTCCCTTGTCATGTGATTTCATGTTTTCCCTCCATGTTCATGTGTCATGTTTTCATTGGTTTATTGTTTAATTAGCTTGTTATCAGTTCTGTTTGTTCATTGGTTTATGTTCCCCCATGTCCATGTATTTAAGCCTCATGTTTTCCATTGTGCCTTTGTCAAGTATTGAATGAATGTAGATGTGAATGTAAATTTGTTGTCAAGTTAAGTCAAGTCAAGCCACGTTTATGTCAAGTCATAGTCAAGTTCATGTTTATGTTTTATGTTCCACGTTTGTAGTTAAGGTTACTGGTTATCACTTTGTAAATAAACTGCACTTGGGTTCTTCATCTTTACATCATCGTCTTCGTCTCTTCGTCTGCCTGTTGCCAGCATCGTTACAGAATACTTGACCAACTATGAACCCAGCAGTTAAGCTCATACGGCTACGTCAGGGGAATTGTCCTCTGGAGGATTACATAGAGGACTTTTGTGCTCTGGCCAGCCAGGTGGATTTTAATGTGGTTACCCTCAAGGACATTTTTAGGGTGGGGTTAAGTGAGCCGATCTCCTCCTTGATGCCTGGCGGTCGCAGTTCCCTCAGCCTGGCTCAATATATCGACCTCGCCCTACAGATCATTGGTTCCACGTTCACTGTGGGGTAGGCGGATGCTGAGCCAGAGTTTCACGACATGGCCGCCGCCGAGCCAGAGTTCCACGACATGGCCGCCTCCGAGCCAGAGTTCCTCATCATGGTCACTGAGCTAGCGCCATCTTTTGCTCCATGCCACATCACAGCAAAGCCTCAGCCTGCTCCATGCCACGTCACAGCAACGCCTCAGCCTGCTCCATGCCACATCACAGCAACGCCTCAGCCTGCTCCATGCCACGTCACAGCCACACCTGAGCAGTTGGACCTGGAGATGGTTCCCACCCTTATACACACCCTTAGTTCACCTGAGCAGGCAAGGGGAACGTTTGGCCCTCCGACCCCGCCTAGACCCTCTGAGTCCTGGACTTCGCCTTGGCCTGTCGGTCCCTCGACATTGCTTCAGCTCTGCGTTCCCTTGGCTCCACTGCGGTCCTTCAGCCTGTTGGCTTTGCCGGGGTCCCTCGTCCCTCTGGCTCCTCATTGGTCTTTCGGGCACCTGGCTCCACTTTGGCTCTCCGATCCTCTGGCTGCACCTCGTCCCTCCGATCTGTCAGCTCCACCAGGGACCTCCTTCCCTACGGCTCCACCTTGGTCCTCAGTCCCACCGGCTCCACCTCAGTCTTCCGATTCCCCAGCTCCGCCTTGCTCCTCCGAGCCTCCAGCACCGCCTTGGTCCTCCCTGCCATTGGCTCCACCCTGGCGCTTCGAGTCTTCGGCTACTCTCTGGGCACCAAGTTCCATGGCTCCACCTCTCGAGCCTATCACGGCTCTGCCTTCCATAGCTCTGCCCCTCGAGCCTCTCATGGCTCTACCCCCATGGACTCTGCCCTGGTCACATGCCCCACGCCTCAAGACACACCCCACCAACTCCCTACAGCACTTTGAATGTATGTCATGTTTTACGTGTTTCGTTTATGTGTTGGGGCGTCGGGAGCCGCCCCTTAGTGGGGGGATATGTCATGTGTATTTTGTTGATTCATGTCTTTTATTTTGAAAAGTTTAGTTCCTGTTCCGTTGTCATGTGATTTCATGTTTTCCCTCCATGTTCATGTGTCATGTTTTCATTGGTTTATTGTTTAATTAGCTTGTTATCAGTTCTGTTTGTTCATTGGTTTATGTTCCCCCATGTCCATGTATTTAAGCCTCATGTTTTCCATTGTGTCTTTGTCAAGTATTGAATGAATGTAGATGTGAATGTAAATTTGTTGTCAAGTTAAGTCAAGCCACGTTTATGTCAAGTCATAGTCAAGTTCATGTTTATGTTTTATGTCTCATGTTTGTAGTTAGGGTTACTGGTTATCATGTTTGTAAATAAACTGCACTTGGGTTCTTCATCTTCACGTCATCATCTTCATCTCTTCGTCTGCCTGTTGCCAGCATCGTTACAGTCACATCAACCCAGTGGTCTTGGGCTACACATTGTTAGCACAACACGAACCAACGATTTCATGGAGAGATGGTGACATTACCAGATGGTCCCAATATTTCATGATAATTGCTTCACACTTGTTATCAATACTGTGTGTAGATCTACCTCCACTGAAAGTCCTGATGTGGCTAAGATAACAACCATTCCTGAGGAATATACAGATCTTGCAGATGTGTTTAGCAAAGTGTAGGATATGCAACTTCCCCCTCACAGGCCATGAAATTGCATAACTGTTACCCAGTACAACTCCACCCAAGAGTGAAGCATATCCATTATCCAAGCAATGGAGGATTACATAAATGAGGCCATGGCATTAGGATATATCAGACCTTCAACTTCACCAGCAGCTGCTGGTTTCTTCTTTGTAGAAAAGAAGGGAGGCCTTCGATCTTGTATGTATTATTGTGGTCTCAACACAATCACTGTTAAGAACCATTATCCTTTACCATTAGTCCCTTCAGTGCTGGAAAAGGTATGTAAAGCTACATTTTTTACAAAGCTTGACTTGAAACATGCATACAGTCTTGTCAGAATCAGAGAATGGGATGGATGGAAGACAGCCTTCATCACCACTAACGGGCACTATGAGTACCTTGTGATGCCATATGGCCTGGCTAATGCCCTAGCTGTGTTTCAGTCATTCATCAATGAAGTGTTAACTGACATGTGTAGGGCTTTACTGGTTGTTTAGATCAGTGTTACTATCAGAAATAATTAATAATTATTTCTGTAGTTATTAATTAATATTTAAATTAATCAATTGAATCTAACTCATTAAAACCTCATATGGGGCTCCAATAAATGTAGTGTGCTACGTTTAGGAGCAAGTTTGGTTATTAGCAATAATTAATCATTATCAAAGATAATGATTAATTTTTAAAATCAATAGAACATTGATGAGAATCAATGTTAGCTTTTTGTAATCCTTTAAATCAACAATTATCAAAGATAATCGTTAATTGTTAACATCGATGAAACATTAATTAAAATTAACACTAGCTTATTGATCATTCAAATTCAATCATCAAAGATAATTATCAATTATCAAAAATCAATAGAATATTAATAAGGATTAACATTGACGGGGCACCACCCTGAAATCAGGGACTAATAACCAGATAGTAAAACAGTCTCAATATTAGAATGTTTTCTTAGGAAAATCGTCATCCGAAGAATATCGATTTTCCGGAAAAAAAAAACAATGAATGAAGGTTTGAATCCGAGCACTGACATCCCGTCAGCATGACACAGGCGTATGCAAAACAAACCAAAACACTTCTCTTTGTAATATAAACAAAGTTTATTTATGCAGTAATATCAATTAATAATTAATACAATGCAGTCAATAAACTTCCGACTTACAACTACAAACTAAACAGTGATATGATTAGATATGGAAATAAAAATAATCCTATAACACATAAGGTGTGTGTGTGACAGTGTGTGTGTGTGTGTGTATGGAGGGACGTGCACAAAATGGCGTGAAATTGCGTTGACGTGACTCTCGTGGAGAAGTATGTCACGCGAGACTTCCGGCCAGGGAATATGACCACGAATGGGGGCAGAGAGAAACCAGTCAATGGCGACTGGCGTCTACCAGTTACCGCGTGTATCCGCTTGTATGATAGCTTAGGGACAAAGCTGGGCTTTAGCATTTAAGCTATCTACGAGCCAAAATGTGTGCCAGAATGTTTGTGAGGGGTCGCGTGCCTGCGTGTGTGTGTGTGTGTGTGTGTGTGTGGTTAGTGCGAGAGAGAGAGAGAAGTGACAGCCCTACCCCATGAGTGGACATGGCGGTCCGTAAACTGTACAAGCAAAAACCTTGAAACACAAGAATAGCACACTATAATATTCTTTCTCTGCCCAGACATAAACCTCTTACTTGAATCGTATGAGGACACAGGTAGAATGTGTTTTCCTCTGTCCTTTAACTTTGATCCGGTTCCTTGAGGCTCGTGTGATGACGGGAGGCCGTTTCCTCACTCTGTCCGCGGGCGGTACGGCTGTTGATTCTCGGCAGGCTGGCGGAGAACTCAGAAATGTTGACTTGATTGAAGATGGAAGAGAAATCTTTAATCTCTTCACTTCTGCAGGCAAACGGATGAAGATGCGAATTGCTCGGCGGTCTCCTTCAGATCCGTTAGAGTGTTCGGTTGAACACAGAGTAATCTCAACTCATCCAGCAAGATGGAGATTGTATGGCCACAGTTTCAAGTCGGACGTTACTTCCTTGTGCCACGAGGTTGCACCTGAGAGCAGCGAAGAGCTGCGTCCACACGCTGCAAACAAAGTTGCTGGAAGCAAATCCCGAAAGCATTTCAGAGGTATTTCAACTTCTGATGATGTCATGTTTGAGGGACGTTCTGTTGTGTGCCTCATCCAATAGGAGTTGAGAGTTCGACCCTTTAGTGAGCAAGGCTTCATGGGATTTGTAGTCTGTTTTGGACTCAAAATTTTGTTTGATTTTGGCGCAATTTTTATCAGTATAATTTACGACTTGGAATGTGGGGGCTTGAGTTAGGTTTTTACGACTGTGTTAGGCCTGCCTTTGTCTTCTATCTGAATACATGAGGCCCAACACATGATTGACCAGTACGTATTAGTCTATATCGATGATATACTGATTTTTTCCTGCACCAGAGAGGAGCATGTAACTCATGTGAGATGGGTCCTTAAGAGACTTCTGGATAATCATCTGTATGTAAAAGCAGAGCAGTGTGAATTATATGTCAGTACCATTTCTTTTCTGGGTTATATTATCTAAAAACAGGGAATGCAAATGAACAATTCCATGGTCAGTTCCATCCTTAATTGTCCCACCCACACAACTGTCAACAAACTTCAATGTTTTTGCGGTTTGCAAATTTCTACAGGCGTTTCATGTGTGGTTTTTGTACTGTTGCTTCACAATTAACCTCTCTGCTCAAAAGATAAACCTAGGAGACTTTCCTGGTCAGATGCAGCAGAAAAAGCTTTTCAAAGACTCAAGACCAGTTTTATTACAGCACACATATTGAAACATCCTGACCCTAATCTTCCCTTTGTCATAGAAGTTGATGCCTCAGATGTTGGTATAAGGACTGTATTATTTCAGAGACATGGTTTTCCTTCCAAGTTGTTTCTATGTGCATTCTTTTCTAGAAAGCTCACTGCCACAGATGTCAACTATGATGTGGTGAACAAGGAGCTCCTATTATCCATCAAGGAAGAACTGGAGGAATTGTGACATTGATTAGAGGGCTCAAAGCATTCCTTTCAGGTTCTAACTGATCATAAGAACCCAGAATATATCAAGGCAGCAAAAAGACTGAACCCAAGGCAGGCCAGGTGGGCATTATTTTTCACACGCTTCCATTTTACCGTTACTTACAGACCTGGAAGCAAAAATTCCAAAGCAGATGCGCACTCTCTTGTATCTATGAAACCCAAATTAGTCCACAGGTACCTGAACTTATCCTCTCACCAGCAGCCATAGTGGCACCAGTGTGTTGGGAGATCATGGATGAAATTCAGATAGCACAGCAAAACAAACCTGCTACACACAATTGTCCTCCAGGGAAAATGTATGTGATTAGGACCTTGAGAATTCAGGTAATTAATTTGGTCCACACGTCTCTCAGTTCCAGTCACCCTGACATTAACAGAACTACTGGCTTTGTATGAAATTCCTTTTGGTGGCCAAGGTAAACCAAAATATAATTCAGTTTGTACAGGGTTGTTCAATATGTACTTAATCTCGTACTCCTAGAAAGCATCCTGCTGGCATTTTGGAACCTCTGCCATTACTCCACAGGCCTTGGTCTCATGTTGCAATTGATTTCCTCACAGACCTTCCCTGATCCAAAGGCTATACTATGATTATGGGAATCATTGACAGATTTTCTAAAACTTGCAGACTGGTCCCTTTAAAGGGGTTCCCCATCACTATGTTTCTTCAGGTATTTCATATCTATGGATTACCCGAAGACGTCATATAGGACAGGGACCCTCTGTTCACTTCTAGGGTATGGAGAGCATTCTGTCAACAACTTGGCATTAATGTGAATATTTCCTCTGGATATCACCTGCAACCAAATAACCAAGTTGAAAGGTTCAATCAAGAGATTGGTTGTTTCCTCCATTCTTATTGTAGTAGAGAACAGGACCAATGGAGCAGGTTCCTACCATGGGAAGAGTCAAGTCATTTTTATTTGTAAAAATTTGCTTTTCACAACACACATAGTTTCAAAGCAGCTTTATAGCAAATCATGCTTTAACAGAAAATGATACTGTAGTATTTATAAAGTCTTACAATATCTACACTACCAGTCAAATGTTTTGAAACACTTGACTGAAATGTTTTGTTTTGTAGACAAAAATAGAATTGTGCCACCATATTAATTTATTTCATTATAAAACTAAAATGTAATTTTAAAAAAAAGTTTTTGAAATTGATGACTTGGACCAAATAATAAAGAAAAGCAGACAATAAGTGCCCAACATAGATGGGAACTCCTTCAATACTGTTCAAAAAGCATCCCAGGGTGATACCTCCAGAAGTTGGTTGAGAAAATGTCAAGAGTACATGTCTGCAAATTCTAGGCAAAGGGTGACTACTTTGAAGATGCTAAAATATAACACAATTTTTGTCACAACAGGTTCTACAATCTCCGGGTTGAGCCGGTCTCGTCCCGAGTAGCGGCAGGCACAAGCAGGTAAGTTCCGGGACAACTGGCTGGGTGTACCGCTTGCACATAGCGCCCCCCCGCCCCCCCCCCCGAGGGGAAGACGTGTGCTCTTGACTCCCAGTAGTGTTCACAGACTGTGATCCCTGGATGAATTTCCTCCTTAGCCCTGTGGCATTCGAGTTTGTGGAGAAACTCGCTGCCGGCTCAGTAAGTGTGCTAATGAGGCCCTGTACTGAGGTAGGTGCTCCGCATGTGCTGGTTCCCCCGAAGGCAACCCCATGTGATATTTTCCACAAAATCGTTTCCCTGTCGGTAAACTGCGTCTTCCTTGGGCAGGGGCCCCTCTGCCCCCGGTTGCCATGCTTTGTAGAAACTCCTCCCCCTTTGGGTAGGACCTACCATGGGACCTCTCCACATGACGTACTTCCGACAAGGCTCGGTAAAGACCATGTGACATGTTTCCACACAAATACCCCCCCCCCCCCCTTTTTTGGGCAGGGTGTGGTCTACGTGGTGTCTTACCCTTGGGAGTGACACCCCCCCGACGTAGACACTTAAGGCTCCCAGTCAGTTAACAAATTCCACTCTTTTTGGGGAGAAAAGAGAAGGAAAAGTGGCCTCGGCTGGGCTAGCCTGTCCACCTATTCGTTGGGCAGTCGACTTGTTCCTGAAGGACTGTTTGACGCTCATAAAGAACGTTGGGAGAGGTTATGTGACGGCCTGTTGCACTGGCTACAAGGCACACAGCAGTCTGCCCATCACACACCGCCAGTTCACGTAACACAGTTCAGTTAGTTGTGGCATTTTGTATAGGGAACCCTAGTGTCACTACATCGACACAACATCGAGTGAGTGACAGATAGGGAACATCATGGTTACATTCGTAATGTCGAACTTGCCCTGAGACGAGCCAGCGATCTCGTCTGAGCGCCCGACCTGAGCAAGCGAGCGTGCTGGGGAATGGGAGGTCTGTGGGGGGATACCCGTCGGAGGTGGTCCATTGAGGTCCCCAAATCGCCCCCAGTGCTAACCGGCATGGCCTCATACCCGTAGGTAGAAGGACCGAGTCGGGGAGCCGCTGGGGTGGCTTTCTTTCTTATGAATGCAAGCCGCGACCGCAATGTTACCATGGTCATGTTCTCGCAGTGAGGACAAGACCCATCCACGAACGATGTCTCCGTGTGGGCAGCAGCCAGACACGAAAGACAGTGATCATGGCCATCAGAAGCGGAGAGATATCGACCGCAACCAGGAATAACACACAGACGGAAAGGCATCTTTAAAAAGACGTTCCGTGTGTGCCGCTCTTTTAGAAAGAAAATATACTCTTTTTTTTAAAATATACTCTTTTAGTTGTTTCTGCCGAAGCGTCCAGGGGCGTTCTCTGCACTTCACGGGTGCAGAGGGGGAGAAGCTGCTGAAATGCACCGTAGAATCCAGCAGATGAGGTGAATGAACTTTGCGGATGAATTCAGCTTCAATGAATAGAACCGCTCGGCTCCGAAGAGAAAATCTGAATGAGTGGTTGCATACCAGCTCCTTTTATACCCGTATGTCCGGGGGAGTGGCATGCAAATTCCACTCGCCAATTCTCATTGGCCTTTTTTCAAAAAAGCAGAGGTGTTTGGGGCTCCCAAGAGTGACCCCTAGTGTCACTACATCGACACAATGTCGAGTGAGTGACAGAGTGGGAACCCTGGCATTTCTTCCAGCAATGAACCTGTCATCACAGAAATGAGGCATGCGGACTGCAGATGTGGCCAGGGCAATAAATTGCAATGTCTGTACTGTGAGACGCCTAAGACAGCACTACAGGGAGATAGGAAGGACAGCTGATCATCCTCGCAGTGGCAGAGCACATCCGAATATCACAACTGCAGGACAGGAATAGGATGGCAACAACAACTGCCGGAGTTACACCAGGACCCTCCATCAGTGCTCAGACTGTCCGCAATAGGCTGAGAGAGGCTGGACTGAGGGCTTGTAGGCCTGTTGTAAGGCAGGTCCTTACCAGACATCAGCGGCAACAATGTCGCCTGTGGGCACAAACCCTCCTTCGCTGGACCAAACAGGAATGGCAAAAAGTGCTCTTCACTGACGAGTCCCGGTTTTGTCTCACCAGGGGTAATGGTCGGATTCGCATTTATCGTAGAAGGAATGGGTGTTTCACTGAGGCTTGTACTCTGGAGTGGGATCGATTTGGAGGTGGGGGATCCGTCATGGTCTGCGGCGGTGTCACAGCATCATCGGACTGAGCTTGTTGTCATTGCAGACAATCTCAACGCTGTGCGTTACAGGGAAGACATCCTCCTCCCTCATGTGGTACCCTTCCTGCAGGCTCATCTTGACATGACCCTCCAGCATGACAATGCCATACTGCTCATTCTGTACATGATTTCCTGTAAGACAGGAATGTCAGCGTTCTTTTGAAGGCCTGTAGAATTCACATGTAAAACACTTTCCTTCAATCCTTCACTAGATCTCACAATCTCGATATTTCTATTGATCACCACCTATTCACAATCTTTCTAAAGCATTCAAAAACTGCTAAGTTTAACTTAAGTACACAAATTACCATAGCCAAATAGTAGTTACCATATAGTGCCAATAGTAGCTCATCTATATGTCGGTACCGGGATATGGGCAGGCTTGCACACACTGGTAATTAGGTCTAGTAATGCTTAGATTAGTGGCTTAGATTAAAATAATAATAGTAATAATGGTCATTAGGTCAAGTAGTGTATATCCTGCATTACCCATAGTCTTTAGGTCATTAGATTTAAACCCAACATTGAAAACAAAATTGGGGTACACATTTTTAGTGCACAACACATCTAATATCCTCACTGTAGTCCACATGTCTGGCGGCTAGATCTGTTGGGTTGGGGGCATCATCTTCTCAGGCTTGTGTTCATCTATATTCAAGCTGCTGCATGCATAAGCAGATCTAGTCTGCCAAGACCAAGTCTACTCTCAATACCATTTACACAATAAACTATTTAGTCAAATCTACTCGAGAGTTGTCCCAACTGAAATATCCTATTAGTTCATTTAGGAAACTCTGTGCAGTGCAGGTCGATATGGATCAATCAGGAGTTGTTAACCCTCTGTCAAATCATTTATAAGCAGGCACTCACCTCCACAGCTTCGACTACAGTCCAACTGCACAGTGGTATATAGTATTCACCCTCTACCTCCCCAGCTCCCTCTGCCTATATCTACTTATGGGGGGTAACTGTCATGTTCAGCAGCAGCAGCATATCTCAACAGCAGCAGTGTATTGACCATGTTAAGCAGCAGCAGCAGCTGTATGTGTAAGCAGATCTAGTCTACCAAGTCCAAACCTACTCTCAATACCATTTACACAATAAGCTATTTTGTCAAATCTACTCGAGAGTTGTCCTAACTGAACTTGCTGTAATACCCATTTGTGAAATAAAAATGGAATTTCAACTAGTAAAAAACACTGTTTTTGATATCTATGACTGCATTTTCACTAGCAGAATTTGACAATGATCTGTCTTTCACTCCTGTTCAAAATTAAATTACAGAGATCTATGATCAACTTGCTTTTAGCTCAAGAATTGTCAGCCTACTGTTACTGATTTCCTAGTGGGTATATCTAAATCAGCTTCCTAGCTCCCTATGTCATTAATTATTATATCCTGAACACGAATTCAAGCACTGGCGTGGGTATTGATACACGCATTAGGGCACTTATGACGCAATCACCTGTGATACAATTATGAGGTTGTGTTTTACTTTCGAGTTTTTGTAGTAAAGAATAAAATGTGTCACTATGAAAGATAAATGACATAAATGAAGAAATAACTATATAAAAGGAGTGTATTTTTGATTATTTTCTAACAACGTTTTAAAGATTTTCTTTTATGGTGTTCATTATTGACGAAAGATAATTCTCTTTTAAAGAAAAAAAAAGCTTTGACATTATATATTTGCACTTGCCTGATGACATTTCTGGTAAAAGAACATAGGAGCAACAATTCTCCCTGGTTTTTACTGTGCATCCTGGGAATTTTTAGGGAGTGAATGTTTCTGTGCACTGGAACGATTTTGCAATTGGGGCATCCCTAGAAATGGCCGACTCCCTGACCAGTGCCCTGACTGCTGAAATCGGGAGCTGATTAAAGGTACGTTTACACAACAATGATGTACTAAAAACTGAAACGTTTTTCCTTTGCATTTTTGAAAAGTTTCGCGTACAGACGACAACGTTGTCAAAATGATCCCCCTTCACATGGATCCGCGAAAACGACTAAAAACGCTGTATTATGCATGCCAGGCCAGTAGTTGACTTTGTAAAGAAACACTACGCACCTGCACACATAAGCATTCTTCCACAGAGCGGTGAATACAAACAATGAAGATGGCGATCGCTGGTCGTAGTAGTGATGCAGTAAATCTACACTTTGCTGGAGAAGCGTCAATAAACTCAAAATCTTGAGCAGCACAAACACAGTCCTGTAGTCCGCCATTGTAGTTTTGAATGTCTCGCGCATTGTTTTGAAGTACTCACGCGCATGCCTATAGACTGAACTCTCAAGATTATTCATAAACACTGCTCATTTTTACCATCAGTTCGTCTCCTGCCTTCTTCTGTATTCCCCCTGCTGACTCTTGGGCTGGTAGGAGAGTAAGTTAACATAACAAGCTGTTGATGTTGACTGGTTTTGTATAACACTCCAAATGGATAAATAGTTGATTATTGTTATTTGCACAGACACCAGTATTCATACTGATAATTATACATCTCAAATTGATGCCTATCAATCCATCATTCTTTATATAACACGTAATACGTGTGCGCATGACGTCATCGTTTTCACGCGTTTGAATTTGCGTTTTTGTATGTTTACACAGAGACGATAACGGCATCATTTTCAAAAACTTGCACTCTGAAACCCGTTTTCAAAAGTTTGCGATTTCAGACCCCAAAACGTCGTTGTCGTGTAAACGAACAGCTGAAACGTATCAAATTGTTCCGTTTTTAGTTGAAAACGTTGTCTTGTACACGGCCCCTAAGATGCACCCAGTGAGATCAGTCTGGAAAATGCAGTTACAGATATCAATAGTTGTGTTTTTTGCAGTTTTTGATATTAAGAAGTGGTATTTTCAAAAGTAATTATGTCATTTTTGATATCATAAAATATTTGTACAAGTGCAAACCTAAATACTGATCTAAAAAATAAAAAATTAAACTAGAAGGACGGACAGACAGTTCTTCCATCAACGTGCGCTGCCCCGGCCGCTTTCGCTGTTGTGTGATGTCTCTGTGTTTATATCTGCGTCTTCCGCTGAATGTGCTTTGATGCGCTATACAGCCTTTCTGTGGGCCAACCCCTCTAGTCCGTCTGCCTAATCTGTTCCTGCGCGATGCTTCATCATAGTCGCTTGTTGCACTACATTTGTCTTGTTTCTGCATTGTACAGTGCAAAACATAAAATTAAAGACAGTGGAAAAAATACCTCATTATGAATAACACAAGCGTGTTGTTCCAGAAATGAAAACATAACAGATTTATACATACAAATAAAATTTTTTTTTACAATGCTTGCCAAATAAGATCGATCAATGACCAGTTGGGCTCAGGTGCATTCACGTGGGAAATTGCGCTATAAAAGTAACTTAACTTACATTTACATTTACACAAGCATGTATAATTAACATTAAGTAGAACTGAAACTGGAGCTGGCAGGTCCAAATATGCTAAACTAACGCTGAACTTCTACCTTATCTCCAGAAGTTGTTGGCTCGTTATTTGTTTGACATTTGATGAACAATATCATTAGCACAGTTAGGTTAAAGAATATATGACTACATCATACAGGCATAAAACATTGAACTCAAACTGTCAACGCTAGTTGTAGCTGGAGAAATATTTTAAAAAATGCTCCTATGGGCTTTCTTTAACTAGCGTGTTTGAGGGACCATCTGAAAATTCCACCCACAGCACTAAAACGCTGGAGATGTCTAAGTATTCATTCATCAATTAATTCAATTAAATTGTAAATTATGCATACAATTTACAATCTTCAGAATGTGTAAATGTTTTTTTTTAATAAGTGTTTAAGACAGAAAATGCAAGGCAGTTGTACTCAACAGTTGGACACCAATGACATTTTAGCACAGTGTGTGGACTAAAATTAAATACAATTATTATGCAGTCATAACGCATTGATGTTTTGTTTAAATATAATTTGGTCTATTTCCTATGATGTAGCGTCACTAAACTCTCAGTGGGGTGGAAAATGAGAATACCACTCTTACCAATTCTAAACACTTCTACTACAGAGTATGACTTGCATTACATAACCAACAACATTTACAGACTTCATCAAGTTGCACAGGAGCTTCTGTTCTTCATATGTGCAGATAACACACTGAGAACACGTGACACTGTTCTGAATCTTGTAAATGCACATGAAGCTTTAAAATGACTCAAGCAGTGATTTAGTAAACTGTTGCAAATACAAACAAATTCATATCTGTTTCCTTAAAAATGAGAGACACAGATGGAGAAGAAGATTATGAAATATGTCTCAAAATCCTCCACTTGTATGCTTCCTTTTTTACCCATCAGCCAGAGTGACATTAATGGCTTTCCTGTGTGTGTTTCTATTAATAGTATGTGTGTAAGGCTTTGCTCAAGTATCCGGCTTAGTGTGTGTACACAGTTCTGATGCATACACAACTTCATATTTAATCCACCAGTATGTTTTTCTCTTTTTGGTACAGTATTTGTGAATTGTGATGTTTGTGTTTACATTTCAGGCCTTCCCCTTCAGCCAAAACAACACTTAAACTACACACACACACACACACACACACACACACACACACACACATGTTGGTGCAGCTATCATTATGAGGACTCTCCATAGACATAATGATTTTTATACTGTATGAACTATAGATTCTATCCCCTAAACACAAAAAACTTTCTGCATTTTTACATTTTCAAAAAAACATTGTTTAGTATGTTTTTTAAGTGATTTGAATTATGGGGACACTAGAAATGTCCTCATAAACCACATTTATAGCATAATACCCTTGTAATTACCAGTTTGTAACCTAAAAAAAAGTCCTCGTAAGCCACTTAACCACGTTAAATGATGCAGTGTTTAGCTAAATTGTTTAGCAATACACAACAATCGTATAATGCCTCATTTAAAAGAACAGTTCACACAAAATGATAAGTCTCTCATCATTTACTCACTTTCTTTCTTCTGCAGGACACAAATTAAGACATTTTTATGGAGATGGTGATGTCTGGTGGTTCATACAATGCAAGTGAATCGTGACCAAACATTTAAGCTCCAATAAGGACATGAAGGCAGCATAAAAGTTAACCATACGATACCAGTAGTTTAATCAATGTCTTGAAACGATTCAGTCAGTTTTGGATGAGAACAGACCAAAATATCAGTCTTTTTCATGATACAACTTGCCATTGCAGTCTCAAGGCATGATCATGATTTCAAGCTTGTTTGCACTTCCTAGTGCTTGACACATGCACAGAGTGCTAGGAAGTATAATCAAGCTTCAAATCATGATTGCCATGTCAAAATGTATATAGTTAAAATATGGGCTTCAGAGATCGTTACTCCTGATAGGAGTTCCCATAGCATCAGTGACTGATTCAGCGTCGAAATCACCGACTTGAAAGATAACTTATTTTTTATTCTTAACAAGGTACAGGTAACCTTGATATGTCTTTTCCCAAAAAGACACACATCTGCTGTGAAGCAGTGAAGTCTTAATTTAAAGAGGCATACTGGTGTGTTGAATTTTTTAAGGCAATGTATTTGATTTTAAGCATTTAATTTCCATATAATTACTTTATTCTGATGCTTTAAATAGCACTCAGAGGAATGCTTTCACAATGATTCATGGTGTGTGTGTGTGTGTGTGTGTGTGTGTGTGTGTGTGTGCTAAATACTCACATCTCAAATGCCAGTGAAAATTTCAAAGTTCACACATTTTCTGTGCCAACAAGGTGATTTATAAAAGTTTAACTCATTCTTTGCATGCAGTTGTAATATCACTCAAATGTGTTACACTTTACATGAAACCATCCCAGTTGCAGGGTATTTCCTAATGAACAAATGATGCATACTAATGAATACATTTTTCTTCTTCCATTTTAGTGCTTGTGATTACATTTTGTTGCTATTAATTTTAAGATAACATTCAGTCAATGTAAACCGCTATGAGTGCCTGCCTCTTTAAATCAACAAACAGTCTCCTGCAACAACAACAACATCAAAAATAGTACATGAGTACTCATATCTTGAAGCATATCAAACTGTCAGTGTTTTTTAGATGTGCTGCTTTGAAATTTGCAGACAAACACTCCTACTAATCATTCATAATCTTCATAATCTTTCATCAAAATGTAATAAATTGTTCTTCCTTTGAAACGACTTTGTTCGGGATGGGAGAAAGGTGCCTGGCATTGTTCCTGGCAGGCTACTCAGCCTTACAGGCTCCACATGGTTAGGATTAGGGATGGGGGCAGGGTTAGGGCATCTGCTGCCTGCCAGGATCAAACCCAGACACCTTTGCACAATGGGTGACTTTCCTTTTTGGCTATCAAGTTCCAACATAGATTTAAACTTCCTGTTTTATTCTGAAATACTGTACGTCACATAACGATGTTATATGGGTTGCAAACAGGGTTTAAATTACATTTTTAGATTGAATGTTGACTTTTCAGTTTAGTTTGTACACATTTTTGGTACTTTTGATGTAGAAAAGTTTGACAGACAATATTCATTTATGAGCTGACTGACTTATGATAAAATGATCAAATACACAGATAAAAGATCAATTACACACATAATGCATATTCATTTTTCTTCTAAAGAAAATTCTTTCTAAAATTTGAGCAAAACTAATTGAGGACCATTGGTGTAAAGAAACTCTTTTTTTTAAATGTTAACACACCTTAGCTTTAATTATGTCTACTTAAAGTTGCTGTGTATAATATTTAAAATCTTAAAGTACTCCTATTCCAGCTTAATTCGCAGAGTCAACAGCGATGGAGAGTAGTTTAAATACATTTCTAAGTGGCACGCGCTAGTTTTAAAATCAAGTAGCTTAGGTTAGGAAGCGGTATAGCACCGACAAGCTCAACAATGCTACATTTTACATCAAGCCTTGTATCCAGCATTTATTGTTGGCGGTTGAGAACAAAAGATGTCCGATTCACAAATTAATAACTCTTTTGAGTAGGTTCTTTTCAATGAATTGGTCACACGTGATAGCAAAGCGATCAGAATCGGTTGGCGATGTAATCTGAAGCACTCACACTGCCCTTGTGAATTGTTTGAAGCAGTTTCTCACTCACCAACATGCTTTAAAACATGGAGAACAAAGAGAACATGGCTTGCTGTGGATATTTATCTACAGTCAATGGAAACTAAACATGCAAATGAGCGCTATAGGATGCCAGTAATGAAGAAGGTATTTACTCAGTTTAATATGTGTGTAGCTTGTGAACAACTTAGTAGCCTATACAAAAACACATAAAAAAGTACTATGTATTAGTGACGGGAAGATCGGACTTGGATCTTTGAATCTTGTTCAGCAAAATAAACTAATTTTATTCAAGTGATTTCATTCATTTGTCAAGTGACAGCCGCAAAGGTTCTAAAGGAAACAGAAATGATTGGTTCACATCCTGACTAGGTCTTCGGATCTAAGGCTGAGTTCAGAATGGCATACTACCCATACTACTCTTACTACTTCTGCCATACTATATGTGTCTATGGCAAAAATAGTATGAGTAGTATGATGGTATGCCTTTCCGAACTCAGCCAAAGTTTTTCGTTCATTCATGTGACCGCTACTAGGCTCAGCATAGAAGAAAAAAGATTTGTTCACATGTGACAATTACTAGCCTTTCATTATTTTTTCTCTTTACAGCATACAGTTCAATGTGTTGCAGTTGTTTGTATCGTGAACAATACAGGTGCATCTCAATAAATTAGAATGTCGTGGAAAAGTGCATTTATTTCAGTAATTCAACTCAAATTGTGAAACTCGTGTATTAAATAAATTCAATGCACACAGACTGAAGAAGTTTAAGTCTTTGGTTCTTTTAATTGTGATGATTTTGGCTCACATTTAACAAAAACCCACCAATTCACTATCTCAAAAAATTAGAATACATCATAAGACCAATTAAAAAAACATTTTTAGTGAATTGTTGGCTTTCTGGAAAGTATGTTCATTTACTGTATATGTACTCAATACATGGTAGGGGCTCCTTTTGCTTTAATTACTGCCTCAATTCGGCATGGCATGGAGGTGATCAGTTTGTGGCACTGCTGAGGTGGTATGGAAGCCCAGGTTTCTTTGACAGTGGCCTTCAGCTCATCTGCCTTTTTTGGTCTCTTGTTTCTCATTTTCCTCTTGACAATACCCCATAGATTCTCTATGGGGTTTAGGTCTGGTGAGTTTGCTGGCCAGTCAAGCACACCAACACCATGGTCATTTAACCAACTTTTGGTGCTTTTGGCAGTGTGGGCAGGTGCCAAATCCTGCTGGAAAATGAAATCAGCATCTTTAAAAAGCTGGTCAGCAGAAGGAAGCATTAAGTGCTCTAAAATTTCTTGGTAAACGGGTGCAGTGACTTTGGTTTTCAAAAAACACAATGGACCAACACCAGCAGATGACATTGCACCCCAAATCATCACAGACTGTGGAAACTTAACACTGGACTTCAAGCAACTTGGGCTATGAGCTTCTCCACCCTTCCTCCAGACTCTAGGACCTTGGTTTCCAAATGAAATACAAAACTTGCTCTCATCTGAAAAGAGGACTTTGGAACACTGGGCAACAGTCCAGTTCTTCTTCTCCTTAGCCCAGGTAAGACGCCTCTGACGTTGTCTGTGGTTCAGGAGTGGCTTAACAAGAGGAATACGACAACTGTAGCCAAATTCCTTGACACGTCTGTGTGTGGTGGCTCTTGATGCCTTGACCCCAGCCTCAGTCCATTCCTTGTGAAGTTCACCCAAATTCTTGAATCGATTTTGCTGGACAATCATAAGGCTGCGGTTCTCTCGGTTGGTTGTGCATCTTTTTCTTCAACACTTTTTCCTTCCACTCAACTTTCTGTTAACATGCTTGGATACAGCACTCTGTGAACAGCCAGCTTCTTTGGCAATGAATGTTTGTGGCTTACCCTCCTTGTGAAGGGTATCAATGATTGTCTTCTGGACAACTGTCAGATCAGCAGTCTTCCCCATGATTTTGTAGCCTAGTGAACCAAACTGAGAGACCATTTTGAAGGCTCAGGAAACCTTTGCAGGTGTTTTGAGTTGATTAGCTGATTGGCATGTCAAAATATTCTAATTTTTTGAGATAGTGAATTGGTGGGTTTTTGTTAAATGTGAGCCAAAATCATCACAATTAAAAGAACCAAAGACTTAAACTACTTCAGTCTGTGTGCATTGAATTTATTTAATACACGAGTTTCACAATTTGAGTTGAATTACTGAAATAAATGCACTTTTCCACGACATTCTAATTTATTGAGATGCACCTGTGCATGTCAGTGTGACAATAAATTATATTTTAAAATCATTAAAATCATAGTTTTGTAGTCTATGATATTTTCTGTAGATAAAATATAAATTGTGAATCCATTTTGAACAGTTTAGGACTGGGCTTGATGAATCTGACTTCCCCACGTCATGCAGATAAAGTTTAAAGTATTAAGCAACTCTTGGTTGGGAGTATGTACTAATTTCTGTTTCTAATACAGAAACTATGTGGCAGTCAAGTGTCCTATCAACGAAAGACTCACACCGGAAGACCCAGTCGGGTGGTGAACTAATCATTTATCTTTCCTGCACAGGTGTCATGTGTCAAATGAACGAATCATGAACTATACATTGTGTACATGCACGGCCATGATAAAATGAACAAAACACTCTCTGCGACAACTCGTTATTCATGTGAGTCAGGTGAAAGATTTGCTTAAAATGAACTAATCATTTATGAATGGCCCATCCCTTCCATGGTACCTTAAAGTACCATGTAAATATAATGGTATATTAATATGGTAACCATATATCAAATTACCATGGCAGTACCATGGTATTCTTTTAAGTACTTTGAAGCACCATGTAAATGCAGAATGGTTCACACCTGTAAGGCAGGACATCACCGCCCTGGGCACCTTCTCAATCAGGGAGGTGTGATATGTATAAAGGAAGTGATTCTGATACTTATTTGGACCAATATGCATCAAGGGGGGTTTGGGGGAGACTTTAAAAAATAACAGTATTCTGCCCTAAGATGTGAATTCCACTTGACCTGATTTCATTTGAATAACCATATTCCCCAGAAAGGTCTTAATTATCAAAGAAGTTTAATGTATCATTGTTAAAAGCAACATCTGAGTGATTTCAAATGATTATGGCATGGGAACAATAGCAGGACACTGATAATCATCTCAGATAAAGGGGTACATGACCTTAATTCTCACACAGACAGACATCTGTCCAAATAACTGTTACCGCCAAACCATTTGGGTGCTCAAACTTGGAACAACATCAGATGACCAAACAGTGAGCTTGTTATTCTTTAACTACATGAAGAGCACAGCCTCATTTACATTTAGAATGCTCGATATTCAGTCTGACTCTGCTGAATCCAAAGTGCTTCATGTACTTTGTCACTGCTACACTGCAATAAAGACTCAATTCAAGATCAGAGCCTTTCCTGTGTTTTCTCATAATCATAAAAAAGTCAGCACTTCATTTTGTGTTTTCTGTTATGAGTAAACCAACAGCAGAACAAAAGCTGTAAAGACATCCACGCCAAATACTGAAAGGTCTTATATTTCCAAGTAGCTTTGGTGCGTAAGCTCAAAAATCGTACTTAAGTACAAACAAGAGAGGAAGCTCGCACACAATGTGTAGAAAAAGTCTTACAAACTTTTTGTTTGTTTGTTTGTTTATTGAGAGGCCAAAAATTGCAAAAGTGCAAAAAGTGCTCAGTGCAAAGACAAAACGTTTTCAATTTACATCATCATCAGTGTCCCTTTAACAATAGCACACCTGATTCTATTTATAGAGAGGGAGTATTTACCATATTTCTCCTAATATAGTAGACTTAAGAATATACAAATGTTTGCTAAATATTATAGACATATATTTTCTCTTTATATGGTATACTGGCATTCACATATATTACAAAAGTAAAAAAGTTACAAAGAATCTACATGTATATCAGGAGATATAAACAAAGGACACCAATTACATATTAAAAATGACCCATTATATATTGTATCACAACCATATACCAATAATATTTATTGCTCAAAATACTGTAGGGGTCCTTGAGGCATGGCCTGGCGAGACATGGCGTGGAACATGGCCTGGGTAGACAGGGCGTGGAGCATGGCCTGGCGAGACAGGGTGTGGAGCATGGCCTGGCAAGACAGGGCGTGGAGCAGGAGACCAGGGCGGAGCCAGTGGCCAGTGAAGTGGCTTCCAGGAAGAGAGCGGGTCTGGCGATTTGGGTGGCGGCTCCAGGAAGGGAGCAGAGTCAAGAGACCTGGGAGGCGGCCACAGGACACGGTCAGGAGCCTTGGAAGGCAGCCACAGGACAGGGTCAAGAGACCTGGGAGGTGGCCACAGGACACGGTCAGGAGGCTTGGAAGGCAGCCTCAGTACAGGGACAGGGTCAGGACACCTGGGAGGCAGCCACAGGACATGGT
The DNA here is from genome assembly GCF_019703515.2 of Myxocyprinus asiaticus. Taxonomy (NCBI): domain Eukaryota; kingdom Metazoa; phylum Chordata; class Actinopteri; order Cypriniformes; family Catostomidae; genus Myxocyprinus; species Myxocyprinus asiaticus. Next base: position 43,561,758 of record NC_059373.1, read on the forward strand.
CAGGAGGTGGAGGCTCAGGGGGTGGAGCCATGGAAGTATCAAGGATTGGCCAAATTTGGCAAACAGTCTTGGTGGCTGTGAGCACAGGCAGTGGAAGGGTAACAGTCTCCACATTGGTGAACATGAGCAGTAACAGGAGAACGGCCTTTGTGGTCATGAGCACTGGCAGAGATTGGGGAATGACCTCCGTGTGTCAGAGTTTTCTGCTTTAATGTTTTATTTTAGCCACTGGACACCGTGGTCGTGAGCATGGGCCATGACAGGGGAATGACCTCTGTGGTCGTGAGCACTGGCAGAGACTGGGGAAGGGAGCAGAGTCAAGAGACCTGGGAGGCAGCCACTGGACAGGGACAGGGTGCCTGGTGGCAGCCACAGGACAGAGACAGAGTCGGGAGGCGGAAGCTCTCCATGTTCGTAAGCATGGGCAGTGACAGGAGGACGGCCTTTGTGTTCGTGAGTGCTGGCAGAGACTGGGGAATGACTTCCGTGGTCGTGAGCACTGGAACGACATCTGTGGTTGTGAGCACTGACAGAGACTGGGGAATGACCTCCGTGGTCATGAGCACTGACAGAGACTAGGGAGTGGCCTTTGTGGTCACAAGCATGGACCATGACAGGGGAGTAGGAGCCCTTCTTCTCTTCTTCTGCTTCCGGACGGCAGTGTTAGGCTCAGAGGTTGATGTGGCAATAGGGCAAGGCAGGGCCTCTTGACTAGACATGGCAGGCATGTTAACATGGAAGATGTGGCAACATGGCATGATGAGGTAGGAATGGCAGGCATGTTAACATGGCATGACGAGGTAGGAATGGTAGGTGTGACAACATGGCATGAGGCTTGCAACGCTGGCTCTGAGATGGACAAGGCTTGCAACGCTGGTTCTAGGATGGACGAGGCTTGCAACGCTAGCTCTGGGATAGACAAAGCTTGTCTCGTTGGCTGTGGCAGGCATGGGCGCTGGGCCGTGGCAGGCGTGGGCGCTGGCTCGTTGGCTGTGGTAGGAATAGGCGTTGGCTTGTTGGCCGTGGCAGGCATGGGCATTGGCTCGTTGGCAGTGGCAGGCGTGGGTGTTGGCCCATGGAACGTGGTGGGCTTGGCGGCCCTGATGGGGGACTCTGGCTTGGCGGCCCTGACGAGGGACTCTGGCTTGGTGGCTCTGCCGGAGGACTCTGGCTTGGGGGCCCTGACGGGGGACACTGGCTTGGCAGCCCTGATGGGGGACTCTGGTTTAGTGGCCCTGATGGGGTCTCTGGCTTGGCGGCCATGACGGTGGTCTCTGGCTTGGCAGCCACTGTAGGAGTGCACAGTTCCTCAACAGCCTCTCCTACAGTGAAAGATGAACCACTCATCCATAGGGCAAAGTCGATGTATTTTCGTTCTGCTTTTGGTTTACTACTATTTGTCTACAAGCCAGCATCTACAACTGCATACCATTGAGTTGGATTACTATGTCATCTTTTGAGGAAATAAGAGGCCTTACAGACATTCAAGAGCACACTCGTTCATACACAGATGAAGATATCAATAGCATACTTTTTCCTGATTCAGAACCTACAATAATGCCGGCTCCCACTACAGATGATCTCACTCTGAAATTAAAATATCTGTGCTCCAAGGAAATTAGATTGCAACTTCATGGCATGACTCTCAGTGATTATGTGAGATCTAAGAGAATTCAGAGGGGACTGCGTATTCAAAAAGTACCGTCCATTGGTCGAAATGATGAGGAGTTTTGCACAAAGTGGTGTAAAATTCTAAATAAAGCCTCTTTGGACCTGATGGTACTCATTATTGAACTGACCCATCAAGAGTTAATTAATGTCCGGCAAGAAATTGTTGAAACCAGGGAGAAGATGGGCACCTCTACAGAATTGATGATTGTGCAGACCATTGAGAAGGATTTGGAAGGGTGTACAGAAAAATAAATTAAAGCTACACTATGTAACGTTTGGCCCTTTAGCGGTTAAAAAATAAAACTGCATGCGTCTTTCGGAAGAACATTGTTTTGGTTGTGGTTCGGTTCTGCTCCTCTGTGCGGATGAATGTGGTTCGAGGCACTGGTGTACACATGGATACAGAACATCTTATCAGAGTGAATGGACAAATAACTAACAAAAGAAAGGAAAAGACGGATATCCAAAAACATGTCATCTTAGCAGGTAAGTGCCATATCTTATGCTGTTGTTTTGACCTATTGGAAACATTGATGTTTTTAAATAAATTCCCTTACTTGTGCCAGACTCTCTCTCTCTCTATCTCTCTGCTGGTGGCATGGCTGCTTATATGCCGCTCTCCCCATGCTCACTGGAATTACGAGACAGGTGTTAAAAATAATCTAGCTCAGGTGCAAGCGCCCTTACCGCTTTCTTTCTCTCCAGATGGACGCTTGACCATGCCCCCACTGCCACATATCCCCATCCGGCCTGTCTACCACTCCCCCCATTTCTGGAAAGGAAGTCAGCCACAGCCATCTGCGCTCCCGGTCTGTGGACCACCTTGAACTTAAACGGCTGAAGAGCCAGATACCAACGGGTGATCCGCGCATTGGTATCTTTCATGCGGTGGAGCCATTGGAGTGGGGCATGATCCGAGCAGAGGGTGAAGGCCCATTCCAACAGGTAGTAGCGGAGAGTGAGGACCGGCCACTTGATGGCGAGACACTCCTTTTCTACGGTGCTGTACTTAGTCTCCCTCAGCGAGAGCTTGCTGCTAATGTACAGCACCGGGCGCTCTTCCCCCTCCACCACCTGTGAGTGTACGGCCCCCAGCCCTCTGTCTGATGTGTCCGTCTGCAAGACAAAAGGGAGAGAGAAATCGGGTGAATGTAAAAGCGGCCCCCTGCAAAGTGTGGCTTTAACCTGCATGAACGTTTGTTTACACTGCTTCGTCCACTGGACAAGGTCTGGAGCTCCCTTTTTATTGAGATCAGTCAGCGGGCTGGTGACATCCGAATAATTAGGCACAAATCTCCTATTATAGCCAGCCCCAGGAACTGTCTCACCCCCTTTTTGGTCTTGGGCCTTGGGCAGATTGCAATCACCGCAGTCTTGTCAATTTGGGGACGCACCTGCCCGTTGCCCAAGTGGAACCCCAGATACCGTACCTCCACCCACCCAATCGTCCACTTCTTGGGGTTTGCTTTGAGTCCCGCTCGTCTCAGCGATCTCAGAACTGCCCTCAGATGCTGCATGTGCTGCTGCTAATCATTGCTGTAAATGATGATGTCATCTAAGTAGGCAGCGGCATAAGCCGAATGCGGTCTGAGGATTCGATCCATGAGATGCTGAAATGTAGCCGGGGCTCCAAACAAACCGAACGGAAGCGTCACAAATTGGTGTAATCCAAACGGTGTGGAGAAGACCTGTGTTTTCACAGGAAATTGGTGTCAAGGGGATCTGCCAATAACCCTTTGTCAAATCCAGTGTCAAATAAAATCGAGCAGTGCCCAACTGATCGAGCAACTCATCAAAGCGAGGCATTGGGTATGCATCAAATTTAGACATCGCATTGACTTTTCTATAGTCCACACAGAACTGTACAGACTCGTCGCTCTTAGGAACTAGAACAATCAAGCTGGACCAGTCGCTGTGGGATTCCTCTATTACCTCCATATTGAGCATTGCATCCAATTCTTCCCAGACAATTTTCTTTTTGTGCTCGGGCAGTCAGTAGGTATGGCTACGTACCACCACCCCCGGCTCGGTCTCGATGTGGTGCTGGATGAGGTTCATACAACCCGGTAGAGGGGAAAACACGTCTGCAAACTCCTTTTGCAACATGGCAACTTTTGCGAGTTGATACGGTGAGAGGTGGTCTCCGCAAGTGACCGGGGTGAAGTGATTGTGTTTTGTATTCACCTCCGGCCCGAGCTCCGCCCTCTCTGGAACTACCGTAGCCAACATCACAGGGACCGCCTCCCTCCACAATTTCAGGAGGTTGAGGTGATATATTTGACGTGCGCCCCCTCTATCGGTTCGCTTTACCTCATAATCGAGATCCCCCACTCGTTGTGTGACCTCAAAGGGTCCTTGCCACTTGGCGAGTAATTTGGAGCTCAATGTGGGGAGTAATACGAGTAACTTTCTCCCGGTGCAAATTCCCGCAGCCGAGTTCCCCTGACATACAATTGGCTCTGACGTTCTTGAGCTTGGAGCAAATTCTCCTGTGTTAGTTGCCCCAGAGTGTGGAGTTTTGCTCTGAGATCAAAAATGTATTGAATTTCATTCTTACTGTTTGAAGGTCCCTCCTCCCAAGCTTCGCATATGACATCAAGCATGGGCGCCGCCCATACAGCAGCTCGAATGGGGAAAACCCAGTGGAGGCTTGCAGGACCACTTGTACTGTGAATAACAGGGGATCGAGCCATTTGTCCCAATTTCTAGCATCCTCGTGCATGAACTTACGAATCATGTTTTTAAGGGTTTTATTAAATCATTCCACCAGGCCATCTGTTTGTGGATGTTAAACGCTGGTGTGGATCGATTTAATGCCCAATAATTCATAAAGCTCGCGTAGTGTCCGTGACATAAAAGTTGTGCCCTGATCGGTGAGGATTTCTTTCAGAATCCTCACCTGAGAAATTATTTTGTAGAATGCCTCCACAACACTATGTGCTGAGATGTTGCGCAGGGGCACTGATTCTGGATATCGCATTGCATAATCCACTCTGACTAATACAAAGCGATGTCCGCATGCTGACCACTCTAATGGCCTGACGAGGTCCATTCCAATTCTCTCGAAAGGGGACCACGATCAATGGAAGGGGGCACAATGGCGCTTTTGGGGTGGCTGGCGGATTCACCAGCTGACATTCACGGCAAGCCGCACACCACCTGCGGACATCGCCGCCAATGCCCGGCCAATAAAAACGGGCTATTAGACGTTTCAGTGTTTTTCTTTCCCCTAGATGACCCACCATGGGATTATAATGAGCTGCCTGGAACACCATATCCCGATGGCTCCGCAGTATTAAGAGCTGGGTTGTATCTTCCTTTGTTTGAGCATCCTGCGTCACTCTATACAACTGCTCGTTTATAATTGCGAAATAGGGATATGAAAGTGCAACATTCGGCTGGAGTTGTTGACTATCGATCACTCTCACTTGGTCGAAGGCGTGCCTGAGGGTTTTGTCTCGCGACTGCTCCAAAGGGAAATCCCTTTCAGGAAATCCCCTGAGGATGGGAGGGTCTGCAGCCTCTCCCCCCTCACATCATCCTGACGTGGAGCAGATGAAGATGGCCCGGGTTCCACCTCCCCTGCCAGAGCATCGCACATTTCACATCTCATCGCTTTAGTGCAGGACCCATCCACACATATTCCCTTTAATACATTTCTAAATTCAGGCCAATTAGTCCCCAAAATCAGCGGATGGGTGAGGTGGGAACAAACTGCGGCCTCCACGCTATGTTTTGTCCCCTGAAATTTAATCACAAGGGTCACCACAGGGTAGTTGTGAATATCCCTATGCACACACTTCACCCTCACTGTTTTAGCTGTGCCCAAAACCTCGTGTTGAACCAAGCGTTGGTGGATAGTGGTTTGATTACAACCCGTGTCCACCAATGCTTGGTGAGTACACTCCAGCCCGATCGGGGGCAGCCTACGGATTGTCAGGGATCCGGACCACTGTTCCCAGCTCCATCTCAGGGCATTGATCCCAGAAGTGTCCCGGATCCCCGCAACTCCAGCAGTGCCCACGTGCCACATCCGCACCTGCATCGGCGGACACTTCCACCTGAGGGGGAGAGTGATGGGGCACTGTCGCTGCTGTGGACAATGCAACACCCCACACGTGGGAAACTGGCTTCTGTGGCAGGACTCCTCGCCTCCACGGGGCAGGAACGGGCTCTGAGGAAAGAGCAGAGTGAGAGAGAAGAGAAGAGAGGGGAGGGGGAAGAAAATGGGGAAAACATAGGGGGAGGGGAGAGAGAGTGGGAGGGCTCTTCCACCCTCGGGTACACCGCCAAATGGTCCTCCGCCAGTCAGACAGCTTCCTCCAGCAACACTGGGCAGTGGCACTGGACCCATTCTGCCATTCCTCTTGGCAGTCAATGGATTAGCTGCTCCAGCACCACCTGGTCGACAATGTCCCACGATGTCGTGATCCCCTGCCAGCAGCCATTTCCGGCAGGCATATCGGAGCCGTTGGGTGAAAGCAAACGAGCGGCCGGTCTTCTCCAGCTTCATGGACCGGAAGAGCTGCCGGTGCTGCTCTGGACTGCAGCCAACCTGCTGCAGGATGGACTTCTTCAGGTCTTCTTAGGCCAGGAGGTTAGCCGCCAGCAGTTGTTGTGCAGCAAGCTGGGCTTCCCCGGACAGCAACGGGAGGAGCCGGGCCACCCACTGATCTCATGGCCAGCTCCAGATCTCGGCGGTTCTCTCGGACAAGTCGAGGAAGGCTTCCAGGTTGTCTTCCGCCCCATCTTCAGAAGCGTGGGTGGGGGTAGGGGGCTGTGGTTGTCTGGGGTCGTAGCCGGGGCTCTCTCCTGGCTGAGGAGGTTCTGAATTGAATGCCTCTGCTCGTAGGATCTCAAAGAACCAGCGATCTTGGTCTTGACGAAGCTCAAGTAGGGATTGTTGGTGCATCTGCTGTAGGCCGGCGAGGGACTTGAGGATCTCGGCCAACTGCGAGGACTCCATGGGATGTACTTCAGGTTCCCAGGTTTCGGCAAAAGTGTAATGAACTTCACAGCAGAAGGGAAGGAGGACACAGGGTAGCGGGTTTTCCAGGCTCAGGTAAGACTTTTAATCGGCCACTTCAGTGCTTTACAACTTCACAAACTTATCAGCTTCACAGGCACGTAGTCACTTTAGCATTTACATTAGCATTTACAGGCATGTAGTTACTTAAACACATCAGCTTCACAAATACAACAGAATGAACGCAACAGCTTCAGGAGCACTGTGGCCAGACTCTCTCTCTCTCTCTCTGCTGGTGGCATGGCTGCTTATATGCTACTCTCCCCATGCTCACTGGAATTAGAGACAGGTGTTAAACATAATCTAGCTCAGGTGCAAGCGCCCTTACCGCTTTCTCTCTCTCCGGACGGATGCTTGACCATGCACCCGCTGCCACACTGTCGTTCTTTCAAGCCACAATAATCAGGCATAGTTATCTTCAGAATTTTATCAATACCTGCATCAACCAAATTGCAAAAAGTTTAAACTGCTCCATTATTAAAAGGAGGACAAAAATAACTTTTAGCCTTGGATGAAATCAGATCTTCCGGGTTCTCCTCAATTGACTCAAAGTCCTTGCATCCTCCACCGTGCCACCCCCAGCGTATCCGCCTCCTCGTCGAGTGTTGTACTGTTGCTGTTGAGGAGGTCACACATTTGGGGTATCATCCTTTTTCTCACATTAAAAAAAATCATGATCGAAGTCAGATTGATACTCAGAACTTGATCCACATGTATATATTGCCTTTTGCCTGAAACAAACATGTTGTTTGGGTTTATTAGACCAAGTAGAGTTCAGACGCCATGGGTAAACTTTCTTGTCACGATATTCAATGATGTCTGTGCGAAGCTTGCTTAAAGCTACACTATGTAATTTTTTTTTTTTTTAATAACAATGTTATTAATGAGAGAGTGCAACAAAAATCCATCTTCCAAACCATGTCTTTACCCAAATACACTTTGATAAGCCTATAATAATGATTTATATTTTAGAGCTGATGGGATGGATTTCGTGGGAAATTGCATATATACGTCATTCGCCCATGTGTTTTCATGTCATATCCGTACACTATATAAGCTCTGGCTTCTGTAGTGCATGTATGCTGTGGGAGTAGCTAAAGCTGAATGTTTGTTGTCACAACGAACAAGAAAAATTTACCATGGATCATTCAAAACGGCAAACCTCCGGGGAATCACCAGTTGTAAAAACAAAGAAACCCCGAACAGAGCAGTCTACAAGCAAAAAGGAAAAGTGTCAGAGACCATATTAAAACCCACTCAACATCAGCTGGCTTTTCAGAGGTGGCGACAACTCAGAGATCTGAAAGGATTTAAAAGCGACACAGAGATGGCTTTTTTCTTACTAAACAGTTGTGTAATCACACACACACACACACACACACACACACACGTCTGTGCCATTATACTGTAATCGGTGCAGAACTTTTCACTTGCTAGCACATGTGTGTATTTTTCTTTATAACGGCAATAATTTATATAAATAAATCCTTTTGTCCTAGGCTTGCCAAGGACATGTGAGTCTTAAAATTATGTTGACCATTGGTTGGTAACAATGACAATCTATAAATTAGTTACTACCGTGGTCTATTTGGCCAGAATATCCTGCAGTTATAAAAACTTTAGAACATTTGACCTTATCAGACTAGCAATCATTGTATCTAATGTTAACAAATGTTGCAAGGAAGGCCACGGTGTTCCTGAAGCTGTTGCATTCATTCTGTTGTATTTGTGAAGCAGATGTGTTTAAGTAACTACGTGCCTGTAAAAGCTAATGTGTTTAAGTGACAACGTGCCTGTGAAGCTGATGATTTTGTGAAGTTGTAAAGCACTGAAGTGGCCGGTTAAAAGTCTTACCTGAGCCTGGAAAACCCGCTTCCCTGTGTCCTCCTTCCCTTCTGCTGTGAAGTTCGTTACAGACAGACTTTGATACATTCAAAAGAAACAAGATGTAATATAAAAACCTGCCAATAAGTGCCGGGGTTTGGTTCTAATGGAAAAAAACGACTATGTTTCTGAGGTTAAATCACAACTTTCAAATGACGTCTGTTACATGAGACTCAAATCCAACTTCGCTTTTCAAAAAAAAGAGATTGATGCCTTTTTGCATGATGCATGTGATAGAGGTTTTATTAGCCCAGTGGAATTGAAGTATTTCATTAAGGATTTTCCGGTAACCCCTTTCATGTATGTCTTGCCTTAAGTTCATAAATCTTTGATTCATCCTCCTGGTCTCCCTATAGTGGCCTCTAATAAAAGTCTTTTGGAACCCATATCTCATTATGTCGATCAAATTCTTAAACCGTTGGTGGAACAACTTCCATCTTATTTGAAGAATACGGGTGATTTTATCCAAAAGTTGAAAGATTTTCACTTTGAATGCTGTGATGCAAATATCTTTCTTGTCACATTAGATGTGGTTTCTTTATACACCAACATCCCATATAATATGGGTTTGGTAGCTCTTTTTTCCTTGAATCAAGAACTGATAAAACTCCACTGTCTAATTTTATTCTTGACATGATATCCATGCTTCTTTTTAAGAATTATTTCTTATTTGAGGATCACTATTATCTCCAGAAACAGGGAGCTGTGATGGGTTCAAAATTTTCTTTTTATGGGTTTTCTGGAACAAAAATGTATTTGGAATAATAACCCTTTTTCCAAATATATTTTGATGTGGAAAAGATAGGTCAATGATGTTTTTTTGCAATTTCAGGGAATCTAAAGAAAACTTTGGGGATTTTTTGATCTTATTGAATAACATGACTGATTCTATCAAATTTAATGCTGAAATTGACCCAAATTCAGTATCCTTTTTGGATACAAGTGTCCGTTTGCATTTAGGATCGCTATCGACAACATTATATACAAAACCCACTGACAAAAATAGTATTTTGCATGCATCTAGTTTGCATCCAACATATTTAAAAAAGAGTTTACCATACACAGTTTCTGAGAGCAAAAGGACTTTAAACTGCCCTCTATGGTGCTAAAAAACTTTTACACCTGCACCATTGAGAGCATCCTGACAGGAAACATCACAGCCTGGTTTGGAAACTAAACAAAACAAGATAGACTGGCTCTACAAAGAGTGATCTGCAGTACATCTACAGCAAACGATGCTGGACCAAAGCCAGGAAGATCATGAAAGACCTCAGCCCTCCTAATAATGGAATATATAATTTTATCATAAACTGTGGGGAGAAAAGTAGTACCAAGAATTTCACTACATGTCATACTGTGTATGGTTATGTATGTGACCAATAAAACTTGAAACTTGAAACTTGAAACAAAATGTATCTGTATGACGGAATCAGATTTTGAGTGATGTCTAAACAATTTAGCCTCAGGGGCTATCCTAAAAAGTGGATAGATGATGCTCTTTATAGAGTTCGTACTATTCCTCCTTCGCCCAAATGCAATAGAAAAAAATATCTCTGTGGTTTGTACAACAACTTTTTCTCAACACAGCCAAGAAATTAAAGAAATAATCAAAGAGCATTGGTATGTTTTAAAGATCGATTCCATTTGTTCCAGTCTTTTTCAGGATCCTCCACTCTTTGCACATTATAAATCTAAGAATATTGGGGATTTTTTGATCAAAACGAACACTTTCACTTCGTGTAATAAGAATGATGGGCGATTTGATCCATTGTTTTTGGGAGACTGAAACAACCAAGATGGGTATTTCATTTAAAATCTTTACATCCCCTGGGAATGAATGAAGATTTGCCCCTCAGCTGTTTTCTATAGGATTATTATGACACATTTCAATTACCTGCACATACCTATCGTTTGAATCATAGTATATTTTCAAATATAACTATGTACAGTTTATTTTTGAAAATACGTGTAGACATTTTGAATATCGGGTGATTGTTGCACTATGCCCATGTTCTTGAATTAAGCATGACTAACATTTGTATAGACAATTTACATTTCCTGAAAAATAATGTATGTATGACACAGATTGTAAATTTTATGTGCATATAATATTTCCTCTTTGAGCAATTAATATTATTGGTATGTGGTTGTGATACAATATATATAATGGCTCATTTTTAATATATAATTGGTGTCCATTTTTGTTTATATCTCCTGATATATATGCGTAGATTCATTGTCACATTTCTTTGTTACTTTTGTAATATATGTGAATGCCAGTATACTATATAAAGAGACAATATATGTCTATAACATTTAGCAAACATTTGTACAGTATATTCTTAAGTCTATTCTATTAGGAGAAATATTTCCTCTCTATAAATACAGTCATGTGAAAAAGATAGGACACCCCATGAAAACCTTTGTCTTTTTCAACATATGGACATTAGATCTTCATTTTAACAATACTGAGAGATGGAGGTAATATAAATAAACTAATAAAACTGAAGAAATGTATTTTTAAAATTATTTGTAAAATGTACTTAATAGAAATGCAATTTTTGGTGAGGAAAAAGATAGGACACCCCAACATTTATTTACTACTTAAAATGCATAAAATTAGAATCAGGTGCACCACATCAAGTGCAAAAGATTAGAACATTGTTAGAGAGGATTGTGGAGGAGCCTGACCAGGACTTCTGGAACAATGTGCTTTGGACAGATGAATCCAAAGTTGAATTGTTTGGGCACAGTAACAGAAGACATGTCTTGCGCAAACCAAAGACAGCATTTGAGCACAAGAATCTCATACCAACTGTGTAGCATGGGGGTGGAAATGTCATGGTTTGGGGCTGCTTTGCTGCAGCAGGGCCTGGCCAGCTCACTATCATAGAATCCATTATGAATTCTTCATTGTATCAGAGGGTGCTTGAAGAAAATGTAAGACCATCTGTCCGAAAATTGAAGCTGAAGCGGATGTGGACTATGCAACATGACAATGACCCAAAACATTCCAGTAAATCCACCAAGGAATGGCTCAAAAGAAAGAAATGGAGAGTTCTGGAATGGCCAAGTCAAAGCCCAGATCTTAATCCTATTGAGATGCTGTGGGGTGATTTGAAACGGGCTGTGCATGCAAGAAAACCCTCAAACGTCACACAGCTGAAAAACTTTCTCCCAGTCGATGTCAAAGACTGGCAGACAGTTATAGGAAACGTCTTATTGAGGTTATTTCAGCCAAAGGGGGCAATACCAGCTATTAGGGCATAGGGTGTCCTAACTTTTTCCTCAGTAGGATTTGGCATCTTTGTTAATTTTTTGTTAAATAAATGATATCATGGTTAAAATTTCATTGTTTTTGGTTCAATTACATCATCTTTATCTATAGATATTGTTTGAAAGTAGATCAAACATTGATATGTCCATATTACTTAAAAAAGAACTAAATATTTCATGGGGTGTCCTAATTGTTTAACATGACTGTAGAATCATGTGTGCTATTGTTAATGGTACACTGATGACGATGTAAATCGAAAACATTTTGTCTTTGCACTGAGCATAAACAAACAAACAAATTGTAAGACTTTTTTTGTGTGCGAGCTTCCTCTCTTGTTCGGACTTAAGTGTTTTCTGTTATGTCCACTAAATGGAAGGAACTTGTCTCAAATTTGTGCACAGTTTTTGGTTAAGAATTTTGTGCAGGAAATTAAGTGCTGACATTTTCGTAGACAAAAAAAACAAAACTTTTGTCTTTCAGTGCACAATGCATTTATGCGAAACTGCATTTCTTCATGAAATTACATTTTGTAAATTCAGTTATTTCACACATGCTGCCCATACTCCTTGTATGTAAATTACACTCAATATAGATTGTACTTTGTTCACAAAACTCTGTGCTATTTGCCTGGCACAGTTAAGCTCCAGTTTGTAATGTTTGCATTACATAACCAACACGGCTAACAAACATTTACAAGCTTGTTCGTGCAGGGTCATATTGATAGAGCACTTGCAATGTACAATTCCAGGGCGCGAGTCCTGAAAGCATGCAAGTCTTTCTATATATATATATATATATATATATATATATATATATATATATATATATATATATGTATATTATACACACACACACACACACACACACACATATATATATATATATATATATATATATATATATATATATATATATATATAGCAATAAAGGAATATTTAAAGTTCAATACAATCTTTTCTTTGTCTAGTTGAGCCATTAACTGATCCCTGCTGAAACTATATGGACTTGGGCTGGAGCAGCTCAATTAACACCATTCTTGCAAAATGTTGATTATCTCCTCTCATTTATAAAAAAAAAAAAAAAAAAAGAAAAAGAAAAAAAGAAAAAAGAAAAAAGAAAAGAAAAAAAAGGGGGTTACACTAAGACATTTATAATGAAAGGGATTGGAGCCAAAATGCACATAGTTTCTAAAGTATAGCCACATATGTGGGTTAACATGATTTTAGTATGATAAAATCACTTACTAACCTTTTCTGTGTGAAGTTATATCAAACACTACAAACTTGTAATCTATTTTGCTATATCTGCCTTACTGTAACTGCATTTTTTTTATTTTATTTTTTAATTAACACATGAAGGGTGGGTCAAATTGTTTTTTTTTTTTTTGTTTTTTTTTTTTTGGTAATCACCATTATTCCATAAATTGTAACGTGGCACGGCCCACGAGCCAACTAGTATCAATAAAGTAGCCAACTACGCTACCTAGGTTAACTTCTTGAGACCCCACGAAACTCAATGTAATCTCTACCTCTTTCCTATTTTCTTTAGGTTTGTTTAATTTGGGGAGGAGGACATTAAGAAACATCAGCAACTCAAGAGGGAATCGAGCTTACACAATTCTTTATTACAATAAACAGCATTAAAACTAGAAATGGCAAGAAACACAGAAAAATATAAATAAAAAAAGGTCCATTAAAACTCAGTCCAAGAATGTTGTTCCTTTTCTGATACGGTCCCAGAATAACTCCACACATTCCTTGTTACAGTCCAGCTCCAGCCCAAGTCCATACAGTTTCAGCAGGAATCAGCTAATGGCTCAACTAGAGAAAGAAAAGAAAACACTGCCAGTACCTTGAGTCCAGTTTCAGTTCATCATCTCAACCCCCTGTTTCTTCTACCTTCACTCGTGCACACACACATAGCACTAAACTCCGCAAGCCCACACAAAATTAGTGCCACAGCATGAAAGATGATTATACAACCCCAATTCTGAAAAAGTTGGGACAGTATGAAAAATGATAATAAAAACAAAAAGGAGTGATTTATAAATTATATTCACCCTTTGCTATATTGAAAGCACTACAAATACACATTATATGATGTTTTTTCTTGAGAATTTCATTGTTTTTTGAAAATGTACAGTAATTTCAAATCAGATGATTGCAACACACTCCAAAACATTTGGGACAGTCAAGTGTTTACCACTGTGAAACATCACCTTTTTTTCTAATAACACTTCAGGCATTGAAGACACAAGTTTTTAAGGTTAGAAAGTGGAATTTCCCCCAATCATCCATTATGCACAATTGTACAGGGTCTTCTTTGCCGTATGATGTGCTTCATAATGCGCCACACATTCTCAATTGGAGACAGGTCAGGACTGCAGGCACTTAAAATCCAGACAGTATGTGGTTTGAAGTTGTCCTGCTGGAAAATGCATGGATGTCCCTGGAAAAGACGGTGCTGGATGTTGCTCCAAAATTTGTACATACACTATATTGCCAAAAGTATTCGCTCATCTGCCTTGAGACGCATATGAACTTAAGTGACATCCCATTCTTAATCCATAGGGTTTAATATGACGTCGGCCCACCCTTTGCAGCTATAACAGCTTCAACTCTTCTGGGAAGGCTTTCCACAAGGTTTAGGAGTGTGTTTATGGGAATTTTTGACCATTCTTCCAGAAGCGCATTTGTGAGGTCAGACACTGATGTTGGACGAGAAGGCCTGGCTCGCAGTCTTCGCTCTAATTCATCCCAAAGGTGCTCTGTCGGGTTGAGGTCAGGACTCTGTGCAGGCCAGTCAAGTTCTTCCACACCAAACTCGCTCATCCATGTCTTTATGGACCTTGCTTTGTGCACTGGTGCGCAGTCATGTTGGAACAGGAAGGGGCCATCCCCAAACTGTTCCCACAAAGTTAGGAGCATGGAATTGTCCAAAATCTCTTGGTATGCTGAAGCATTCAGAGTTCCTTTCACTGGAACTAAGGGGTCAAGCCCAGCTCATGAAAAACAACCCCACACCATAATCCCCCCTCCACCAAACTTCACAGTTGGCACAATGCAGTCAGACAAGTACCGTTCTCCTGGCAACCGCCAAACCCAGACTCGTCAATCAGGTTGCCAGATGGAGAAGCGTGATTTGTCACTCCAGAGAACGCGTCTCCACTGCTCTAGAGTCCAGTGGCGGCGTGCTTTACACCACTGCATCCGACGTTTTGCATTGCACTTGGTGATGTATGGCTTGGATGCAGCTGCTCGGCCATGGAAACCCATTCCATGAAGCTCTCTACGCACTGTTCTTGAGCTAATCTGAAGGCCACATGAACTTTGGAGGTCTGTAGCGATTGACTCTGCAGAAAGTTGGCGACCTCTGCGCACTATGCGCCTCAGCATCCGCTGACCCCGCTCTGTCATTTTACGTGGCCTACCACTTCGTGGATGAGTTGCTGTCATTCCCAATCGCTTCCACTTTGTTATAATACCACTGACAGTTGACTGTGGAATATTTAGTAGTGAGGAAATTTCACGACTGGACTTGTTGCACAGGTGGCATCCTATCACAGTACCACGCTGGAATTCACTGAGCTCCTGAGAGCGGCCCATTCTTTCACAAATGTTTGTAGAAGCAGTCTGCATGCCTAGGTGCTTCATTTTATACACCTGTGGCCATGGAAGTGATTGGAACACCTGAATTCAATTATTTGGATGGGTGAGCGAATACTTTTGGCAATATAGTGTATCTGTGTGCTTTAATGGTGCCCTCACAAATGTGCGAGTTACCCATGCCATAGGCACTGACACACCCCTAGCCCATACATACACTGGCTTTTGGACTTGATGCTAATAACAGCTTGAATGGCCCTATTCCTCTTTGGCCCGGATAACACAATGACTTTGTTTTTCAAAAACTTTTTGAAATGTGGACTCTTCAGACTACAAAACACAGTTCCACTGTTCTGCTTTCTACTTAAGATGAGACCGAGCCCAGAGAAGTCAGCAGCACTTCTTGACAGTGTTGATGTATGGCTTCTGCTTTGCATAGTAAAGTCTTAACTTGCATCTGTGGATGCAGCGGCAAATGGTGTTGACAAACAAAGGTTTACTAAAGTAATCCCAAGCCCATGTTCATGATATCTATTACAAATGAATGATGATTTTTAAGACAGTGATGTCTGAGGGATCAGAGATCACGTGCATTCAGAAATGGTTTCCGTCTTGCCCTTTACACACCGAGATTTTACCAGATTCCTTGAAATTTTTAAATATATCGTGCACTCTAGATGGTGAAATGCCCAAAATCCTTCCAATTTGTCTTTGGGGAACATTGTTCTCAAAGTGCTAGATTATTTGCTGAAGCATCTGTTGGCAAATTGACAAGTCTCGAATGATCCTTGCTCTTTAAGGACTAGGCTGTTTTTGGAGGCTCCTTATATACTATGGCACAATTGCCTCACCTGTTTACATCTCCTGTTTCACATCGCCTTGTTATTTCAACTCGTCAAATTGTTATTAATCTTAAATTGCCCCTGTCTCAACTTTTTTGGAGCGTGTTGCAATCATCTGATTTGAAATTACTGTACATTTTCACAAAACAATTATATTCTCAAGGAAAAACATAATATAATGTGTAGTTGTTGTGCTTTCAATATAGTAAAGCATATAATTACAATACATATAATTTACAAATCACTCCTTTTTGTTTTTTTTAGCATTTTTCATACTGTCCCAACTTTTTCGGAATTGGGGCTAAAAAAACCCAGCCGGGCTGACAAATGATTCCTTCTATATTCTTTAGTACAATGGTAAAAAAAATCGGCGGCGCTGATTGTCGCTTACTCAGTACTCCTCAGCATTTCCTTAAGTAGTTAATGCACAAAACCCTAGTCACAATACGACCGGGCAGCACTCCCTGCCACCCAGTCCAATCAATATCCAGCATTATTAAGACACCCAGCCAATCTCTATCTCTTGCGTGTTCATCCACTTCGTCGGGACTGCTCTTTCGCTCCCCTCGTGACTCAACTCCTCTGTGCAGCATATTTAATTACCCGCCTCCACTCAGTGCAGCAATATCATCTCATGCCGGTCTCCATTCAGCCTCACTGTCTGCAAAGAGTCCACTTGGCCATGTGCCTTCCAGGACACCAGCAACTGCGGAGCATAACTCCACCAATGGCTTCCTGCTTCCGTCGGTCCACACCGCACGTTCAACTACACGTCACCACTGAGTCTCTCTTTCTCTCCCTCAGCGGTGCACTCTTATAGAATAGAAGTCCCCACCCATTCAGCGAAGACTTATCACACTAGGCTATTGATTAGTGTTCACATGAGCCAACTCACAATGGAAATAACAGGAAAAATAAACAATCTCCAACACATACTCATCGTAATAATAATAAAAATAATATTAACAATATAATAATAATAAAGAAAAATCATAACATAACACAAACCCCAAAGAAATACACAACATATAAATAAAAACTGAAAAATAAAAATAAATACACAAATAATATGATACCAAAAAATCCCATAATATACCCCCACACTAACAATCAGCAGTCCCTGCGGTGACTTACATCCATTACTGATATCTCATGGGACATTGCCCAAAGTTAAAGCGTGTGGAATGTCTCACCTGATTACCTCCATTATTTATCAGGCTCTAGGGCCACCCACACACTATAAGGTAGGGGCTCTGCAACTGTACTGGTATCCACCGCATTTGGGGGTGGTGGAGGCTCTATCTCGAATCCAGAACACTTTAAAACATTACGATGTAAAACTTTTCCCTGTCCTCCTCCTTCCGGCCTCACCTGATACACAACGCCAGCATCCCCCAATACCAGCTACACAGTTTTCCACGCCCCTGTCTATTTCTATCCCGAATCCAACCATGCTGACCCACTAGGAGTGGTGTAGCTTTAGCCCCATTATCATATGTCTGTTTAGTCACCCTAGCAGCCTCATCCATTGTTTTCTTCGCCAACACGTAGGCCCAGCCCAAGTTCTGGTGGTGTTCCTGAATCCACCTCTTTACTTCCCATCTATTCTGACTCAATACTAACCCAAGGCCCAAATCTACTGGGACCCGTAGAGAATGGCCAAACATCAAGTATGAAGGGGCGAACCCTGTAGCCCCATGCACAGTATTGTTGTATGCCTTCATCAACTCAAGGAAAAATTCTGGCCACCTATCCTGTTTGTCCCTCTCCAACATACACAGCATACCAAGCAATCATTCCCTGCTGGATGATAAGGGGTCATTTGACTCTTAGATGTGCCATAAAATTAACAAAACTCTTGCACTAATGCCGATTAAAAATTCGGACCCCTATCAGAATGGAATCTCAGGTGGCAACCAAATATCTGGACAACGTGTTCCCAATGTGCCTTAACCGCCGTCCTAGCCATTTGGTCGCTTGTTGGAATAGCCCATGCATAACTTGTAAACATATCAACCATGACTAAAATGTTTTGGTATGGGTCAGCCAGATGCCCTAAAAACAAAAAGTCTAAGGCCACCACTTCTAAAGGGAAGGACACCAAAATAGGGTTAAGGGGAGCTTTCTAATCATCCTTACCTTTCTACAGGCCACAGACAACACAGCCAAGATGGAACCCCATACTGTCTCCTCCATCTTCAGCCAATTGAAGTGGCACCTCAGCCTTGACAATGTCCTTGCAATCCTTGCATGGGCAGATGTGTGGTAACGCTTCCACACGTCCTTCCTTCTGGAGGTTGGGCAGACGATCTGGAGCTGTAACTCATGGGTACTGGGGTCAACCATCCTCTTATACAACACACCATCTCTAATCATGAGCTTCAAACTCAGGTGAAGTAACCGCTTCATGGTTATAGACATAACGCTTCACTCAGCGACAGTGGGAAAATACTCAACTCCACATACCTCAGCACTTGCCGCAGCTCCTCGTCCCCTCGTTGACTCTTCCGCCACTCATCCACATTTAAGGCACCAACTACTGGCTGGAGGGGGTCTTCCACCACCTCAATCTGCCGTACCTCAAGGGGTGCTGCTTGTTCTACTGGAAACCTGGACAAGCTGTCAGAATTAATATTATCACGGCCAGCCTGGTACTTCACTGTGAAGTTGAAACTTGCCAACTGGGCCACCCAGCACTGCTCCACAGCTCCCAATCTTGTTGTCTGCAGGTGATTCACTGGGTTATTATCTGTAACAACAGTACATTTAGCTCCAGTCAAATGGTCCTTAAATTTCTCTGTGATGGCCCATTTTAAAGCCAAAAGTTCCAGCTTAAAGGAGCTATAGTTCACATCATTCTGCTCTGTAGAATGAAGGCTTCGACTTGCATAGACAATCACTCACTCCTGTCCATCTTTGACTTGTAAGAACACTTCACCCAGGCCCTGGTGGCTAGCATCAGTATATAAAACAAAGAGCAGGGAAAAATCAGCATATGTCAAGACAGGGGCTTGTGTGAGACAAAATTCCAACTTTTCGAAAGCAGCCTGGCACGCTGCAGTCCACTCAATACTATGGGCACTCGACCTCTTATCTACAGGAACTACTACCAGAAGGGCACTTAGTGGTTGTGCTATCTTAGCAAAGTTAGCAATAAAACACCTGTAATAGCCTGCAAGGCTCAAGAATGCTCTCACCTCTCCTGCACTGCTGTTTTACCTTGATCTAGGCGT
Organism: Myxocyprinus asiaticus; assembly: GCF_019703515.2. Lineage (NCBI taxonomy): Eukaryota > Metazoa > Chordata > Actinopteri > Cypriniformes > Catostomidae > Myxocyprinus > Myxocyprinus asiaticus. The sequence continues at coordinate 43,581,296 of NC_059373.1, forward strand.
ACACTGGTTTTATCCACCACATACCCCTGGAATTTCACTTGTTGTTGGAGAAATTGACACTTATCTGGCCTCAGTTTCAATCTGTACTGCAACAGTCACTGGAACACCTGTCCTAAATGATGAAGATGGGCAGGAAAATTTGTGGAGTACACAATAATTTCATCCAAATAGACTAGTGAGAAGTCTATAATATGACCACTCAAACAATGTTGCATTAGCCTTTAGAAATTGGCCAGGGCATTACACAGGCCAAAGGGCATCCACTGAAACTCAAACAACCCCAAAGGTGTCGTGAAAGCAGTTTTTTGACAATCGACAGGGTGCAGCCCCACCTGCCAATAACCACCAGCTAAGTCCAGGGTACTAAACCACTCAGCCCTGGTTAGCGTGCTCAACATCTCCTCTATTTGAGGGAGTGGAAAAACATCTTTGTGTGTAACTGCATTCAACTTCCTATAGTCTACACAAAATCGGTAACTCCCATCCTTCTTCTTGACCATAACCAACGGGGCTGCCCTGGGCTATTACTCTCAGAAATTACCCCCCTTTCCAACATACCTGACAGCAATGGCCTCATCTCCTTGTACATCATCGGTGGTAAGGGCCGAAATTATTCTCGAATGGGGGGGCATCATCAGTGTGAACCCTATGTTGGACAGCATCAATGCAGCCAGGTCATCCTCATCCCTGGAAAAAACTCCAGCCCATTTCTTCAAAAACCACAACAAACTCTTGACACTGCTGGTCAGTCAAATCAGATCTAGGAGTTAGTCTACTCACCCCATCGACAGTTCCGTCCTCTTCCAGGGGGGTAGCCACCACCACTCTCACATCGACAACTCCACCACCACTCAGAGTCAGGCTGAGGTCTCCGCATCAGACATCTCATACAGCCGGCCCAGCTGCTGGTATCGCCCTACGGACACACTACAAGGATGCAAGTTACAAAGTCTGACAGGGATCTTAATATCCTTAACTATAGCCACCATCCGTGCAGCAGTCACAGCATCTGACTCAAGCAGGGGCTCTACCAGTCCACAGTAGTTTCGATTCTGCAGGCCCATCCTGGCACTTCCCCACAGTACAATCTTACTCTGTGGTGGAATCCATATCTTTCGACGGCTAGCCGGCCACACATAGCCCAGGGAACCATCCTTTTGATTATGTGCTGCAATGCGCTGGCAAGTCACCATGGCCTGCTGCCACACTCAATGCTCCCTAGAATCCCGAAATGAGAAGGACTGGTTCAGCCCTTGGAAAAGGGCACTCCAACATGGAGAAATTACATTCATTCCAATAATTAGTGAGTCAGTGGAAAATTAAACTTTCATAATCACAACACCACTCTCTGGGAGCTGAACACCCACCACCTCAAAGTCCAATACTGCACAACCAACATATGGGATTTCTAAGCCATTAGCAGCCCTCAAATTCAATAAAGGGGCTTGGCCCAGCTTATAGTTGGGAAATATCTCTTCTAGCATACTCTGCTGCATTAAGATCACTTGGGATCCTGAATGTAACAGGCCTTGGCAAGACACATTTTGAATCAAAACGTCTACCATGGAGCAATCACTGATAAAACAGTCCTTGGTTTCTCCACTGAGGTAAGTAGCCCCACTGTTTGGACCTCTACAACAGGGCAATCTAGTTTAAAACTTGCCTGGGTTCCCCACTCTCTCTGGAGCTGCACGCCATGTGACCTGGTTGCTGGCAATGTTGACAGATAGGCCGGCTGTCAGGGTCCCGCATATTTATTGTCTGGTGCTCTCGGCATTGAGGCGTTCCACTGTTGTGGGGGCGCATGGTTCGGAGGAATCCAAGGGCTAGATGGCCTTAACTCCCTCATCACTTCCTGGGTCAACTCTCGAATCTACCCCTTATCCTCCTCCAAGATCTCACGTTTCAACTCAGCTCTCCAGTCAGTTCTCTGTGGGCGAGAGTCAAACCCATCAGACCTACTCACAGCTACATAAGTAGTTTCATACCTCATATTGTTCATACTCCATCTCCAACAACACGGCTACTTGATGCAATTCCGCAAACGACCCTTCTGGATTATGACGGGCATACGTCTTCTGAGCCCTTAGCATTGGACCACCCTCCATCCTCATCAATAACTGCTCTTTCAGCTGTTCTTCAGCGAAGGTCCCCTCCAGTCTGTGCCTCCATAGCCTACAGAAAGTTTCCTTAAACATAAAACAAAAGCTTTAAAAGACTCATCTGATTTCTGCCTACAGCCATAAAACTGTGACCTAAAGACGGGTAGTGGGACTTCTCCTGCAATCTTTTTTGATCTTCATCTGCCAAGACACTTATCTCACGCTTTGCATCCCCACCTAAAGCACGCAATAAAATCTTTACCTTCTTGGCTTCGGATATTTCCTGAGCTTCTACAGTCCCCTGAATTTGTTCCTTCCAATCCCCATATCATTAATCACTACCCACCCCATCAAATTTAGGAACCCAGGGGGCACCTGGAAAAACCGGCTTCATCATTTTAACTGTTTCTTACCTCGAATGAACAATCTTCAACACAAACTCAGCATAATAATAATACACATCATATTAACAATATTATAATAATAAAGAAAAAACATAACATAACACAAACCCCAAAGAAAAATACAACATAAATAAAAATAGAAAAAGAAAAAGAAATACACAAATAATATGATACCAATCAATCCCATAACAAAATGCTGTTGATTGTATTGAACCCCGAATATTCCTTTGACCTTAAAAACCTTATCTATTTGGGGGAAAAATGTACTCGCTTTTATCGCCACACATTTTACCTCAGAACTGTAACATTTTGTAAAAATGTCACCAGTCACATATTTTTCATGGGATCTGAGTGAAATAATGGAGAGGTTTTTAGTTACAAGTGGATGTATATCCAGACATGCGGTGTAGTCAACATTTTAAAGAGCAGATTCAGGTGCCTGCATCACAGTGGAGAGAACTGGGAGTTATTCAGCACAAATTTGATGGCCATGTTTGTGCCGTGGGCTGATGTTCATAATTATTGTACTGATACAGAATAGACTGTTCAAGGCAAATAAAAGACACTTTGTCTGGGCACAATTCATTCTTACTGAATTCCCCCACTGGATCTGGGCCTAACTGTGCCATACCATCTTGTAAATCAGAAACATCTAACACACACCTCACACACCTTTTCTCATTATTCTGCTATAAAAGTAACTGGGGAATTGAGGAGTATGAAACTGTAATGAAATGAAGTAACAGAGAATGTTAATGCCGCTGCAGCCCATGAAGATCTGTCGGTTCACAGGCTTTAAATGAAACCCTGAGCTTACCACACAGCATTTGTCAAGGTACTGCTTCATTCTCATTCTGTCTCACTCAAACTGTCTGTCTGTGTGTGTTTATCTTTAGACAGCATCCACTGGTCTTCAATTCCACTTATCTGCTGTGAAGGGGCACAGACTCGCTCTGCTGTTTTCAACACTTGAGTAAATGGACTCAGGTACTCTTGAGTTTTCTTTTTCCTTTTTTTTTTTTACATTATGTCTCTCTTTTTCTGTTTTCACACTTTATCAATAAGCCCACATTTTCTATCCACCTTTTATAATTTGATTTTAATCCTTTAAACAAATATTTGACTCTTTGAGTCAAATATGGCAACTTTTTTTGTAAAACGAAATTACGTGCCTTATTATTACACATTTGGCTGCAATTTTCCAGTGAAATTTCTAGCAGTTCTCGCCAAAAGCGAGTGAAATTGTGTCGTGATCAGACAAGGTTTTTAAAGTGAATATTAGATGGAGGCAAGGTTGTTTCTGAGTAAATGGGGGCCCTAAGCATAATTCCACTATTTAAGCAATAGTGATCTGTAATAAAATGAGTGGTAGACACAAAACAGACATCAATGCCTAAACCTAACTGATAGAGTCCAAAAACTAAATGAGAAATGAAAAATGAAAAGCACATTTTCTGAAGCAACCACTTCATCTCATGTCACTTCTATGATTCTCTTGTCTCATGTGTCAGATTGTGTGCTTGACTGGTCTCGAACCCTGTACTTCTAAGTCCAAAGTCCAACACTTAGGTGAACTACCGTGGAAGCTAATCACATTTGAATAAACATTTAAATGTAGGTGAGTCTGTAATACAAGTATTAAAATGTTTCCTATTTCAAATGATGCATTATAGTAAATTGTTTTGATATCATAACATTGCAGTGTGTGAAAAGTGTTTATAAAGTCATTATCAGCCTATTGTAGCCATAATTTCTGTGAAAGTGAATGGAACGCACAGTTGTTGTAGCGCCTCTAGTGTTCTTTCCACCAGGAAACTGTGACAAAACACAGAAGTCAGCATGTAAACGTCAGTTTGCAAAAAAAAAAAAAAGAAAATTATATATAAAACCTTTTCCTACATATAGTTACAGTACTTTTCCCTTAGTAACTTTCTAGATGAGATCTCTAAAGAGGAACAGCACACCCGACGAGACTCTTCCCTCTTGCATTCACACACACAAAAAGAACCACTGTAGTGATGTCATCTAGTGTCAACAATTTTTCTTTTTTTGCACGAACGATTCAATAGCAACAGCAACAAAATCAATGGCTGCATCTGAAAATCTGAGCAGCTGACTTGCTGCCTAATAAATTAATGGCTTATTGGGGTGTAACAATCTAATCACCAACGATGCAATGTCATCGATTCCACACATGAACATCAATTTCTATCAATTTTTAACGGAATAGATTACCCAAAAATGAGAATTGTCTCATTATTCACTTATCCTGATGCCATCTCAGATGTGTGACTGTCTCTCTTCAGCAGAACACAAATGGAGATTTTTAGAAGAAGATAGATTTCTGTCAGGTCCTTATAATGCAAGTAAATTGGTGCCAGCACTTTAACGGTCCAAAAGTCACATTTAGGCAGCATAAAAGTAATCCATGTGACTCCAGTCGATCAATTAATGTCTTGTGAAGCGAATCGATAGGTTTGTGTAAAAAAATAAATTGATAATTAAAACGTTATTAACTTTGAAAAAGCATTTGCATTATTATTGGATTAAGTGACTATGTATTTTCTTTACTTTAAATTCCCATAATAATTACGGTTATGCTTCAGTTACGGACACTTCATATCAATCAGATAATGGGAGAATCACAAACCTCCACTGCTCCTTTTTTTACATGATGGTTCATATAGATCGCTTTCTATTGCTTTGATATGTGATGTGATTCAAGGCCATATTGCGATTTGAATCTTAATTCGTATCAGTCTTGCATCCTTAATGAATACCGACATCTCAGATGTCAAAGTCGGCAGGTTTGAAAGTGTTTTGTATGTTGTTTTTTTTATTTAGTTTTCCATGTCCAGTCTTTTAACATCTGTAATGCATGTCTGGACCCTATCTGCAGGGGTTTATGATTATACAAACAAATTATATGATATACTGGTAATGAGTACTTTCTATGAGAAGTAAAATTTCAAGTTAAGACTGCAAATGTCCTATAACGCTGAAACAGCTCAATGGTGATGTGCGACCACAAATATTCTATTACGCATTGTAATACAGAATAAGACTGTAGCTTGACTACACAAAAACCCAATGTAGCTTGATTATACCTGCACATGTAAATCTAATGTTTGATTTTAAGATTATTGTTGTTTACTTATAAACCATTTTGGTACTCTGTTGGGTCACCACATGGTGCCCAATGTAAATTCTAGGTCCTAAAGTAAAACCAGTTTGGTTTAGACCACAAGCTAAACTGGTCTTGGACATGACAGACTGTTTTCAACAAACCTAAGCATTATTTTTGAAGCAGTGTACAATTCAGCAGGAAAAGAGCAAAATCAACAGTCTTTTTGGATTGATTAAAGAAACATGTAGCTCAAGGCTGTGAGAGCAGCTGGAGGCAGAGCATGATTGATTGGTGCTGCGCGCACATGTGTGTGTGTGTAAGAGAGGAACGGCCGGCGCATTGACCTTGGCTCAGGAGACAAGGGCATCAGCCAGAGGGCTGTATGCTGATTACAAGAATAATTTAATACAGGTACATGCTGATTAGACTGTCATTCACCAATACACACTTCATGAGCGAGCATACATAAAAAATAAAGATACAAATTTATTTTGAAAGGCATCCAGCAATCAGCTTACAATGTTCAAATGTTTTGTCTTTGCACTTTCTTTTGTTTCCTGGTATTTGTGGCTCTTGTTCCATACTGTTGTTCTCTCATGTCATAGCTCTCTCCCGCATCATGTGTGTGTGTGTGTGTGTGTGTGTGTGTGTGTGTGTGTGTGTGTGTGTGTGTGTGATGTACTGTATCTGCACATCTTTGCAGGCGTCTGGCCTCCACTGCATGTCCTTGAGTGCACATTATTATGCATGAGCACAGTGAGCATCCATATGGAGAGGTGCATCACATAAAAATGAGGAGCAGCACTGTGGCATGTGGGTTCTGTGTCAATGAATTTACCAATTAAAATATTATCTGAGAGAGCACAAAGAAACACATTCAGATGCCTTAATAGGGCTCTATTTTTGTGGCCGTGCTACGCACAGCGCTATGCACAGTGTTACGCACAATAACAGTGCGCTATGTCTTTTCCAGTTTTTGTGAGAGTGGTAATTCTAAGCGGAATGTTCGTGGGCGGAATGTTTGCTCAAACTGTGGGTGTATTGCATGTTAATGAAGTGGCACTAAGCGCAGTTTGCTATTTTTTTTTTTTTTTTTTTTTTTTTTGAGAAATATCTCATTGTGCTAAGATGTCTGAGAACCACGTTTATTCTCGTTGCAAAGTCTAAACTTAGTTCCTACATTTGCAGTTTGGATATTCCATCAGCAGGTGGTAGTAAAGTTTACATTCAAATTTTCAAAATACAGTGGATCAACAAATGATGTCTATGACAATCACTGTTAATACTAGCTATGGTTTATGTATCAGTAGATCATTATGATTAATTATACTTACAATCTCTATAATTTAATGGAGCCTACATCCAATTAGTCCTATTAGTCCTATTTCTACTTCATAGAAATATGCCTGACATTCAACAAGGATGTAGTTAATGTGTAAAGAACATAAATCCATATTTATAGTCTTCTAATTTATTGCATACAGCCCATTTACACAACTTCTTATGAATATTATCAATGCTTGACAGGGAATGGACTACTGTATATAATAGGATGCAGACGGTGGGTGCAATTACCAGGGGCAGATTATGAATAGCAAAGGCCCCAGGGACAAAAATCTCTGAAATTATCCAGTAAGCAAACAAGAATAAATAGTAACCTAAACCATTCCCTACCTTATATGAGTCTCTTTCTTGTCTTCTTCCTTACGAATTCATCCACCACGTCGTTGAAATTTAGTTATTTTATGAGTTCTGACTCGATGGCCATAAGCGACAGAGAGTTTAGATGTTCTTGGCTCATTCTCAGTTTGTTTTTAATTCTAGACATTTAAGAAAATGACCACTCTCCCTGGCAGTTCGTAACTGGCAGTGTCAGAAAAAGTCTTAATGCTATGTACACACTGGGAAAAGTTGATTGTAAATTCAAATTAATCATTGTTTGGAGAATGTTGAGGGGAAATTTTTATTCATCTTGAATAAATGATCTGAAATGGGTCAGTTTGTCTGCCAAGCACATCTCCAAATCCAGTGGGTACGCTGCTGAGAGCAAGTTGGCACTTGCTGTTATGTCAGTGTTTTCGGGCATGAAAAGAACACCAAACAGCTCGGTCAGGTGTTTGTAAGCCTCCAAACGATGGTGAAGACACAATGTTTGAAAATGATGACATTGGACGTCTCTACTCGAAACTTGTCCCTACTATCATGCACCACATCTGGTTCTGCACTCTCATCTTCCATTATTTTGCACTTTTTTGTATGCTGGATTTCACACCTATAGCACTGAGAAATGGATGTATTCAGTGCTGTTCTTTCAAACGAGTCAATTCCATCTTACTTTGCTTCCACAAAATCCCGCAAAGATTAAATGAGGTGAGTAGCTGTAAAAATATCTATGTCATGCCTCTGTAATTGCAAGCTTGTGGCCTGAAACCTCTCAAGTACCGTGTCCCAGAAATATGCCATGAAGGTCATCTCCAAAGTATCCAGTTTGGTGCACAGTGCAGACCCTTTGCTCTGAGTTTCTCGTTTCTCTTCCATGTCACTGGATATTTTACCCAAGGCATCTCTGACCTCTGCATAGTTTTTCCAAAGTGCCTTACATGAGGCTAGTCCCCTGCCACTGTCAGCGCCCATGGCCATGGAGGCTGTTCCCCTGCTGCTTTCAGCACCCACGGCCATGGAGGCTGTTCCCCTGTCACTGCCAGTGCCCATGGCCACAGAGGCCATTTTCCTTTCCCTGCCAGTTCTCATGGCCACGGAGGCTGTTCCCCAGTCTCTGCCATTTCTCACGGCCACAGAGGCCGTTCCCCAGTTTTTGCCAGCATTCACGGCCATGAGAGCTGTTCCCCTGCCGTGGTCAGTGCCCGAACCTTCCAAGGCTCTGCCCCCTGAGCAGCTCCATCTTGACCCCTGTCCAGCGGCCACTGCCAAGTACTGTGCCACCTCTTCCCTAAGGCCTCCTCCCAGGCTGCCAGACTCCACCTCTGACCTGAGGCCACCTACCAGGCCACCACATCCTGCCTCCGCACAGAGGCCTCCTCCCAGGCTGCTGGATCCTGCCTCTTTCCTTAAGTTCTCTCCCTGGTTTCTGTCCCTTCCCTCCCTTTCTATTGTGTTTTCTTTTTTATGTTAGTGCTCATTTTGTCTGTCTTGTGTATTGTTTGATGTTCCCGTTTTGGGACGCCGGGACCATGGCATCATCATCCCATGTTTGTCTTGTGTTTCGTTGTCTGTCTTTGTGTGTACACACAGTTTTGGTTGTATTCCCTGCTGTGCGCTCTTCGGTTTGTCTTGTTTCATGTCGGGAGTACGGTGTCTGGATCCTGACTTCCTGTCTGGTTCGGTTTCGGTCTGTGTCGGGATCCAGACGCTCGTGCTCCACATCTGTCTGTTATTGACATGGGTGCATCGCTTATGTCATCTTGGCAGCATGCACTCACGTCTCTCGCGAACATGGGTGCGAGCTGTCTTCATGTTGTGCTGGGGTTCGTCACTTCGGTCCAAGGTGTCGGGTGTGTGTGTGTGTGTGGCCAAACTCTTGCACAGGTTTTCTGTCTTGTTTTTGTCGCCTGTTGCGTGCATGTACGCTCAAGTTTTGTTTAGTGTGAGAATGCATGGATTCGCTTTGTTTGGTGTTGCTACGCATCCTCTCATCTTGTTGGTTGGCATGGGCATATATTGCCTTATTGTCTTGGTGATGTGCGCTCATGCCATTTGGGTGTTTTGTCTTATGAGAGCACGTGGCTTTTTGTTTCTGTATTGCCACATGTCTCTCTGTCTTACGTCATACCCCGCCTCCTTGTTTGCTTATTATTAGTCCATTTGCCTCACTTGTCCCCTGTTAACTAGTTTTTGATTTTAGTCTCCTCGTGTTTGCTGTCCAGTGCCAGTTCGTCTTGCTTCCTGTCTTGTTGTTTCTCTCATGTCGGTCTGATCAGTCGGTCTGTTTCCTCCTTCTAGGGTTCCCGTAGCCCAGTCCAGTCTGTCCTGTTCCCGGTTTCCCCTGCCTGGATTATTTACTTTGTGTTTTTCCCCTTCGTGGTAGTTTATGTTTATTTTTCCCCCTCGTGGGAGTTTTTGGTTTATGCTTTTGCCCTTGTGTTATTTAATAAATTCCCTTTTATTTTTCTACTCTGCGTTTGGGTCCTGAGTATTATTCCCTCTGATCCTGACAAGAATTAAATTCCACGATACTAATTTTTTTGGGGGGATTTTCTCACTTTTTCTACCCAATTTTGAATGCCCAATTCCCAATGTGCTCTAAGTCCTCATGGTGGCGTAGTGACTCACCTCAATCTGGGTGGCGGAGGACAAATCTCAGTTGCCCCAGCATCTGAGACCGTCAATCCGCATATCTTATCACGTGGCTTGTTGTGCGTGTTACCGCAGAGACATAGCGTGTGTGGAGGCTCCATGCTATTCTCGATGGCATCCACGCACAACTCACCACATGCAGTTTACCCCATGTGACTCTACCCTCCCTAACAACTGGGAAAATTAGTTGCTTAGGAAGCCTGACTGGAGTCACTCAGCATGTCCTTGATTTGAACTTGCGACTCCAGGTGTGGTAGTCAGTGTCTTTACTCACTGAGCTACTCAGGCCCCCACTTTATATTTTTTAAAGAATTATAAATAAACCTTTCCATTATTTTCTGATAAAGTCTAGCCTTAATGTATGAAAGTTTTATTTCCAGATTAGGTAAGTCACTTCCGTTAAATTAATTTTACAGCATTAAATATTTAATTCATCTTTGTTAAAAAATTATTTTGGCAGCCTTAAAAACACAAATATTAAAACTAAATTAAAAATGTATTTATATTTAAAGAAAAACTTAAATTTAAATAAAACCAGAAAACACTCAAAAAAACTAAACTGAAACTGAACATTTTAAATTATTATAAAATTTAAACAACAATTCTAAATTGAAAAAAATACGAATAAAAAATGTATGTTAAAAATTAAATTGAAAATAATAATAACCTTGGTCTGAAGCACCTGTTTGATGTTGTTGTTGCGGGTGGTCTGTGTCAGCCTGCCCTGGCTGCTCTGTTAGGGATGCCTGTGTGTGGTGGATTTTACATGAGGCTGTTCCCCTAACACTGTCAGCACCCATGGCCATGGAGTAAATTCATGGTATGCGGTGATATCCTCTTCTTCTTCCACAGATTGGCAAACAGTAGCAACAGCCACTTCGCTGCTAGTGCTAAAATAATTTATAATTATGCTTAGCTTTTATAAAGATAGAAAAGTATCAACCCTTGTAGAGCAATACTTCAGGCAGAATATTCCATCAGTCACAAATACACTTCAGAAAATTGTGCATCATGCATCATGCATAAGAATGAGAATTATTTCTTGGCTTAAAAGGTACAAGAACTAAATCAGTGCGGAACATTGTATCTCAAAAGGAGTTCAATGTGGCCTCCCATGTGCTACTTCACACAAAAATGAAAATTCTCTCATCATTTACTCACCCTCATGCCATCCCAAATGTGTATGACTATCTTTCTTTGGCATGAGGGTGAGTAAATGTTGAGAGAATTTTCATTTTTGGGTAAATTATTCCTATTTAAGCGCGATGTAGCCCCTGCACCAAACAACTTTTCCCACGCCTGCTCTACCTCCTCTATTGTGCAGGACATGACGTGCCAAGTGATCCTGCTTTTTTAGTGTTTTTTGCATTCCTTGCATTGTATTGAACATGTTTTATGCACAACAATAACAATAAACATTATTAAGGGAAATTTAGACCCTACACATAAACTGATTTTAATGTAATTGTTTCATACATTACAATTTAAAATGGTGATCAGTGTATTGAAAATAACTTTTTCATCTTTTAATTTCTGTAATCATGTCTCCCTTTTATTTTTTGGGAATCAGATTCATTTTATTCAGTTTATCATAGATAAGTGATGTATTTTAAGTTGGCAGTCAATAACACCTATAAAATACCTATATTTTTTATTCTTTCTGGCAAACAGCCATAAAAGGAAATGTAAATTGCGGTATGTGTGTAAGTTTTTGCAACTCAGAACTCAATATTCACTACTCATGAGTACTTTAAATGAGCTACTCTTTTACTCTTACTTGGGTAGTTTTTAGGACAAATCATGGTAATCTTTTTTGACTTTTTAGTCAAAAGTATTGAAATACACTACATTTTAAATTCTTGTAATCTGATTACTGACTGACTTTCTTTCTTGTGTACTTTTTCTTTCTTGTGTACTTTCTTTCTTGTGTACTTTCTCTTTATTTTGCACTTTCTCAACACTGTAAAAAGTGGTAACCTTCAATTGTTACCATAAGGCGCTATGTCTACTGGATCTAAGCCTTAGTTTTGCTGGTGTAACGTAATGTATTCAGGTTGGTTCAGTGATGTAAATCAGTGGTTTTCAACCAGGGGATCGGGACCCATTAGGGAGCCTCAGCACACTTCCAGGGTGACCTCAAGAGCTCTTAAAATTATTCAAAATATGATAGATTATTATAATTTTTATACAATTTTTATCATTCAACTTACTGAAAATACAAAAAATTTAATAACTTCCTTCAACAGCTTGCTTTTTATGAAGAATTTACAGTTCTAGACATTTCTGGATTCACAAGTTTTAAGGAAATATCTTATAACAGATATATCGTATAATATATCTAATATGGGGGGCCTTTGAATATTTTCTTCGACAATGGGGTGTTTTGGTGTCAAAAAGGTTGAGAACCACTGATGTAAATTAATATTTTTGTTAACAGTTAATTTAGATTTTTTAAATTTTTTTTAGAATAACATTCTTTTTCAGTGAAGTAAATTTAATTTGAAACAGGAAGTACAATAGTCCTAAAAGGGGGCTGGGTGCCCTCATAGTAACAGGGGTTTACAGTAATGGGGCGTTTTTTGAGAGGTCTTGTAGCAATGTGTGAATGGCTTGTAACGCAACTTAAAAAATGAGCCCTTCCCGGACTACCTAGGTTGCCTATAGACTGATTTTCATGTGAAGGGAGCAGGTCGCTTTTGCTGGGAAAATCAAAAGAATGTGACGTTTATGCGCGCTCCCGAGAGCCTTGTCTCAGACAGTAATAGCTTCTCTTCTACCATTCAACAGCGACAACAAATTGCAACACTAGGTAACGTTATCTTAGAGATGGAATCCAGCAAACGGCCGGCTCCCAGCACAACACCGACTCCTACACAAGCTCAGAGTAAGCCAAAAATAAAAATAAAACATTTATCTACTGAATCTCATCTGGCTAAGCGGGAACATGTTTGTGGTCGAGCGAAAACTAGAGTGAACATCGGCAGGGCATTTGATTCCTGGAGGAAACTTCGTTTGGTTTTGGAGATCAAAACCGATGCTGAATTGGCATTCTTCTTATTGGACAGGTAAGCTTACATAACTGCAAAGCATGTGAAATATAGTGCCATAAAGATTGATCTGTGTAATTTTAGCTAACTTGATCTTGCCTGCTAACGCTGACGAATTGTAAGCTACCTTGCTTCGTAACTTTCAAATAATTTCAACGATCTTCTCTTTATACTAAAAGTCAGGTATGCTGATTCACAGTAACTGACATAATGTTAATCTGTAAGAATTTAGCAAGGTAAACTACAATAACACATGAAATGAATGCTAGACAATGTTCAAGATAATGCAAAAAGCTCCATTCATTAGTGTAACGTACCTTGGTTATACAGAAAATATAAACATTCTATTATTATAAAACAATAGCACATCGATATATCAAAATGACAGTTGTGATGGAATCACATCAATACTGAAATGTGTCAACATATTTAAAATGTACAGTCTATTTTATAAACAGCTACTGTCATCATCCACCAAACTTAGCTAACAGCTATTGATAAAGCTGGCAAGCTAGCTAATGCCGACACAATTGTATAAATGCAGTCAATGTATCATGCAAAGAAAAGTGATTACATCAAACTAGAGTCTTGCATAGTCAGACCTATATCCACACTTTGTTTTAGCCCTGTTCCAGCACTGGAGAGTCAAATATAATATACAGTCTCAAAGTTTGTAGTAAAACAATCATAACTGTGTAATTTTAATTATGCTACCTCATCTGTCAGCATGATGTCGGTGAATCACGTTCAGTCTCTTTGTACATTACGTCATTGTTTGGTCGATGCTCGCTCGCGTCCCTATGGAGTGTGTGCGCGAGCACAAGCAACAGGTAGCTGGCTGCATTTCACTTAATGGTCACAGGTGTCATTAATAACTTTCTGAATCTTACATACTGCACCTTTAACAGTTGTTTTCATTGTTTATGGACCATGCAGCCTCAAAGTCTGGGCCCCCCAGGCCCCTGGTAGTCAAGGGCCCCAGGCACTGGCCCCACTGGCCCAGTCTGTAATTCATCTGTGGCAATAACCAGAGAAGAACCTCAGAATTAAATTGCGCCTGACCCAGCCCATTAGTATTTTGAGCATGCAATTTCACCAAACCCACTCATGCCTAGACTTAGACTTAGCAAGCCTTAGACTAGAAAATACCAAAACTTCATGGCTATACCCACTGACCTTGCATGTAAGACAGCATAGTGCTATGCTTAAGACCTAGTGCTCTTTATCTAATTTATGTCAAATCATTTAAATAAATGTGAAAACTGTCATATAAATAAATAACAGTTTCAATTGTGGGTTAAGCAGGATAGCAGAAATGTCGCAACTTAAGTATGATTTAAAGAATCAGAGCACATCAGATTACATCAAAACATGGTTGAAAGATAATCTGTTCAAAGGCTATGAGCAAATTTAATGATTGATTGAATGATATATATATATATATATATATATATATATATATATATATATATATATATATATATATACATTGCCAAGATAGCTTCACTTCTTAATTGGCATCTTCACAGTCAACTTCATTGGCGTGACAAAGGCAAAGGGTTGGAAATATACAAAAATCTTTTAACAACTTTTGACCAGTGTGGTCTCAACATTGTCTGACCCAAATTAAAGATCTGTAGGGGTTTCACTGTACTCCATATGAGCCAAAGAATTTAATTTGGAAAATTATATTGACAACATTTATAATATAAAAAGTTCAGAAAATAAATAATAATAATAATAATTATATATATATATATATATATATATATATATATATATATATATATATATATATATATATATATATACAGGTGCATCTCAAATTAGAATGTCGTGGAAAAGTTCATTTATTTCAGTAATTCAACTCAAATTGTGAAACTCGTGTATTAAATAAATTCAATGCACACAGACTGAAGTAGTTTAAGTCTTTGGTTCTTTTAATTGTGATGATTTTGGATCACATTTAACAAAAACCCACCAATTCACTATCTCAACAAATTAGAATATGGTGACATGCCAATCAGCTAATCAACTCAAAACACCTGCAAAGGTTTCCTGAGCCTTCAAAATGGTCTCTCAGTTTGGTTCACTAGGCTACACAATCATGGGGAAGACTGCTGATCTGACAGTTGTCCAGAAGACAATCACTGACACCCTTCACAAAGAGGGTAAGCCACAAACATTCATTGCCAAAGAAGCTGGCTGTTCACAGAGTGCTGTATCCAAGCATGTTAACAGAAAGTTGAGTGGAAGGAAAAAGTGTGGAAGAAAAAGGTGCACAACCAACCGAGAGAACCGCAGCCTTATGAGGATTGTCAAGCAAAATCGATTCAAGAATTTGGTTGAACTTCACAAGGAATGGACTGAGGCTGGGGTCAAGGCATCAAGAGCCACCACACACAGACGTGTCAAGGAATTTGGCTACAGTTGTCGTATTCCTCTTGTTAAGCCACTCCTGAACCACAGACAACGTCAGAGGCATCTTACTTGGGCTAAGGAGAAGAAAAACTGGACTGTTGCCCAGTGGTCCAAAGTCCTCTTTTCAGATGAGAGTAAGTTTTGTATTTCATTTGGAAACCAAGGTCCTAGAGTCTGGAGGAAGGGTGGAGAAGCTCATAGCCCAAGTTGCTTGAAGTCCAGTGTTAAGTTTCCACAGTCTGTGATGATTTGGGGTGCAATTTCATCTGCTGGTGTTGGTCCATTGTGTTTTTTGAAAACCAAAGTCACTGCACCCGTTTACCAAGAAATTTTGGAGCACTTCATGCTTCCTTTTGCTGACCAGCTTTTTAAAGATGCTGATTTCATTTTCCAGCAGGATTTGGCACCTGCCCACACTGCCAAAAGCACCAAAAGTTGGTTAAATGACCATGGTGTTGGTGTGCTTGACTGGCCAGCAAACTCACCAGACCTGAACCCCATAGAGAATCTATGGGGTATTGTCAAGAGGAAAATGAGAAACAAGAGACCAAACAATGCAGATGAGCTGAAGGCCACTGTCAAAGAAACCTGGGCTTCCATACCACCTCAGCAGTGCCACAAACTGATCACCTCCATGCCATGCCGAATTGAGGCAGTAATTAAAGCAAAAGGAGCCCCTACCAAGTATTGAGTACATATATAGTAAATGAACATACTTTCCAGAAGGCCAACAATTCACTAAAAATGTTTTTTTTTTTATTGGTCTTATGATGTATTCTAATTTTTTGAGATAGTGAATTGGTGGGTTTTTGTTAAATGTGAGCCAAAATCATCACAATTAAAAGAACCAAAGACTTAAACTACTTCAGTCTGTGTGCATTGAATTTATTTAATACACGAGTTTCACAATTTGAGTTGAATTACTGAAATAAATGAACTTTTCCACGACATTCTAATTTATTGAGATGCACCTGTATATATAATTTATTTTTATTAGCTTATTTCTAGAATAACATTTTATTTTTGGACTTGATGGTTCTTGGCTCCCAGAGCACAATATTGTGTGACAAACCAATGATCTCAGCAGGAAAATATCCCCACCTACTGTTCAAGCCACACTCCTCATCAGTGGTGTAGCAGCATTCAGCATTTGCAATCTTGTGCATACACACAAAATGCACTTTTCATCTGAAACTGAATCTGTGAGTTACACTATCAGAACCTAGTTAATCACGGCAATAATGACCAAACACGTGGACAGTTACAAGGAAAAATAAAAAGTGAATTTCTCAGTTGTTTTCAAGTCTTCACTGAATTATCATTAGATATGAAATATCAGATGCTGATCAATATAATTAAGCCCACATTTAACTAATGTTGTATGTTGGATGAAAAGTACCTGGGATACATTTTAATGTTTGGAACAACAAAAATATACACAAAAAGAAAAATTGTATCACTTTCCAATTTTGTATTATTATTAATAGGCCGATTATTATTAGAAGTATTGTAAATTATGCTTTATATCTATATACTATATAGATAGATAGATAGATAGATAGATAGATTACAGTAGTTTTGTTAGAGGTTTCAAAATTTGTTGTGGGTTATGGGGTGGCCTGGATGAGTGTGTGACTCCCGGACTGAAATTTTGCTCCAGTCAGGCCCTCGTTACAGATGCTACCTTCAAGTCCTCTAGTTCTAGTGTAGTTCCTACTAAGTTCAGCAATAGTATTTATAATGTGATGTATGTTCAAGTGATTTTGTTCAGAATAAAATGGATGTGTTGGGCATTTTCATATATTTCTTTCAGTCTTTTTCACTTTCCAACTGGACAGGAAACTTTTAGCACTTTTACAACAAAATAAAGAGTAAATTGTACGCATTATGTGTGTAATAGTCGCCTTCTGCTTACTCACAGGGGTTCTAAATACAATTATTATTTAATTATTTAATTTCTGTACACATTTTACAATCATACTTAATCAAACTACACAATGATCACTGTAAGACATTATAGATATTACAGATTTCCTGTAAAGCTGCTTTGAAATGATGTGTGTTGTGAAAAGCACTATACAAATAAAAATGACTTGACTTAATAGATGCAGACAAAGAGAATGGTGGAAAATCTTGTTTTGTTACACAAGCCTGTCACATAAGTCTCATAAACTGGCTAACACTATCCTTCATCAACAGTATACAAACCAAATGTGTACAAATTAAAACTAGACTCAAAACTAAATTGTACAGTCAATGTTCACAATTTAAATTTCATGATGGCCTACAGCAATTTGCTTCCCCTATGATTGAAAGAAAATCCAGAGTCTCCCACTGGTTATTATGCCATTTTGATGGTGTTTGTTCGTTGTTATATTATTGGTTAGTTTTAGGCATAGGGGTAGGGTTAGATATACATATTATTTTTTTATGTAAATACAATTATTGTTACTACATTTACCAGCCTGTTACATGTTTTATATTGTTGATAAGTGGTTAGGTTTAGGAATGGAGTTGGGTTTGGGGATCTACAATATCAATATGATAGTAGAATCTATCTAATCTCATATTTATAAGTACAATGAAACAGTTGTATGTGGGCTATTTGTATTATAATACGCACAATAAATTCAGAAGATTGCTGAGCCTGTGACGATATCATCTGAACTGAGAACAGCATAACAATGACATATTGATAATGCAGGCAAAAAGCCGCTACAGTGAAATACTTGTCATGAGACTGACCTAATAAGAACATTCTGACATCACTTGAAGGCAGTAATATTTCAGTGTTTCTTAGTTCTGTTCCTATTAAATTATTTCTTATCTCTGAACACATCTGGTTCAACTCATTAGTCAGTAACCAGTAAAATCTCCATGAGCTCAAGTGTGTCAGATTAGTGACACCTAATGAGTGCTGCTTTTGGAGTCTTCAAGAACACTGACACATGACTGACTATATCTGATGTTTCACAACTTTCTAGAACAATTTAAATTTGGATCTGTTCGTCACACAGCTATTGAATGGCTTTAAAAGACTTGGTAGAAGTGGAAGAAACTTCTGGCACCTCTCTCCCGGTCTAATGAAGAGACAACCAATTGCCCACTCTAAAGATCAAAATGCCCCCCCAAAGATTGCATTTTAGCACCGGCCCTGCTTTAATGGTAATTTTTTGACTATTTTGGAGCTTGACATTTGGGGTACCAATCCTTTTTAACTGAATGGAATTATTTTTTTTTATCTTTTGTATTCCACAGCAAAAGAAACATTATATGGGTTTGAAATGACATGAGGGTCAGTAAATGAAAACATATTTTTTTTCCCCTCACTCCTTAAATCAGAAAGGTTTAGGCAACACCTTTTTAGCAGACTAGTAAACCTAGTTTAAACTGCTCTGCCTCACATGTTTGATTTCTAAAATGGAGCAAAACTGCATAAACTGGGTTTAGAGGCAAACAGCAGACATATTGTAAAGAGGAATTATTATAACTGACCACCTCACATCCATGGACACCCAGTTAGTTTCATAAAGCACATCATTAAAATCATTGGCCCCTAAGTATCAAGTCAGGTCTGCAGTCGCTGTCTCGATCCGGATCCTCATGAGGGGAGAAATGAATGTCACTTACAGTAAGTATGCATCAGAGATTTCTCGTACTTTCAGCACAGCATTATATACCTTTGTAAGAACAGGAAAAGCAGTACACTAACTACATTATCCAATGAGATCAGTCATTACCTTATTTGGAAAGAATTAATTATGTAAATGAAACAAAATATTCTAGAATAGAGGAGTGATGTTCAACTTTTGAGCTGAGACACTCAGAGAAGAAAAACAGGAAACCATTTCCACACACACACACACACACACACACACACACAGTAGGAACTGAGTACGAGCTGTGAAATATCAGCTTAAATATATATCAACAGAGGTCAGCTTTTCTCACACTCACTCAACAGTTCGCTTAGAAAAGTTGTCCATTTAAGTATATATGCATTTGTATTGTTTTTATTTGAAGTGTAACAAGGACAGTGTAATGGAAAGTGTTACTGGTTTAGGTTAGTGTTAACACATCATTACAGTAATCTGAAGGAGCGGCTCCGCGCGGCTGCAGCGGGTCATTACAGCGCTCGCACTTTAAATCAGGCTTCAGTCTACAGGTTCGCGGATGGCGGAGCGCATCGCGTCATATCGCGTTTAACCACTTCTTATTTCACTGACCTTTAACGTCTGCTTGCACGCCTTTCTCCGTCGGATGATTTATGAAAGGATACAGCAGCGCGTTAACCTACGCGTGAGAGAGGAATAAGCGCTCGCCGACATCCCGCAATCTCATGTAAGTGAATTGAAATTATGGTCAAACGGTCACCGGCTCGCGCTCACCTGTTTATCCTTGTACTTGCCTTTTCATTTGTTTTACACCTAATGATGTAAAAATAGAGCTGTTTCTGATTTAATATAAGCTGTGTTGAGGTGAAACCTTATATTACCTTTATGCGTATCTTATTACACTATCAAATGACTACTAGATAGAAACTGAAGCTTGCGTGTGATTTTATTTGAATGCAAATGAAATATGCTTTATTTGTCATTTCAGAGCTGCAGTTTATTTGTCATATGTGTTTTGTAATCATCATCATGATGAAATATTGAAATATGGGTTTATTAATGAGACGCTTGTTGCTTTGCTTCTCCGGTTTAAATCTGAGGTGATGGCTAAAAATTTAAGTCATTTAGACATATTAAAATGTTTTATTCTAAAAGTCAGTTGAGGAGTCTGTTTGATCACTTACAAAAATAATATATGTAATAAACTACAGTCATTACTACACCAATATTGTGGCCCTTAGCATCCACTGTCTTCAATAATAAATGAAACAAACCGAAATTACAGAGATATTTTGAATTCTATTCTGACAGTTTGAAGGAGATTATTTGTGTATTGTGATTTATTTATGTTTTATGACACTAGTAACAATAGCTGTAGTAACTATTCTATTTTGGCGAAAACTATGGATACCATGGTCCATTTTTGTAATGGATGGAGGTCAGTTTTTGAGAGTTAAAGCGCATGGGTTTTAAAAGACACTCATATAGATGAAGGTTAAGTACAGTCATCAAAAACAGAATAATTAATTAAATCGCATTCTGTTGCATTAGTTTCAACAAATGTTAACAATATAAGAACAATGACTTAATAAAGGGAGTATTTACGCTTTCACTCAGTTTTTCACTCAGTCGTCTTTAATTTAACATCTTTTGGAAGGCATTCAGATTTGGTTGACTAAACAGATGTAACAGAATTCACATTTCAAAGGAAAAAAGGAGAGGGGTTAATGATTTTTAAAGACACTGTATTTGTGTATGATCTTCTGTTTTATAAGAACATCCCAAACAAACCATTTCATTTAATGTTCATAACTTAGATTAAGAAAAGCCAATCATCAACAAATGGGATGGTTTTACTCTAAAACATGCACTACCGCAAACCTCACAAGACTTGAATGTCTTTGCAGTCGTGGCAGCTGCACAAACATCCTATCATTGGGATCTGTCATCACTGTGGTGTGTGTGGTTGAGGGATAGTTGGTTTCCTGAAGGGCCTTCTAAATGTACCCATATCTACAGTTCCCTTCACTGGCTTCACCATGGAGGGGCACAGAGATTGTAAACAAGATTAAATATGATAAATAGATTAAATATGTATATATACATTAACGATATACAATTGAATCCAACTCTATTTTTGCTATTTTAGTTTGAATCAGAGATGCTAATAAAACATCCCTGTCTTAGCACTCTCTTTCTTCCAAGTCCTCATCCCTTTGTTGTGTGCATGAATGCTGGTCATTGTCAGAACCAACATTCACTTAAGACCTCTTAGAGATTAACATCTTTGAAAGGCAAATAGACCAGGGTAACTCATGCTCTAATGACACTATTGGAAGCTGGATGACTGTACGGTTGAGCCTTTGTGCTGTCCAGAGTGTACCAGACGTCTCAGAGGTGCAGATGATGTTCTGTGCCGGAACAGCTGCCAGACACCCTGAGCAGTAGATTATAGTGTAGGCTTTTAGGGAAAGACACATGACTAAAGTAAGACTATTTTTTCCTTTCTTCATTCCAAGCTCTGCCTTCACTCCAGAAACATCTCTACAGCTTCATGGATGAGTCTCATGTTTCTGTTAACATATTTCAGTACAAACCTTCAATTCTAAGACAGGCATCACAACTCATTATCCATTGTTTCACATTAAGTCATGTCTTTAGGCAGGGGCGAACTGGGAACAAAAATCGGTCCATTTGTCGAGCGTGGGGGCGGGGTGGGGGGGCGGTGCGGTGCGGTGCGATGTCAAGTTGTTGAACTGGAGGGGGGTGATGGTGGGTCGGGGTGGTCGTTGTGGCATTGTGTTTCTGCATATCGCGGCACCCTTTGGCATATTGTTGCACCGTTTCGCAGCCCCCTTCATCATATCATGGCCCACTTTGGCATATCGCAGCCAGCCTACCGGGAAAAGTCCCAGTTCTCCCGATGGCCAGTCCGTATGTCTTTAGGGATCTAGCAACCATTATATCCCTTCCTGTTTATTACACTCTTAAGGTTTTTTCCCACCAGGAATTAATCATTTTAATTTAAGAGTTTTGATTTGCTTGGCTTGGCTGGTTTCTTAAAATGATGACTATACCCAGTGTAGGGTTTGTCATTTCTGGGGCACCAAGAAAAGTTTGAATTAAGAATATTTTTCCTTCTAGTGATCACATAAAACAAGTAAAATTACGAATTCCTACAATGGGTAACTCAATGAAGCATTGAAAAAGGCAGAAATGTGTTTTTTAAAAGTATGAAAGAGTCCCTGTTGAGAATCAGATGCTCACTTTAGTCACTGTAAATGACACACAATCATGCCACAGTCTGTGAGATCAAATTTTTTCCCCATTCTGATGGTTGATGCGAACATCAACTGAAGCTCCTGATCTGTATCTGCATGATTTTATGCACTGCACTACTGCCACATGATTGGCTGATTAGATAATTGCATGGATGACTGTTGGTGCCAGGTTGGCTGTTGTGAGAATTTCTGTAACTGCTGATCTCCTGGGATTTTCACACAGAACAGTCTCTAGAATTTACTCAGAATGGTGCCAAAAACATCCTGGTTACTTTCGTAACCTCCGTTCCCTGATGGAGGGAACGAGAAGTTGCATCAATGTAGTGACACTAGGGGTCACTCTTGGGAGCCCCAAACACCTCTGATCTTTGAGAAAAGGCCAATGGGAATTGTCGAGTGGAATTTGCATACCACTCCCCCGGACATACGGGTATAAAAGGAGCTGGCTCACAACCACTCATTCAGGTTTTGTGCTGAGGAGCCGAGACAAGGTCCTGGCCATTTCAGCGGGTAGTTCAGAGTTTTGGAAAGAGGGACACAAAGTCTCGTTCCCTCCATCAGGGAACGGAGATTACGAAAGTAACCAGGACATTCCCTATCTGACACTCACTCGACGTTGTGTCGATGTAGTGACACTAGGGGTCCCTATACAAAACACCACAAGGACTGAACTGTGTTACGTAGACTGGCGGTGTGAGACGGGCAGACCACTGTGTGCCTCGTAGCCAGCACACCAGGCTGTCACGTAATCTCCCCCAATGCTCCTATGAGTGTCGAACGGTCCCCTGTATCTCAGGGACAAGTTGACTGCCCAAAAAATGGGGACAGGCTAGCCCAGCCGTGGCCTCTTCTCCTCTTTTCTCTCCCCAAAAAGAGTGGAATTCGTTAACTGACTGGGGGCCATAAGTGTCTGCGTCGGAGGGTGTCACTCCCAAGGGGAAGTCACCACGGAGACCACACCCTGACCAAAGGCGGGGGGGGTGTATTTGAGTGGAAATACGTCACATGGTCTTACCGATTTTTGTCGAAAGTATGTGGAACATTTATGTCATGTGGAAAAGTCCCGTGGTAGGTCCTACCCAAGGGGGGGAGGAGCTCTACAGACATGGTGACCAAGGAAGACGCAGTTTACCAAAAGGGAAAAAATTTTGTGGAAGATACTTCACAGGGGTTACCTACAGGGAACCAGCACATGTGGAGCACCTACCCCAGTACTGGGCCTAGTTAGCATACGTACTGGGCCGGCAGGGAGTTTCTCCACAAACCCACCTGTCACAGGACTAAGGAGGAAGTCATCCAGGGTCCACAACTTTGTGAACATGACTAGGAGTCAAAGCGCACGTCTTCACCTCGGGGAGGGGAAAGGCGCTATGCGCAAGCGGTACACCCAGCCAGCTGTCCCAGAACTTACCTGCTCGTACCTGACAACACACGGGAAGAGACCGGCTCAACCCAGAGATTGTAAAACCTCGCAAAGGTGTTGGGTGTTGCCCAGCCCGCTGCTCTGCAGATGTCTGCTAAAGAGGCGCCAATGGTCAGGGCCAAGGAAGCCGCCACACTCCTAGTAGAGTGGGCTCACAGCCCCAAGGGGGACGTCACATCCTGGGCGTGATATACCATCGTGATGGTGTCAATGACCCAGTGGGCGATCCTCTGTTTGGAGACAGCGCTCCCTTTCCGCTGTCCGCCAAAGCAGACAAAGAGCTGCTCGGAGCTTCTAAAGCTCTACGTGCAATCCAAATAGATACGCAAAGCATGCACCGGACACAGCAATGCCAAGGCTGGGTCTGCCTCCTCCTGGGGCAGTACTTTCAGGTTCACCACCTGATCCCTAAACAGGGTCGTGGGAACCTTGGGCACATAGCCCGGTCAGGATCTCAGAATCACGTGAGAGTAGCCCAGACCGAACTCCAGGTATGTTTCGCTGACAGAGAACGCCTGCAGGTCCCCTACCCTCTTGATGGATGTGAGTGCAGTCAGGAGAACAGTCTTCAAGGAGAGTACCTTTAGCTCAACTGACTCCAGGGGCTCGAATGGAGCTCCCCGTAGGCCCCAAAGGACCACAGAGAGGTCCCACAAGGGGATGAGGTGTGGTCTGGGGGGATTCAACCTCCTAACGCTTCTCAGGAACTTGAAGATCAAGTCGTGTTTCCCCAAATACTTACCGTCTACGGCATCAGGATGTGCCAATATAGCGTCCCGTCCGGGGGCCAGACGTGGGGATTCCAGAGGTCTAGTCGCAGGTGCCAGATGGTGCCCCATCCCTGAGAAAGAAGGTCCTTCCTCAGGGGAATTCGCCTTGGGGGCTGTCGCGAGGAGCTTGAGGTCCGAGAACCAAGTCTGGGTGGGCCAGTAGGATGCTACTAGGACGACCAGCCCTCAAAAGCAACCGCAGGAAGGGTCTGTGTCGAGGCAAAACCGAGACGTGGAAGTATGTATCCTTCAGGTCTACCGCCGCAAACCAATCTTGATGCCGGATACTCGCTAAAATGCGTTTTTGTGTCAGCAACTTGAACGGGAGTCTGTGCAAAGCCCGGTTCAGTACTCACAGGTCCAAGATTGGCCGTAACCTACCGCCTTTCTTCGGTACGATGAAGTAGGGGCTGTAAAACCCCTTCATCTTGGCCGGAGGGACAGGCTCTATCGCATCCTTCCGCAGAAGGTTGGCAATCTCCGCACGCAAGGCAGTGGCGTTCTCACCCTTCACCAAGGTGAAGTGGATGCCGCTGAACCTGGGCGGGTGCCTGGTGAACTGAATCGCCTAGCCGAGTCGGACGGTCTGGGTCAACCATCATGACGGGTTGGAGAGCGCAAGCCACGCATCCAAACTCCGGGCGAGGGGGACCAAGGGGACAATAACGTCGGAAGTACCGGCGGGTGGGACCTCACGGCGGGGCAGAACCTGAGGCTCCAGGTTGAGGGGGCTCGAGCCCTGACCCCATGGCCGTGCTGAGTCTGGGGACATCAAAGCACTTACCGGGCTCTGGATACCCACCATAGGGCCGGTCAGGGAGGGGGAAGGAGGAATATCATCCCAGCAGTCTGTGAGAACCAGCCTGGCATGGGCGTGTTTGTGCCACATCTGGGCGCGCAGGGGCGGGGGAAACAGTGGTTGGTGGTCGTGACAATGACGGCCGTGAGCACTGGATATGTGACCCAGGGAATAAGGAAACCGCTCTTTTGTTGAATTTTTTGGTACCACAGCCCCTTGGGCATGCGGCGTAATCAAAGAAAAAGGAAACAAAAGATTCTCCTCCCGGCCCACCACCGGGGGATGGAGTGGTCTGTCCACCAGCTCCAGAGCAGCTGGTCTCCTCGTCCCTGGGTCAGGGGTGCTTCGAAGCCTTCCTCGGGTCCTTGGCGGCCGGCCGTGAGACGGGTGGTGTCTGCTTCCTGCGGGTGGCTCCACACTGGGGCCGGGCCACGGGGGTAGGCTGCGGTGGAGCCGGTGCTGTTGCCGCAGGTGGATGCCCTTGGCGACGAGCAGACGGGGTGCAGGGTCTTGAACCGCGCCGGGGCAGGATGTGCTGAATAGCCTCTGTCTGCTGTTTCACTGCCGAAAAGTCCTCAACGGTGTCGCCGAACAGGCCAACCTGGGAGATGGGGGCGTCAAGGAACCGTGCCTTGTCAGCCTCCCCCATCTCGACCAGGTTCAGCCAAAGGTGGCAATCCTGGACCACCAGAGTGGACATCGCCTGCCTGTGAGACCGTGCCGTGACCTTCGTCGCCCAGAGAGCGAGGTCGGTCGCCGAGCGCAGCTCCTGCATCAATCCCAGGTCAGAACTACCCTCGTGCAGTTCTTTTAGCGCCTTGGCTTGGTGTACTTGCAGGAGAGCCATGGCGTGCAGGGCAGAAGCGGCCTGTCCAGCGGCACCATAGGCCTTAATCGCAAGAGACGACGTAAGCCTACAGGCCCTGGACGGGAGTTTCGGGCAGCCCCGCCTGGTGGTGGCGCTCTGCGGGCACAGGTGCACTGCAGTCATCTTATCCATCTGGGGAATCGCCGAATACCCCCTGGCAGCCCCACCATCGAGGGTAGTGAGAGCGGAGGAGCTAAAAGACCTGGATCGGGCAGTGAAAGGTGCCCTCCATGACCTCGACAGCTCCTCATGCACCTCCGGGAAGAAAGGGACCAGGGTGTGGCGCAGCCGTGAGCGGCGCTCTGGGCCCAGGAACCAATCATCGAGCCGCAAGGGTTCAGGGGAGAGTGGAGGATTCCACTCCAGCCCGACGCTCGCAGCCGCCCGGGCAAGCATGTCCATCAGCTCCCCGTCGGCCTGCGACTGGGCGACCATACCCGAAGGTGGAAGCCCAGCTGAAGCCTCAGCTTTGGACCGGATGAGCCCGCTCTCCGATGCTGTGATCGTCAGCTAATCCTCTTCGCGAGCTCCAAATGAGAACAGAATGACAATGAGAAGCCAGCGGTCTCCTCCCAGAACCCGACCGGGGCAGACGAGCATGCTGGGGAATGGGAGGTCCATGGGGGATTTCCCGGCAGAGGTGCTCCCATTGAGGTCCCCAAATCGCCCCCAGTGCTAGCCGTATACCCGTAGGTAGAAGGACCGAGGCGGGGAGCCGCTGGGGTGGCTTTCCCTCTTACGAAAGAAAGCCGCGACGGCAACGTTGCCATAGTCATGTTCTCGCAATGAGGACATGACCTGTCCACAAACGATGTCTCCGCGTGGGCGGCGCCCAAACACGTAAAGCAGCGATCATGGCTGTCAAAGCGGAGAGGTAACGACCGCAACCAGGAATTATACACAAATGGAAAGGCATCTTTAAAAATACGCTCCCGTAAGTGCCACTCTTTTAGTAGAAGAAAATATACTCTTTTAGGAAAAGAATATATTCTTTTAGCCTGCCGAAGCGCCCAGGGGCGTTCTCTGCACTCCACCGGTGCAGACGGGGAGAAGCCGCTGAAATGCGCCGTAAATCCAGCAGATTTGAGGTGAATGAACTCAGCGGAAGAATTCAGCTCAATGAATAGAACCGATCGGCTCCGAAGAGAAAATCTGAATGAGTGGTTGCGAGCCAGCTCCTTTATACCCGTATGTCCGGGGGAGTAGAATGCAAATTCCACTTGCCAATTCCCATTTGCCTTTTCTCAAAGATCAGAGGTGTTTGGGGACCCCAAGAGTGACCCCTAGTGTCACTACATCGACACAACTTCGAGTGAGTGACAGATAGGGAACAAAAAACATCCAGTGAGCGGTAGTTCTGCAGATGGAAATGCCTTGTTGATGAGAGAGGTCAACAGAGAATGGCCAGACCGGTTCAACTGACAAAGTCTACGGTAACTCAGACAACAGCTCTGTTCAATTGTGGTGAAAAGAATAGCTCTGAGAATGCTATTCTGAGATGCAGGTTGGCACTGTTTTGGCAGCACAAGGGGGACCTACACAATATTAGGCAGGTGGTTTTAATGTTGTGGCTGATCGGTGTATACACATATATTGAAATTTATGGTTTGTACATATGTAACTCTAGGGATACTTAAAAAAAAAATAATTTACTTACAGTATTTTGTTCCAAGCCCACATTACATTCCCTCTTCTGTGGAACACAACAAGAAATGTTAGGCTTCATTCACCACTTACTTTATTTGTATGGAAAAAAGATGCAATGAAAGTGAATGGTGACTAGGAACACTTTTTCTTAACATATGCTTTTGTATCCCACGGAGGACAGAAAGTCATAAAGGTTTGGAACACAAGGCTATAAAAATGATATAAATGGTTAGTTAAACTAAAAATGAAATTTTTATCATTTACTTATTCAAGTCATTCCAAAGTTTCTCTGACTTTCATTTTCAAGGAAATGTTAGGCAGAATATTAGGCTTAGTTACTATTCAATATCATTGCATCTTTTTTCCATATAATGCAAGAGAATGGTGACCGAGGCTAACATTCTGCCTAACATATCCTTTTGAGTCATAAATGTGTGGCACAACATGAGGGCGAGTAAATGACATATTTATTTTTTTTTTTTACTAAAGTAGCTAAAATCTGTTTATCTTTGTGTATACTGCAGGCTATGTATTTCTTATGTCACTCAAACAACTTTCAATTTGAACTATACTGTACCTCTGTCAGTAAAATAAAAACAATTTTGTTTAAATTAAAAAAAAAAAAGAAAAAAGAAAGAAAAGAATGCTTTAAAAACCTTTCCCAAATGCCAGACAGGCATTCAGTATGAAGTTAAGGCATATGGCGTATTGTCTATTTTAAAACTAAAATGGAGAAGTAAGACAGGTGTACAACATTTCACCTGACCTGAGGTCATTCCTTTTGTCTTACAAGGCGAGCTGATTTGTCAGTGCGCGAGTCTTTACCATCACCTGCTGAATGAAATGGAACGTGTTGATCGTGCACTTAGGATAGTTAAAGGGTTAGTTCACCCAAAAATGAAAATTCTCTCATGATTTACTTACCTTTAATCCATCCCAGATGTGTATGACTTTCCTTATTCAGCAGAACCGAAGTGAAGCTTTTTATAAGCAGATTTCAGCTCAGTCTGTCCATACAATGTGTGTAAATGGGTGCCATCAGGCTGCTGGCTGTTTGATGGTCCAAAAGGTATATTTAGGCAGCATAAAAATAATCCACACGACTCCAGTCGATCAATTAATGTCTTCTATAGCAAACCAATAGGTTGGTGTAAGAAACAAATCGATAATTAAAAGGTTTTTAACTTTCAATTTTTGCTTCCGCCCAGTACTGTATTTCTGTTTGAAATGAACTAACGCTCACGTTTGTTCCTCTGTTGTGTACGTCACGTGACAGCAGTGTGGTTGCATCAACTGCTGGCAGGAAGCGATTTTTTAAGGTAAGAAAGTTTTCATTATTGATTTGTTTCTTACACAAACCTATCGATTTGCTTCAGAAAACATGAATTGATCGACTGGAGTCATGTGGATTATTTTTATGCTGCCTAAATATACCTTTTGGACTGTCAAACAGCCAGCAGCCTAATGGCACCTGTTTACTTACATTGTATGGACAAACTGAGCTGAAATCTGCTCATAAAAATCTTCACTTTGGTTCTGCTGAAGAAGGAAAGTCATACACATCTGGGATGGCTTAAAGCTAGGGTCAGGAACCTATGGCTCACGAGCCACAATGGCTTTTTGTGAAAAATCAAGTGGCTCGCGGAGTGTCTCACCATTTACCAACACATGATCATTTAAAACTTTCTAGAGATAATTTTCCTGCAGAAAGTGTGGGTACAATTGCAAAGCTTGAAGTCAGTGACACTGTTTTGATTTCCTTTCTCCAGAATTTGTCGTACAGCCTACTCCTGGTGAACAAGGTTTGAAATGAACCCCCGCCAAATGCGGATTTTTCATTTGGAGTATTTTGCTGATGTACCAGCCAAAGTGTAAGGCGTTCGTTATTATTTATGTGCGCCCAGGGTGTGAAATAGCACCTGCCACACTCCAAATGTGACGAGGCTCAATCCAGTTTGCGAGCTCCTCGTTCAAATGTAGATATTACATGCGCGAGTAATTTTGCTCATCTGCCCGCAACAGGAGGGTGACCTGTAAGACGTCTCGGAGTGACACATGAAAAGTAATTCTGTTAGTCATAAAGACATGTGCTTGAAGAAACACACTTTATTATATATTTAAGAACAGACAAAAGAATATCCGTCATTGATTCGCTGTTTGTTCAGAGGCATGCAACGGTACCCTGTCTCGTGGAACAAGCGCGTGTAAAGAGTTATCACTCCTTTTTCTCTGTTTCATTTGTCTGAAAACTGTTTGCAAATAATGTTGTCTATGAGAATGCTGCAAATGATCTCCGATCATCTAGTGAGGTGCTGTGAGGTTAGTTTGCTTTATTTCCACGGAGCAGTTTGCTCTTACACATTGTGAACGCAACTCTGCAGGTTCATTAATCTATACAGTTATCATTGTATTAAAGAAACAAAAATGAAAGTGATTAAATCATAAAGTAATGCAAGACACATTCACCTTGAGCCTAAAATCGAGTTCTATTTTCTTTTCTTTAGGCAACATAAACTGTATTACCAAAACGCAATACAAACACATTCGATAAGAACACACATTTGGCAGCATTTTTTGGGAACACATGGGAATTTATTAGGCTTTTTTATTATGAGTATTATTATTATTATTATCTTTACATTCATAATTGTCTTTAGTTCTTAATTTGCATTTACATTTACATTTATTCATTTGGCAGACGCTTTTATCCAAAGAGACTTACAAATGAGGAAAACATAAGCGAATCATCTTAAGGAGACAGTGGTATGAAAAGTGCCATATTACAAAGTTTCACTAGCATCAGAATAGCATTCAAAACAGATTAAAGTGCAACAAGAATTATTTTTTTTTTTTTTTAGTGACTGGTTAAGTGCTCATGGAAAAGATGTGTTTTTAGCCGTCTTTTGAAGACAGAAAGTGAGTCAGCTTCACGGATGGAGTTGGGAAGGTCATTTCACCAACGTGATATGATGAAGCCGAAAGTCCGGGAAAGTGTTTTGGTGCCTCTTTGTGTTGGTACAACAAGGCGATGTTCCTTAGCCAACCGCAGGCTTCTAGTGGGCCCGTAACTCTACAGAAATGATTTTAGGTATGCTGGAGCGGACCCAGTGACTGTTTTGTATGCCTGCATCAGAGCCTTGAACTTGATACATGCATCAACCGGCAGCCAGTGAAGAGAGACAAGGAGTAGTTTAACATGTGCTCTCTTTGGTTGATTAAAGACCAGACGTGCTGCTGCATTCTGGATCATTTGCAGGGGTTTAATTGCACATGCAGGGAGGCCTGCAATGAGAGCGTTACCATAGTCCAGTCTAGTTATGACAAGTGACTGAACAAGAAGTTGTATGGCATGTTCAGAGAGGAAGGGTCTTATCTTCCTGATATTGTAGAGTGTAAATCTACATGATCTTGCGGTCTTTGAGATGTGGTCTGTGAAATTTAGTTTGTTATTGATGGTTACCCCTAGATTTCTGACCGTTTTGGAAGGCGTTACTGTAGTTGCACCCAGCTGCACGGTGATGTTGTGTTCAACAGCAAGGTTGGCTGGAAAGACAAGGAGTTTGGTCTTGGCTGGGTTAAGTTGCAGGTGGTGTTCCTTCATCCAGGCTGAGATGTCTGCCAGGCAGGCAGAGATTCGAGCAGTCACTGTGGTGTCATTGGGCTGGAAAGACAAGTAGATTTGTGTGTCATCAGCGTAGCAATGGTAAGAGAAACTATGTGCCTGAATGATGGGTCCCAGTGATGTTGTGTATACAGAGAAGAGAAGTGGCCCAAGCACTGAACCCTGAGGTACCCCAGTAAGTAGCTGATGTGGCTTGGACACCTCAACTCTCCAGGCTACCTTGAAGGACCTAGGAATTAAACCAGTCAAACACAGTTCCTGTGATGCCCAGCAAAGAGAGGGTGGAGAGTAAGATCTGATGGTTGACTGTGTCGAAGGCTGCAGAAAGGTCCAGTAGAATCAGGACGGATGATCTGGATTCAGCTATCGCCTGTCTCAGCGACTCGGTGACAGACAGCAGGGCAGTCTTGGTGGAGTGTCCACTTTTGAAGCCTGACTGATTGTCATCCAGCAGCTTGTTCTGTTAGAGATAGGCAGAGATTTGATTGAAATCTGCCATTTCAAGTGTTTTTGCCATGAATGGGATGAGAGAGACTGGTCTGTAGTGTTCTATTTGTGTGTGGTTAAGTGTGGGTTTCTTCAGCAGCGGGGTTACTTGAGCCTGCTTAAATGTAGTGGGAAAGTGCCTGTAAGTAGAGATGTGTTAATTATGTGAGTGAGGGCAGGTAAGATGGATGGAGAGATGGTCTGGAGAAGGTGAGAAGGAATGGGTCAAGGGAACAGGTGGTGGGGTGGTTGGAGAGGAGGAGTTTAGAGACCTCAGTGTCAGTCAGGGAGAGAACATAGAGACAGAGGAGTTGCATACAGGAGACGGATGTTTGACAGGGTGAGGTGCTGAGAAAGTATTGCTGATGGTTGTAACCTTATTAGTAAAAAATGTGGCGAAGACATCTACTGTCAGTGATGTGTCAGGTGGTGGAGGAGGAGGGCAGAGAAGTGTGTTGAATGTTCTAAACAAGCTGCGAGTGTCTGTGGAGCTGTTGATCTTGTTCTGGTAGTAGGAAGTTTTTGCATATTTAACGTTATCTGAAAAAGTTGCAAGCAGAGACTGATACTTACCTAGATCTGCTGGATCTTTAGATTTCAGCCATCTCCTCTCAGCTGCCCTGAGGTCAGTCCGATGTTCACGAAGGACGTCAGAGAGGCAGGGCCTGGGTGGTGTAGTACGTGCTGGCCTTGAGGAGAGAGGACAGATGTTGTCTAGACAGGTTGTTAAAGTAGAGCTTAGTGTGTCTATGGCAGTGTTTACATCAAGGGTGGAAAATACATTTTGTGTGGGAAGAGAGGTAGAGACAGCTGTGGAAAGGCGAGAGGGTGAAAGAGAACGGAGGTTACGGCGAAAGGAAACCAAAGGTGGAGTCTGTTTTAATGTAGATGGGAGAGTCATGTTGAATTGAACACAGTAGTGATCAGAGACATGTAAAGGAGTAACAAGAATATTTGAGTTGGTACAGTTACATGTATAAAATTTGGTCCAGCTGGTTGCCCGATCTGTGAGTTGCTGTGGTGCTTAGTCTTTCCAAGTCAAATGAGGCCAGAAGAGCATTCAGTTCAGTGGCCTGGGGCTTGTCTTGGTGTATGTTGAAATCACCAAGAACCACAAGTGGCTTACCATCCTCCGGGAAGGAGGAGAGTAGGACATCCAACTCCTCGAAAATGTTTGCCAGCTGACCTGGAGGGCGATAAATGACAACAACGTGTATTTTTGTGGGTTGCATTGTATTAATAGCATGGAATTCAAAAGTAGTATTGTTACATAGAGAAGAGCGTGGTGAAAAAGTCCAGTTGTTATGAATGAGCAAACCTGTTCCCCCACCCTTACTGGTGTGTTGAGGGGTGTGAGAGAAGGAGAAGTTGTTGGAGAGAGCAGCAGGTGTTGCTGTATCCTCTGGACGTATCCATGTTTCTGTCAGTGCCAGGATGCTGAGGGTGGACTGTGAGGCAAAGGCTGGAATGAAGTCAGCTTTGTTCACAGCTGACTGGCAGTTCCAGAGTCCCATCGAGAAAGAGAGCGGAGCAGGTGCTGAAGTACAAAGTGGCTGTAGGTTGTGTGGGTTGCGTTTTGTCTTGCATCTATATTGTGTAAATGGTCTGTAACAGATAACAGGGATGTGCTTGAAGGCATATGTTATTCGTGAAGTAGACATGTTAGTATGTACAAGGAAAATAAGAAAAGAGATAAAATTAAGATACTTAGGTGCTATGGTGAGTGCCACCTTGTCGATGTCCTTGCTCGGTGGACTCGCACAGGTAGATCACTGGTCTTTACACAAGTAGGTCTTCACACGAGGATGGCTTTACACGAGGCAAATATATACACGATGCTAACGAGCCGTACAGTGAAAAAAGGAGGACATGCCTTAATGCTACTTAGCACAAAGCTAGTCATGTGGGCAACCGAAACTACGGGTCACGCAAGGTGAACAGCACGGGAACAAAGGCGACTTCAGTACACCGCTATTAAATTATGCTACACTTCAAAAATAAATAATACTCTAAAACAAGTGAAGCACTATTTATAGACACTAAAATCAATGATGGTTTTACAAACACTGGACAAACAACTCTAAATCTAGCAGTGAATACCCTGGGAAGTCAAAACAATATAGAACACACACCAACGCACATTTAAGCGACACGAGTTCAAGCCAGTAAACAAACAGCACAAGTCTAGCAATGAATACCACTCTACAAGAAAGTAAAACAACGAAATAAACACACTTACATGCAACTGCAGACTCCTGTAGATAAATCGCTTTGTAGGCTATTAGTAATTTTTCAAATGCTGTCGTTGACGGATGCTTGCGTGATAGCAAATGGGGCCGTTGGAGACGGTAAATGTCTTGATTTCGGGAGGTGGTTATATATATGATTTTTTTGATCACTTCGTTATTTTAATTGCTTTTTTTTTTTTCGTTTAAAGTTCAATTTTTAATTTAGAAATGTCTTTTAAGTTTTCCATGTTTCAATAAATTAATTTTTAAAGCAAAATCAATAAAGCAAAAATATTCACTGACCCTCGGCAGGGGGGTTGACCATATAATCGGATATTGCGATATTTTAAAGGCGATTATTGTTTAAATATTTTATACATATCGCCCAGCCAAAAAGGGAAGTTAAATTTTTCATGAAATGAAATGAATTTTATGGAGACCCGTGCAAACACGTGTACTCAATTCCATATTGCAACATGTTACCTATTAATTTTTTGATTATGTGTAAGCAAAATTATTTGGAAATATATGCACAAATAGTTCCAAAATCTGTAAAAATATGTGTAAATGCAGATTTATGTAATGTGCATGCATGTCAAATTTTGAACACAAGCAATTACATGAAACATGACCTACTAATTAGATATTTTCAAAATGAGATCCACATTTGTACATTGAATTAATGGGGTCATCCTAAATTGCATAGCTATTTTTAATTTACATTACCTTTGACAGGATAAAATAATTGATCCAGTAACAATACTTACAAATCCTGCCTTGAAGAACCAAGAATTACTGGAAGACCTCACAGACCCTGAGGTCTGAGGTGCAGAGTTTGCAGAGATAACATTGTATAATTTGTGATTAGTCATTATTTGTCATTGTATCTCTTGGGAAGGGAAGAAAGTTCCATCAATCATTGCATTGTCTGTCTTTTTTAACTTTGAGTAATCGTAATAGGCCAACTTCAAATTGATCCTGACATTGGTACATTAAATGTACAAACCTTGGCTTCTTGCAGAAGATCACTCAAATGCCCAGTAAGACCTCTCTTTGACCTGAAGATTTGAATCAGTTGAGGAAAGTGGCGATCAAGAGATTCATAGAATTCCTGTTTAAGGCTCTTCCCAACGACCCAGCTGAATTCTTTGTACACCCGAAACTGGGAAACAACAACAACAACAAAAAATGTTTTAACATAAGGAAATTGTCTAAATTAAGAAATATAAAGACTCATTCTTTCTTGCCTTTCTGATATAGAAATACTGAAGATCCTTCCTCAAACCTATGCTACAATTTAATAATTTAGCACATTAATTAAATTAAATTCTCATTCACATCCTTCTCATTATGTTAAAATATGTGCACACATCTCAGCACTGCACATGCGCATGCACAAAACCAGCCTAGGTGGCTTTCGCAAAACTTGAGTGTACAAAGCCTGCTTTAAGGCTATCCCAACATTTACATGCACAAAACTAGCCTAGAGGCTTTCGCAAAACTTACAAAAACCTCCCTTAAGTGTATTTAAAAATTAGATTGCAGAGGGGGGAAAAAATTGGAATTGGTTGGCAATGTAAATGCAGCTTTATGGTACATTAATTTAGTTACATTCATTACATTCAGGTTTCTCATTTTAAGATAAGTGCTTTCTCAAACAATTAAATAAGTGCTTAAGAGCTAAACATACCTATTATATCTGTTTATTTTGTGACAGTAAAGAATATTGTTGTTATCATTCTGCACTGCATGAAATGAGGATTTCAGAGATTAACTGATTGAGATTGTGATACTACAGTCAGTATTGAACTTGTTTCAAAAGCACGTTCATCAATTCAGCTAATAGAATCTGTTCTCCCTGGAACGTCCATGATCCTTCTTCCGCTGTCAAGTGGCACAACAGCCAACGTTTCATTTCTCACAGCTCACTCTCTCATTTGTTTGGGTGTAAAACTATAAAGTATGGTAGAGACTGTGTCTGCTATAATACGGAACACAATTCTGATACCTTGTATACCGGATGATATGGACATTTGGCAACTGTTACGTGACATATGACTGACAGTTTATTTATTATCATGTGGACCTGCATGCCCAATCTTTGAGTAGCCCCATCGGGAATTCTTATGGTCCTCCTGATTAGCCACTCTGGTC
Organism: Myxocyprinus asiaticus; assembly: GCF_019703515.2. Classification (NCBI taxonomy): domain Eukaryota; kingdom Metazoa; phylum Chordata; class Actinopteri; order Cypriniformes; family Catostomidae; genus Myxocyprinus; species Myxocyprinus asiaticus. The sequence continues at coordinate 43,617,603 of NC_059373.1, forward strand.
CTGCAGGACATTGGACTAACTACGGGATGACACACAATTGAACACCTTCCAAGTCATTACCCAGAAACTTTGAGACCCCAGGAACGGGCAGAGATTCAACAACACAAGTGTGACATAACCCCTAACTAAGTTGGAAGTTAGTTTTAGCCGGTGCAAAGGCACTGCACCAAACTGACCTCCCAAACCCTGAAGCAACAAAGGCAACTTTAGATTGGTGGATTCAGGCAAGTCAACTGCTTCTTGCAACAATAGAAACTGAACAACACTGGTGTCCCTCAAAATGTTCACAGACATTTCTGCAACTCCAGGTGCCACCGCCTCCATTCCTGATGACACAAAACTATCAGAGACAACAGGAATTTCTGACTCTACTACCACTGCTACTGACCTAAAGAGATAGTTGAAAAATGAAAATTCTCTCAGCAGTAAAGGTCTTTGTCTCAGGGGGAGCCGGTTTAAAGGAATAGTTCACCCAAAAATGATAATTCTTGCATCATTTACTCACCCTAATGTTATCTCAAACTTATATGGCTCTCTTTTTTCAGTGGAACACGAGCAAAGATATTTTGATGGAGATATGATTTGAATATATCTATACAATCCAAATAAATGGGGTCTAAAGCTCCAAATGGGCATTAAAGCAGCATAAAGGTAATCCATAAGACTCCAGTGTCCATGTCTTCTGCAGAGATCCAATCGGTTTTAGGCAAGAACAAACCAAAATGTAACTTATTTTAACTGTACGTCTTGCAATTGCAGTCTTCAGGCACGATCATGATTTCAAGCTTGATTACACTTCCTAACGTTTGGCGCATGCACAGAATGCTAGGAAGTGTAATCGAGCTTGAAATCATGATCGCCAAGAAGACTGCTGATGTCAAATTTATAATGAAAAAGGAGTTACATTTTGGTGTGTTGTTCTCACCCAGAATCGATTGGACCACTTCAGAAGACATTGATTAAACCATTGGAGTCTTACGGATTACCTTTATGCTTCAAAAACAAAGGCATCAAAACACAAATCTACTTCCTGTTAATTAAATTTTGGAATTAGCCACAGACAGCTAGAAGTCTTAATACGAGATGCATGCCCATGTTGTTGTTGGCTCTCCAGCTAAGAGTCAAGCCTTTTCTTTCTATCAGTATTTCTCTCTCAACTGTTTCTCTCTTCTTGCTCTCTCGCTTTCCTTGTGTAAGAGTCAAATCTGTGAAATCTATGAGTAAATTTTTATGGCAGTATTAGAATAGTGGATTTCATGGTGTTTGGGGAAAAAGGGACTTTTATTTTGATGAATAGGATCACTGGAAAAAAGTGAGTTGCAAGAAATTGTGAGTGCAATGCTGTGTCCCAATTCACCTACTTATACTATGCCCTTAAAGTGTGCACTGTTTTTGCGATGGAAAAGTGTCTACTCTTTAGAGTCTAGCAAAAAAGGGTGGGTAGAGTCACACAGGGTAACCTCCTCATGATTGCTATAATGTGGTTCGCTCTCGGTGGGGCACTTGTTAAGTTGTGCGTGGATGCCGTGGTGGATGGCGTGAAGCCTCCACACGTGCTATATCTCACACTCAACAAGCTACATGATAAGATGCGTGGGTTGATGGTCTCAGACGCAGAGGCAACTGAGATTCGTCCTCCACCACCCAGATTGAGGCGAATCACTACACCACCATGAGGACTTAGAGCGCACTGGGAGAAAAAAAAAAATATTATTTTCGAGAAAGAAGCTCTAAGAACACACGAGCACCCACAATAAGCAGTACAAATACAGCAGATGGGCATCAGAGAATACATGGTGGTAAAATGAGGATTATTAATGACTCATACCTTGTGATCAATGTTAATGAAGCCGCTTGATAATTTGCAAATTAATGAGCCAATCAGCGTCTTCGTCCAACCTCGAGAACAAAGTTTCTCTTCACATCGTTCAAACAAACTTACGTGACATTTAATGTTGTTTAATGTCTCACTGTCATGTTTGTAGTTTTTTACGTAAGACAAATTTTGTTCTGAAGCGAACAGTCAACTCCTCTTTGTCGAGCAAGGGATTGTGGGCAATATTAGCCAAAAAAGTGTTCACGGTTCCGTACTTCGGAAATCTACCGGAAATAGTAGACCAACCTTAGGACACTCATTTCCACATACTATGATTTGGGACACCCTAATTCTTATCTCAGGTGCAGTTTAGGGCAGATAGGGTCTGGATTTGGATGCAGGGGAAGAGTTGAGTTGAAGAGTTGAGAGAAAAAGCTGGGAAAATGAGAGAAGAAGAACTTGTCCGTGTCAGTGGGTTTTATTTATGAATCCATACAGCCAGCACAGGATTTAAGCCCCTAAAACACCCAAACATAAACCCTTACACTTGCCTCAATCACAGGATCTCTGAGCCCTATAGATTGAATAATGAAATCAATGATTACAATCTTCCTTGTCTCAGAATTCACTTCAATCTCATGAAACTCTGCTACCTAAATTATTTAGGGATTCTTTCATTTTTGCCAATCAGAACTTTGCAGGTCGGCGTACACAAACTCCACCAGTAACACTTCACTATAAGGGTCCATTTGTTAACATAGTTAACAACATTAGTTAACATGAACTATCAATGAACAATACTTTTACAGCATTTATTAATCTAAATGTATTAATTACATTACTAATGATAATTTCATTAAAACAAGTTTAAATAAGAATTGTATTTAAGTTTAGTTAATGCACAATTAACTAACATAAACTAACAATGAACAATTGTATTTTTATTAACTAACATTAGTTAATTTTACTAAATGCTGTAAAAGAGGAAAAATATATATATATATATATATATTTATTTATTTATTGTTCATTGTTTGTTCATGTTACCTTATGTATTAAGTAAGGAATAATTGACGACGGACCGTTGAATTATTTAAAAATAATGCACACCCGAGGTGGTAATTCGGTTAAGATGTGCAGTGTTGCACCTCAATGTTTTTTCTGCGGAGTGATCCAGAAACACTAAACTGCAGTACAGCCCATTGAAGAGACTGTAAGTCTATCCCTCACAGCCTCGTTGTCGTTCCTATTAAAAATCAAAGATGGCGCTATGGAACATGAATATGGTCTATGGATGTAGGTGAGAAACAGATCAAATTTAAGTCCTGTTTTTACTATAAATCTCAACTTTCACTTTTACATCTGAAAGTCACATGTGGTGCCTGTTTAGTTTCACTTTCACATCTAAAAGTGAAAGTTATAGTGGAGAATTAGAGTAAAAAAGGACTTTAATGTTTATCTGTTTCTCACACACACCACACCCACATTGCTTCTGAAGATATGTTTTTAAACACTGGAGTCTTATGGATTACTTCTATGTTTCCTTTAGATGATATTTGGAGCTACAAAGCAGTGTTATTATAGTTTTGAATTTTGAATTTAGTTTTTATTTCTATTTAATATTCAATTTGTCATTACAATTTAGTTTAGTTTTCGTTAGTTTTCACAGTTTGTCTGTTAGTTTTAGTTTAGTTTTCATTTTCTCAGTATTTTTTAGTTTCAGTTTAGTTAGTTTTTATTTTAGTTTTAGTATTTTGTTATGGCTGCCAAAGCTGAGCATTTACTGGTGTAATTTAAAAAGTCTAACATCATTACATTTCTCACGGCAGTCTTGTGTTACGTCTATCTAGTGGTATTTCCATGTTTAATGTGGATTGTAAATGTTGCAAAATACATAAGATAGGGCAAATATGGGCAAAGTGTCAAAAGACATTTAAGCTTGAAACACATTGTATCCATATATATTTCATTACATTATTATGAATCATTACTAAACTAAACTTAGGGGCAGTGGTGGCTTGGCGGTTAAGGCTCTGGGTTACTGACTAGATGGTCAGGGGTTCAAGCCCCAACACTGCCACGATGCCGCCGTTGGGCCCTTGAGCAAGGCCCTTGACCCCATCTGCTCCAGGGGTGCCGTAACATGGCTGACCCTGTGCTCTGACCCCAGCTTGGCTGGTATATGCAAAAATAGTGGCAGTATCTTTGGGGAGTGAACAATTTATGGGATAGTTCACCCAAAAAGGAAAATTCTCTTATCATTTACTCACCCTCAAGACTTTCTCTCTTTTGCAGAACCCAAATGAAGATTTTTAGAAGAATATTTCAGCTCTGTAGGTCCATACAATACAAGTCAATGGGGTCCAAATCTTTGAAGCTCCAAAAACCACATAAAGGAAACTTAAAAGTAATCCATAAGACTCCAGTGGTTAAATCATTGTCTTTAGAAGCGATATGATAGGTGTGGGTGAAACAGATCAATATTTAACTTTTTACTGTAAATCTTGACATCAGCAATCTCCTTGGCAATCATGATTTCAAGCTTGATTATATTTTCCAGTGCCATCTAGCACTCTGTGAAAGTGTAATCGAGCTTGAAATCATGACCATTCCTGTAGACTGCAATTGCAAGATGTACAGTGAAAAATGAGTTACATTTTGGTCTGTTCTCACCCAAAACAGATTAGATCACTTCAGAAGACATTGATTCAACTACTGGAGTCTTATGGATGACTTTTATGCTGCCTTTGTGCTTTTTAGAGCTTCAAGGTTTCAGACCCCATTCACTTGCATTGTATGGACCTACAGAGCTGAAATATTCTTCTAAAAATCTTCATTTGTGTTCTGTAGATGAAAGAAAGTCATCTGGGATGACATGAGGGTGAGCAAATGATGAGAGAATTTTATTTTTTATGCTGCTTAAACACATCTGTGATTTGGTCAAAAGAGGATCTTCAAAGGTTCTACTTCCCAGTATTGAATATTTCTTAATTTTTTGCTTTTGACTAAGGTAGAAGACATCCTAAGCTTTCTATAAGGAATAATGTCAGGTTATGTGTCATTTGGATCATAATTAAAAGTGTCAAGAAAATAAAAAAATTCCAAAATTGTCCCACTTTGCCCATTTACACCATATTATGTCAAAAACTAAAACTAAAATGAATTCGAGATAATTTTTGTTTTATTTTAGTTAGTTTTAGAGTTATGAAAAGAGTATTTTAGTTTAGTTTAATTTTTTCCCCCAATAATTTCAGATTTTATTTTTATTTTAGTTAACAAAAATTATTTTAGTTAGTTTTTGTTTTAGTTTTCGTTAACTGTAATAACACTGCTACAAAGTTCTGGTCACCATTCACTTGTATTGTATGGACCTACTGTAACAGACTCTGGAGAATAGAGGTTAAGATCCATATGCGGTTTAATAGTAAATGTGCAACTCATAAACAGGCAGGCAGGGTAAATCACCAGTAATGGAACAGCGTCGGCAGATGAGAGACGTAGTAATAAACAGGCAGTGGTCAGGACAGGCAGCAAACAATCACAATAAGAGTCCAGGTAAACAATAGGTAAACAAGGCTGGCAGCAGTGTATCAAACGGTGGGAAACAGGCAGAAGTCGAACACAGGCAGGCAGTATAAACAGAGGTAAATGCTCAGAAATGTTAGCAGGAGCAAAATAAGACTTCGCAATGATTACTGTTTGAACGGTGCTTAAATAGTCTATGAAATAGGGAACAGGTGTGAGTGTAATCAGTCCAGGTTGGCATGCTGGGAAGTGTAGTTCGAGGTGCCCTCAGAACTCGGGCGAGAGGGACCTCTGGTAGTGAGCAGGAGGAGTCCTTGTGTTCATGACACCTACAGAGCTGAAAAATTCTTCTAAAAATCTTCTAATGTGTTCTGCAGAAGAAAGAAAGTCATACACATCTGGGAAGGAATGAGATTGAGTAAATGATGAGAGAATTTTCATTTTTTTGGGTGAAATATCCCTTTAAGGAAAATTGGACTGGTATCCTATCACAACTAAAGTAAACAAAAAGAGATACCAGATACAATGTGGGGAGAAAAAAAAATGTGCAAAGGGAACCGGCTTGTTGTTCTCTGAAGATTTTCTGAAGAATTACTGTTAATTTTGCTGCCGCTTTATCCAATCGAGTAGTTAACAATAAATGTATTACATTTTTTCTGTCTACTTTATTTGACTGTATAATGAAGTAACGTGTAGTTATAGAAAAAGTGGTATTGGTGCATCACAAACAATAACATTTAGCATTTCTCAATCAAAAACAAAGTCTAATTGAAAATAGTTATTTTAGATTTCGGTTTTGAGCCCAGTGTGTCCAGAATTTTGGGTTTCAGCGCATCACTAATGTTAGGTATAGAGTACAACAGGGCTAAAGACTCCATTGATTTCTCCCAAAACACTAAATAGCAGCAAAAAGTACCACAGCACTTTCCTAAAGACCTGTGGGGCAAATGGATTTGTTATGAAAATTTTTCAAAGTGGGCTCACATTGATTATGATCCAATCATAATAGAGATTAGTTTGTTTAAAGAAAACTTGAGATGTAATAAAATGTCAAATGTATTTGAAATGAACAGGAAATGGTTGACTTTTTCTGAAGTAGTTATTTTGAGTAAGCATCATCTTAATTTGTTACTCAAAAAAGCATCTTGCTGTCTCAAATGATTTGCATTAGTTGATAAATTGTGCCCTATAACTATTGCCCCGATATATACATGTTATCACTTTAAACCCTGGGGCCTTTTACCTCATGTGGTTTTTAAAAAAACTGAATTTTAATCGGAAAAACCTTCCAATGTTATTTCTTTTCACACATATTATGTTGCTCCATCAATATTCAATAAAAATAATTATTTTATTTTATTTTATTTTTTTATTTATTTTGTGTGTGTGACCAGAAGCAAAATTTCCTTAAGGGGTGTCTTTAGCCCCATTGTACCCTACATTAATGTAAAATGTATTGTTATCACCCTATTTGTTTAACCCATAAGGAAATTAACCATGGTTTTAATATAGTAATATTGTAGTAACCATGACTGTAGTAGCTATGGTTAATTTTGGGGTTACTATGGTTTTACTTCAAATACAATAGTTAAACCATGGTTAATTTTCATAAGGGAATGTCAGCCTAATACAGTTTATTAATACAAGGTGATATTTCTTTAAATATTATTTTAAAATAGAAATAACTAAGACAATCCAAGTGTTATTAACCTAAAAATATTGTCATCTTTAAATAGTGTCAATGTAGTTAGCTACTTTTTGTTTGTAGTTTGTACTAACTACTTTTAGTTAGTAGCTTGACTGTAGTTTAACTTCTTTAAGTTATGAGTAGCTTGTGGTTTGGGAAGCTACAGTTTCAAAGTAGCTTCTTCGACACTGACAGGCAGACAGGAAAAATATACGCCCATTTCAGGCTTTTAAAAACCCTAAAATAAAAGATTAAAAAAAAGATGTTGCTTGAAAATACTACTACTAATAATAATACTAATGAAGTATTGAATGGCATTCAATTGAGAAACAGGCTTTACCCATATATAATGCATTTAACAGCATGTAATGCCTGCTGTAAAGTCAAACTTGACCCCATGGTTGTGACTACTGGGACTATGTTACATCACCTAATTAATATTCAGTAGGCAGAGTGATAAGGTTTATGTGTCCCACACCAGTTTTCTGATCGTTTCTACGCTGCTACATCTGTCATTTGAAGTTCTTGATTTTTTCCACAAGACATTTGGCAGTTTTAGAGACGCATCCAGGATTTTTACCATGCTGTGAAATGGATGGCAGCTGTCTCGTGAGACGATTAGGCAAAGACATGACACAGGTAGCAGCCTTGCTTCATTACACACACACACACAAGTCGATCTCACAGCAGATGATCCACCTCTTTGAAGGCTGCTTAAGGTTCAGTGTTACATTGCATGTACTGTTTTTAGTTCAGGTGTGACCTTGTTAACACAAAGTCTTTGACATGCGCGAAGCACTCTTTATTTAAATAAGCCACATTAGATGAAGATTTGAGCTTGTTTTGATGATGTCTTGTGTTGAAAAACCATCCTCTATCTGATGAAAGGGGCTAAGCTGTTGTCTCTTCAAAAGTGTGGTAGCTTTCAGGCTTTTCACTTGCATGCTGTCACTAAAGGATAACATTTAAAAACCAGCCACCCACACACACCTTTCAAGCACACCAGGCAAGATCACAGTCTGACTCCAGTCCCTCAGTCTCCCAGGCTAAAATCCTTGCACAGGAAATTAAAATACGCACTATTACAGCTGGATTTCAGTAGATCAAATACTTCCACAACGTTTAGATGAGTCATGCCCATTAAACTGCAGTTAGCCCCTCAGATTTTGGTTTCACACAAAAAGTGTATTTTGTGTGCAGCTTCCAAAATAAAAAAAAACGAATGTGAATTTGCACAGATTTCTGATATTTACAGTATGTAACTCCACTTGCTTGCTCAACAAGTTTACAGCATTATAATGTGCCAGAATTTAAGCCAATCAGAGATGAGGTGGTACATTTTGATTGGCTGGCTAGATCACAGATCAAACTGCTAATCAAAACAGGAGGAAGAGGAGAAGGGAATAATTTGTTTTCAAGAAAGGAAATGTGTAACACTATGAACACACAAAAGCAGTTCTTTTGTTGTCTTAACTGTTTTTATTTTTACCTTAATGAAATATATATTTTTAGTCTGTACACTGCCAATATGCTTACTAGCTAGATAACTATCTGTCTAGCTCTCTTAATTTGGTCTATATTAGTATTTGGTTATATAGGTTACTAAGTTACACTTACGTAGCTACTAGCTTGGCCATGTTAGCTACCACTTTTATCTGAAATTATATTAATATAATCTTTCTCATGTGTAATACTACATTGTAAAATGTAATAGTGACGTTCTGGGGGGATTTAATTTGACTTCTATCAATCCCAAAGGATATTCTGAGAAAGCAGTTTATTAAAATAAATTTTGACCAGATTACAGTCTACCATGAATCTGCCTCAACTAAATCTTCTTCTTTTTGTTATTGTTACATGAAATATTATTTTATTATAATATTTTGTCCACCTTCTTTAGTGTATACTCTCCCATTTTTTCATCAGCCTTTTTCAGTGTATTATAAATATTATGAATATTATAAATATTGCCTAAATTAACATATACTATTCTTGATAATAAATTGGTGTGGAGGTGAGGGCGTGGTCGAGCATTTGTCTGGGGAGAGAGGAAGTGGTAAGGGTTTTCACCTGAGATGAATTGCGTGTAATTGCTTTTTCTTTGTTCACAGTGAGAGACGGGGGAAATAAAAGGGGCCAGACCTCAGAGTGAGAGGGAGAGTGAGCCGAGCCTGCATGTGTGTGTGTGTGTGTGTGTGTCAGTGTAGCCATCGTTTGAGTGTATATCTGAAGCTTCACCATTACCCAGTAAAGCGAATGTGTTTGTGTGTAAATAAATTTACCTTTGAGTTGGATTCACTGTCTCCTGCTTCCTCATTCCTCAAACCTTGTTACACTGGTGCCGAACCCGGGAATACAGGAAGGATACGCTGTCATGGAGACGTTACCGCTGGAGGAAGTCTTCAGGTCCCTTGCCAGCATCCACCAGGGCCAACACTAGGCCCTAATAGAGCTTTGGAGAGCAGCAACAGTGCTTTGAGGTGCTCCTTCTGGCCCAGGAGGAGGACCGGCGAGTGCTGCGGAGCTTAATACCCCAGGTGGGGGCGCCCTCCCTGTCCCCTGAAGCAATGCACCACCACGTGTTGCTCACCAAGATGGGGCTCAAGATGAACCGGAGGCCTACCTTGAGCTCTTTGAGCAGGCAGTCGAAGCTCTAAAATGGCTGCTGGAAAAGTGGGCAGTCCATCTTCTGCCGCTGCTGACGGGGGAAGCCCAGATCTGGGCATAACAGCTTCCAGTCGCCAACCTTCTGGACTACTCAGTGCTAAAGAAATCCATCTTGCAACAGGTCAGCTGCAGCCCATAAGAACACCACCAGCATTTCCCCTCCTTAACACTGAGTTAGGTCGGCTGCCTGTTTGCCTTCGCCCAGCAGCTCCTTGACACCTGCCGGCAGTGGATGCTGGCCAAGGAAGACAGCGACGCAGAGGATGTCATCAACCTGGTGGTGCTGGAGCAGTTCATCTCTCGGTAGCAGAAGGGGACAGCCGAGTGGGTCCAGTACCACTGACCGGCATCGCTGGATGAAGCGATCCAGCTGGCGGAAGACCATCTAACAGCATATCCGATGGCTGGTGCACACCACACCCTTCCCCCCTCTAAATTTTCCTCCCCTGTTCTCTCTCCTTCCTTCCATCCTGTTTCGTTTCCCTGGAAACGGGGGGACATTCCCCCAAGACAAGCTCCCCGGTCATGGGGGTTCTCTGCTTCCCCAAACCCCGTCTCTCCCCTCTTTTCATCTCAGGTGAAGGAGTCCGCTGCCACAAGTGTGGGTGGGAGATTTGGGTCGGTCTGCTGGAGTTGCAGGGAGCGGGGTCATGTTCGAGAGCAGTGCCCGGTAATGGAGTTGGGGGCCTTGATCCAGATCCCCTACACCCAACAGACCGCCACCGAGCGAGCAGGGATGTACCAAATACCCATGAGTATTGAGGGGGGTACAGACCAAGCCTTGGTGGATTCAGGTTGTAATCAAACCTCCAATCATCAATGCTTGGTTCAAAATGGGGCAATGGAGGCAAATAATTGGGTGAAGGTGAGGTGTGTGCACAGAGATATTCATGATTATCCTATAGTGACCTTCACGATAATATTGAGGCAGTGGTTAGTCCTCGCCTCACCCATCCACTTATTTTGGGAACTAATTGAAGGGGTTATGTGTGGATGGGTCCTGTGAGAAAGTAAATCGGTGTGGGATGTGTGAAGCACTGGCTGGGGAGGCGTGGCCTGGGCCATCTGCCACTGCTCCGTGTCAGGCTGACACTGGGGAAGGGGAGGTGTCCTCCTCCCCTGCCCTTAGGGAATTCCCGGTGGGGGATTTCCCACTAGAGCAGTCACTGAACCCTGAAGCACGCATTTGACCAAGTGAAAGTGATTGATGGTCAATGTCTCCAGCCGGGCATCGCACTCACATATCCATATTTTTCAATTATAAAAGATCGGTTCTATAGAGTGACACAGGACACTTGGACAAATGAAAATACAACCCAGTTGTTGATACCAAAGAGCTGTCGGGAAATGTTATTCCAGGCGGCTCATCATAATCCGATGGCAGGTCACTTGGGACAGGGGAAAACACTAAGCCACTTCATGGCCCATTTCTATTGGCTGGTGAATTTGCCAGCCACTTCAAAAGAGCCATTGTGCCCCCTTCTGTAGATCGATGTTCCTTTCGAACTAATTGGCATGGACCTCGTCGGGCCAATAGAATGGAGAGCTCACAGGCATCGCTTTGCGTTAGTCCTGGTGGATTACGCAACGCGATATCCAAAAGCAGTACCACTCATCAAAATTATCTCCTGAGTGGGGATTATAAAATAAATCCTTACTGATCAGGGCACAGCTTTTATGTCACGTTCACTATGCGAGCTGGATGAATGATTGGGTACTAAATCGATCAAATGTACATCAAATGTACACTCGAAATTATAGTGCATTGTGGGTAATAATGAGTGAACAAAAGTAAGGAACGAGTGGCTCACTCAGAATTCAGACAATCCTACAAAATGGTGGACACTCGAAATAGTGCACTATATAGTGGATGGGGGCGGTTTCAGACACAGCGAGTGTTCCACGACTGGGGCTGGTGCCCTACGCACTAGGCTGCGTACTCTGCGTTTAGAGAGCGGTGGTACTGCTGTACAGAATTAATGATCTAAATTCTTTCGACACTGAAAACTGTAACTACACTCAAATAAGAATCCACGCAGGACTTTAAAAGCCATGAAAAAGCTAAAAAGGCATTAATAAAGCATGATCTTGCTTTCGTTTATATTTCAGCAGTAATAATTACTAGAAATGTTTCCAAACCTCTCTTATTGACAAATTCATCCAGATCTGACAAGGGATAGTTCACCCAAAAATTTAAATTCTCATTATTTACTCACCCTCATGCCACCCCAGATGTGTATGACTTTCTTTCATCTGCTGAATTCAAATGAAGATTTTTAGAAGAATTACTCAGCTCTGTAGGTCAATACAATGCAAGTGAATGGGTGGCAACATTTTAAAGCTAAACAAAATCACATAAGTCAGCATAAAAGTAATCCATAAGACTCCAGTGGTTAAATCAATATCTTCAGAAGCGATGTGATAGGTGTGGATGAGAAACAGATCACTTTCACATTCTTCCTCTTGTGTTTTTGGTGATTCACATTCTCTGCATATCGCCCCTGCTATCTAGCAAAAAAATTACAAATATTGATCTGTTTCTCACCCACACCTATCATATCACTTCAGAAGATATGGATTTAACTACTGGAGTCTAATGGATTACTTTTATACTGCCTTTATGTGCTTTTTGGAGCATCCAAATTTTGGCCTACAGAGCTAAAATATTGTTCTAAAAATCTTAATTTGTGTTCTGCAGAAGAAAGGAAGTCATACAAATCTGGGATGGCTTGAGGGTGAGTAAATGATGAGAGAATTTTCATTTTTAGTTAAACTACCCCTTTAAAGTGATAGCTCAGCCATAATTTAATATTCTGTCATCATTTCCCTACCCTCGTGTTGTTCCAAACTAATGTGATGCTTTGCATTATGTGGAACACAAAATATGTTGGACAGAATGTTAGGGACTGACAGTCTCGCTCACCATTCACTTTCAAACTATGAAAAAAAAAAAAAAAAACATTCACTGAAAGTAAATAGTAACTCAGGCAAACATTATGTCTAAAATCTCCTTATTGTGTTGCATGGAAGAAAGAAAGTCATATGGGTTTGGAACAGCATGATGGTGAATGATGACAGAATTTCCATTAATAATAATACTAATTCTGTAATACATGTTAAATGTGTATTATGTAATGGAATATAGGGGAGTTAACCTCTATTATGTCATCTGTGAAAGTAACGAGTTACTCACTTCTTGAGTACTCTTTTAATTGGATACTTTCTTACTCTTACTCAAGTAATTATTTATGTCAGTACTTTTAGTTCTACTTGAGTAATTATTTTTTTTTAAAGTAATTGTACTTTTACTTGAGTACAGTTTTTGGCTACTCTACCCACCTCTGGTTGGGATGAGCATTCACCCTCTGTTCGGACCATGACCCACTCCAATGGCTCCACTGCATGAAGGATGCCAATGCCCAGATCATCTGTTGGTATCTGGCACTCCAACCGTTTAAGTCTGAGGTGGTCCACAGGCCGGGGCCACATATGGCTGTCGCAGACTTCCTCTTCAGAAAGGTGGGGGAGTGGGCAGGCCGGACAGTTCCCCCGGCCTGAGTTGGGTGGTGGGGATATGTGGAGGCGAGGGCGTGGTCGAGCATTCATCTGGGGAGAGAGGAAGCGGTAAGGATTTTCACCTGAGATGAATTGTTGGTAATTGCTTTTACTTTGTTCACAGTGAGAGATGGGGGAAATAAAAGGGGACAGACCTTAGAGTGAGAGGGAGAGAGTGCCGAGCCTGCACGTGTGTGTGTGTGTGTGTGTGTCAGTGCTGCCATCATTTGAGTGTATGTCTGAAGCTTCATCATTATGCCGTAAAGCAAACGTGTTTGTGTGTAAATAAATTTACCTATGAGTTGGATTTGCCATCTCCCGCTTCCTCATTCCTCGAACCTTGTTACAATTAGAAAAGCTGTTTATGTTTGCATTCCAAAGCTGTGGGGTATCTTGAAATGTTCAGTATTCAGAATAAGTTTATGCATTCTACCACAACCCTTATGGCAAAAATTATTAATGAGAAGAACAGAAAAAGGAAAAGAGGCTAATTATGTCTCCTGCCATAGTTTTAGGTAAATTAAATGTACATTATATTAAACCTCAATTGTTTGAGACTGCAAAAAGTAAAAAAAAAAAAAATAAATACAATAAAATAGAAAAAACTCCTTAGAATTGCATGATCCGAGGTTACTATATTTAGAAAAACGTACATTACAATTAAGCCTTACAGTATTCCTGGTATGTCTATAATCCACAGGGTAAATATCTTTTGTAATGGTAACTGCATACATATAAAATGTGTACTGAACTTGGAGCATTGCGCCCTTTGGCTCTTCTGCAGTATTTACATTGAGATGTTCATGGTTGCTGTAGCTACCTCAACTATCCAATCACAGAGCACTTGTGAGCAGCTCCTAATAGCCAATCCTGATGTAGGAGGCAGGACTTGTCGGAATACGGGTTTAAAAGCAAGAGAGCAGTCTAAAATTCCGAGCGCATGCAAAGCGCATACATTGCTTTACAAAACTGAGTTCAAGAGCGAGCAAAATAACTTGTGTGCTCAAAATATCATCTTATGCACTCAGAACTTTTTTTGCGCTTAAAATATCAACTTGCATGCTCAAAATATCTTGCGTGCACAGAAAATTTTTGTGCGCTCAAAATATAATTTTGCAACCTCAAAATACAATTTTGCACGTGCAGAATTTTGGCACACATATAACTCCATATGAATAAAGGTTCAGGCTGCAACATGAAGCACCAACAAACTGCTGCACTTAAAATGGAGTGACTTTTCAGTGTAAAATAAGGAAAATTGCAATAAGACATTCATCAAAAGCATATAGGACCTGTTCAGTTTTGTAAAGAATCATCTGGGGAATGAATTCAGACACGGTTGACATAATGACAGAAAATTCACACAGAGTGAAAATATGAACAATTAATCTGCAAAAGGATCAAACTATCTTATCTGCAAGATAGCAGAGTTTTATTTTTGTTATAAACCTATTCACAAAACTGCTAAGAGCAAGTTTTACTGAGGAAAAATGAAAATCCTCTCAGCAATGACTCACCCTCATGCCATCCCAGATGTGTGTGACTTTCTTCAGCAGAACACAAATGAAGATTTTTGGAAGAATAACTCAGCTCTGTAGGTCCATAAAATAAAAGCGAATGGGTGCCAAATTTTTGAAGCTCCAAAAAGTACATACATTTATAGCCATCATAAAAAGAATCCATACAACTCCAGTGGTCTAATTAATGTCTTCTGAATCTAAATGCTAGGTGTGTGTATGAAATAAATCAATATTTAAAACTTTTTTTTACAAAAGAATTTCGCTTCCAGACAGCTCGTTGAAGAGGGTGGAGTTCAAACTGCCTCTTGCGTGACGTAAGCATGAAAGTGTCCTCTGCATAGATATTCTTAGATATTCATAGTTTATGCAGCGGTCTGAGCAAGGAGCTCGGTCTGAAGCGTCTCCTTCATTCACCTCCCATCGGGGGAATCCTCGACGCCATTTTGGAAGTCTATTCCATTTTGTAAGTGGGCGAGTGAAGTATCTGCTGACAGATCCTCAACCCCTCAATTTTGACAGAGGGAGTGAGCCTACTCTACGCTTTAGGCAGCTCCATATCCCACAATGTCTGTGAGGTTTCCAGTGTATGAGTGGTCGACTTCACACATTAAAGCACGCAATATTCATTTATTACTATTAACTACAGTAGTTAACATGAAAAATTAACAAATCTTAATCTTGGTTAATGTTAATTTTTACATGTACTAATGCATTTTAACATTAAAAGTTGTATATGTTAAGTTAACATTAATGCAATATGAACCAAAAATGAATAATTGTATTTTTATAAGGTAACCAAGATTAATAAAAGCTGTATAAGTGTAACATTGTGGCAGAGCAGGAGCAAACGAGATGATGTGTGAAGAACCCAAATGCAGTTTATATACAAGGTGCAATAAATCCAAAAACGTGAATACCAAAAGTGAAATAACTCCAAAATGAAAACAAAACATTAACTTAACTAGACTTGACATGGACTAAGACCAAGACTTGACTACAAAATTACACAATACCTGACAAAGGATAAAAGGCAAACGTGGGCTTAAATACATGGGCAAACAAGATAACAAAACAACCAATAACAAACTAGAACTGATAACAAGACAACCAATGAGAGGACAGAACTAATAAACAAGATAAGACTAATAAATATGAACCAATGAAAAGACTAGACTAAAGAACCACGGGGGAGCCCTGCAGACCATGGGGGATCTGGCAGATGTCCAAGTGTATGGCCTGGCAAAACAGACATGGGCTGTGTAGCAGGGTCTGACAAGACAGACGCGGGCTATGGCAAAGGGCCTGACGAGACAGCGTGACATGGCAAGGCTGATGAGGCAGCGTGGCATGGCGGGGCTGAAAGTGCTAGTTTGCATGCAAAGTTCCTCATCAGCCACTCCTACAGTGAAACATGAACCACTCAGTTGCAAGGCAAAATTGATACATTGAGCCTGATTGAATGTTATCTGACCACCAGGCATCATGCAGTAGATGGGCTCATTCAAGCCTGACCGAAAAAATTCCTTGAGGGCGATCTCATTAAAGTCCAACTGACAATTGACCTCACAAAACTCAGCAACATAGTCCTCGAGGGGACGATTCCCCTGGTGTAAACACATGAGGCGGACTGCTGAGTTCATGATGATCAGTCTGTATAGATGTTTGCAGGCTGAACAAAGGAGCAGATGAGATGACAAAGATGTGTGAAAAACCCAAGTGCAGTTTTGTTTACAAAGTGAAACCAAACGTGAAATTCCAGCGTGAAAGTATCAAAACAAAGTGACATATAAACATGAACTAAATTTGACCTGAATAAACTTGACTATAAACAATGACTTGACTAATAGCAAGAACAATGCTACAACGTTACACCAACAATACACGACAAGGAATAAAGGCAACATAAGGGCTTAAATATACTGACTAGGGTTAACAAGATAACAAGATAATCAATGAGAATACAAAACTGATAACAAGACAATAAACACTTGGACCAATGAAGAGACAAGACTAATAAACCAAGAACCAATAAGAAAAAAACACATGAAACAAGATGGTCACATGACTATACAAGACAGGATCACATGAGGGGAACAGGAATTCACATGACTTGACAAAGGAACAAGGAAACACTGAACTAAACTTCCAAAATAAAAGACATGACATCAAAACCTGGAAAAAATGAAAGTGAACAAAAATACAAACACATGACAATAATTATATTGTTTATTGTAAGTTCATTATACCTAATGCATTTACTGTTAACTTATAGAACCTTATTATAAAGTGTTACCCAGTAGTTATTATCATTGCAGTTTCCATGACCTCATATTAATTGAGACACTAGTTAATTTAGCTGCAAATTGTTGTTCATTTTCAGTATAGGCTGTGTCAGACAGATTTTTCTCTCTGATCTGCAGCTAATTTGTTTAAGGCTTCTCTGTAATTTTGCCAAAGAGCTTTGGCTAAATAAGCCCTACAGCTCCAGCAAGTATTAGACAAATGCTTAAGTGTTAAGTTTGTCTTTCCGAATACTAATCCCCATTGGTGAGTAGATGCAGAACAAAACGAATACAATGACTGCAACAGATTAAAGAACTGTCTGACCTCTGGGCCACTGCTGTCTATATTGTTGACACCTACTAAATTCAATGTGTGAGCAGCACATGGTATATAATGGATCAACAGATTTCTCCATTTTAAGTGAGTCTGCAGTCCATTGTATTTGCCGTCATTTTGCTTGCATAATCATACGATTGGCCTCTACAGTTCAATATGTCCAAGCCTAGGTTACCATGCAAAAATGTAATCAGATAAAGTCTCACCTGTGTGACTTAAAATAGGCTCGAAGCTATGAAACGTTCCATTACATTCCCTTTCTCATTGACAAACCTGAAGATGAATGTTAACTGGCTATATGGGATAGATCTGGTGTTGAATCAATGATGACTGAAAAATATTTGGCATCATTTAGTCATTCGCTATTACCAGTAATTGTTCAGTATTTTTTCTCACATTACTTTAATAAACTCCCCACATATAGTAGATGACAAATAAGATACACTTCCTCTTCCATCTTGGCCATGTGTTTTGATATACTCTGATAGAAATGGGTCAAACTGAGTATTAGCTCTAAAATTCCTAGATAGTTCCCATTGTGAGGCGAAACCAAGAGCTCGTCCTTCCCCCTGAACACCAATCCTCTTTTGGCTAAAAACTGTATAACTGCCACAATAAGCTTCAGTTCCTCTTTCCAGGATTCCCTCTCTCCAGCAATTTGTTGGGCCAGAGATGAGTCCATAGCCTGAGTGTTCTTAGATCTATGCAATAAGGCCAGCATACAAGACATATGGATGCTTCCAGTCACTGACTCCATTGGTAAAGGCATGTCTTTTGAATGAGAAAAGTTTGCATGAAAAACAGAACACCTGTACTGTTAGTGGAGAGTATAAAAGCCACTCTCGTGAAACAATTCAGCTGTTTGGTAAGCGACTGTGCAATAAATAATTGGTAGACCACCCAGATCACTATCCCTTAGGGAGGCGGCATATTTTGGGCTTTGGTTATGGAAAGTGGCTCAAAGGATCTCAAAGACCGCTTTATCTCCACTCCCATTCTACATCATCCTAATCCAGACTGTCCATTCGTAGTCGAGGTGGAAGCCTCAAACACCGGGATCGTAGCCATTCTTTTACAACGCCATGGGTCACCTCCGAAACTCTACTCCTGTGCTTTCTATTCCCGAAAACTCTCCACGGCAGAACAAAACTACGATGTGGGGAACTGAGAATTACTCACCATGAAAGCAGCCCTAGAGGAATGCGACATTGGTTGGAGAGGGCAAAGCATCCATTTCTCATGCTGACAGATCATCGGAACCTTGAATATCTGCGCTCAGCAAAGAGAATTAATCCATGGCAGGCCAGGTGGGCACTATTTTTTACACGTTTTGACTTCAAAATCACATATCGTACTGGCACTAAGAATGTTAAAGCTGACGCCCTCTCGCATCAATTTGAAGCTCAGAATCAGATCCAGACATCAGAACCCATAATCTCCACATCTCTAATCATTGCACCAGTCCAGTGGGACATCATGACTCAAGATCCAGTTCCTCACGATTGCCCTGAAGGCAAAACCTATGTGCCACAGTCATTATGGGAGAAGGTTTTATGGAGGGTCCATACCGCCTCCAGCTCTGGGCACTCAGGCATCACGACCACACTCCATCTGCTCCTGAACCAATTTTGGTGGAGAACCATGCAGGCAGACACCATTTCTTATGTCAACCAATGCCCCACTTGTGCAGTAACCAAATCTTCCAGACTACTTCCGGCAGGCCTGCTTCAACCACTTCCCATTCCGCAGCGCCCATGGTCTCACATCGCCATTGACTTTATCACCGATCTTCCAGTTTCTCAAGGTAACACCACAATCTTAACTGTAATCGATCGTTTCTCAAGGCATGTCGATTAATCCCTCTTTCCAAGCTCCCCACAGCCTTTGAGACAGCAGAAAATCTATTACATCTAGTATTTTGGTTCTATGGGTTACCTGATGACATTGTATCTGACCGAGGTCCACAATTCACTGCTCGGGTCTGGACGGCCTTCTTCCATCAATTAAATGTCAACATCAGCCTCACCTCTGGGTACCACCCTAAATGCAATGGGCAGACCAAACATGCGAATCAAGAGATCACTCATTTCATCAGGATGTATTGCCATCAAAACCAAAACAACTGGAGCCGGTACCTGCTGTGGGCAGAATACGCCCAAAACTCACTACAAAAACCATCCACGGGCATGATGCCATTCCAATGTGTGCTGGGATTTCAACCACCCTTGTTCCCCTGGTCAGGAGAGCTCATGGAACTACCGGCCATCAACGACTGGCCCCGGTGGAGCGAGGAAGTGTGGAACCAGGCGCATGTCCATCTACAGTGAGCTGTGAGGAGACAGAAAGAGCAGGCCGATTGGCATCGTCGTCCGAGTCCCCAGTATACACCAGGACAATGGGTCTGGCTCTCCACTTGCGACCTACGCCTTCATCTGCCCTGCAGGAAGCTCAATCCCAGGTATGTGGGTCCCTTCAAAATCATAAGACAAATCACTCCCATATCATTCCGTCTTCAACTGCCCGCTAACTATCGTATTTCTCCCACATTTCATGTCTCGCTGCTCAAACCTGCTGTTGGTCTGAGGAAGGAAGTGGAGGACAATACTGTAAACACCCCCCCCCATAATTGTGGATGGCGAGGAAGCTTACCAGGTTCAAGAACTCATGGACTCCAGACGGCGGTGTCGCAGAATTCAATATCTGTTAGACTGGGAGTGACATGGTCCGGAGGAGTGTTCCTGGGTCAGTGCTGAGGACATTTATGTTATGAACACTCCCCTCGATAACCACCAGTGCAGACACACAGCCCGGCCTCCTCGTCACAACGTGAAAATGTAAGAGGGGTGTTTTCTGAATGTTCATTTTCCCCACGAGCACGGAGGTAAATCGGACAAGTGTCACATTCAGACAGCTACACTGCACTTTTTACATAGTACAAGCACTTAAAGGAATATTCTAGGTTCAGTACAAGTTAAGCTCAATTGACCGCATTTGTGGCATAATGTTGATTACCAAAAAATTAATTTTGACTCATTCCTCATTTTCTTTAAAAAAAAGCAAAAATCAAGGTAACAAAGAGGCACTTAAAATGGAAGTGAATGGAGCCAATTTTTGAACATTAAAATACTCAGTTTCAAAAGTATAGCCATATTACATAAACATGTGTGTAAACATGATTTTAGTGTGATAAAATCACTTACTAACCTTTTCTCTGTAAAGTTATATCCAATTTTACAACTTTGCCATGACGATGTAATGTCATCAAATCCTAAAACGACTGTAA
Organism: Myxocyprinus asiaticus; assembly: GCF_019703515.2. Lineage (NCBI taxonomy): Eukaryota > Metazoa > Chordata > Actinopteri > Cypriniformes > Catostomidae > Myxocyprinus > Myxocyprinus asiaticus. Next base: position 43,638,275 of record NC_059373.1, read on the forward strand.
AAATTACAATTTAAACAACTTTACAGCTCAAATAATACATGAGTTTTAACAGAAGAATTAATGTAAGGGCTTTTATAAAATTATAAGATTCATATTTCTTTGTTTAAACCCTCCAAACATTGGCCACACTTTCATTTCCCCCATTCACCACCATTGTAAGTGCCTCACTGTAACCTGGATTTTTGCTTTTTTTAAAGAAAAGGAGAGACGAGTCGAATTAATTTATGTGATAATCAATATTATGCCACAAATGCTGTTGATTGAGCTTAACTTGTATTGAACCCGGAATATTCCTTTAAATGTTGAGATGTGGGGATTGTATTTTGAATTTTAGGTTCCAGTGTTGTGAGTTTTGTGTTAAAATGTGTACCTGACATGACAAGTCTACTCATTTTTACACATGCAATATGAAATTATATGGATAGAATAGGCTACATGGAATTTGTAAATTAAAAAAAGATAAAATGTGGTTAAATAGTGAAAAATAAAAAATAAAATAAAATATACATTCTCACAAACTATTGCAGAAGTTTGCATACCCCTTTTGTTTTAAGCATATACGTTTTCACACCCCTTTCAGAATGTATGCAAATATAAGAGATAAAAGATTATATATTTTATGTAGTACCTTAAAAAGCTACATTACACAAAATGTACTGTAATTTACACAAATCATCCTGTTCAAAAGTTTGCATCCCCTTGGTTCTTGGTTCTTGTGTTGTCTTCTTGAGCATCAATGAATGTTTGCACCTTTTGTAATAGTTGTGTATGTGACCGACAATTGTCCCAAGTGTCAAAAGCTGGATGTCTATATCATTTAGCCACTGTTGGGAAGAACTCAAATGTGCAGAAGATGCTGGGAAACCAAAGAATTTTCAGTATTTTTCTTATGAAAAGTGGGCAGCTTCACAGATCAGGACAAAGCAGGAACTCATGAACAATACACAAACAGTCATTAATCATAGAGAAAGCAACAACACAATATTAAAGGGTTTGCTCTCGTGCCAGTAGCTCTAAAGCTCGCATGCAGTCTGTCATGAATGTGCACGGGAGATCAACGGTCAGTGATGAATTTCACTTAATAATACATCAGATTTCCGAATTATACTTTTGAAGCTTGAAGAAGTGGTCACCATAAACTGCCATTGTGTGACATCACTGAGCACAATTTTATTTATTTATTTTTTTCACAATTTCTCCCTTCGTGTTAAGAAAAAGAAGGAAAATCATTTGGAGTTATAGCAACACAAGGGTGAGTAAACAATGACAGAATTTTCACTTTTGGGTGAACTAATCCTTTTCAAACCAAGGGAATGTAAACTTTTGAACCAGATAATTTATTTAAATTCAGTTACCATTTTGTCTTATGGAATATACAGTATGTGAATATCTGTTGTCAAATAGCTTCTTCAAGGTAGTACTAAATAAATTTTTATGATACCTCTTATTTTTTTAAACAATAACACACAGATGCATCAGGGTTTTAGGTGCACAAGCAGTGCGTAGAACTGCCCCATGATTTCCGCAAATTAACAATCATGTCCGTGTTAAATGGCCCTAATAATAGCAGTGGGCTTTACCAGTGTTTTCAGATGTAGCATTTGCAGTCAAGTCGTGAGATGTAACTTCTCAGCAAGTGCTAATTACTACTGTATTGACTCCAAACCAGTCAGCAGATAGAGACAAGAAAGAAATCTAAAATTATATTATTTCTTTATGTAGGGATCATTTTAGATAAAACTAAACTACATTGAAAGGACAAATTGAAAATGAAGTAGAAATAAAAAACTAAATTAAAATTAGAAACAATAATAACTCTGGTTGTGATGAGTAATGCAGCTTTCACTTTCTTTAGTCTATGTTTGAGTAGAGGGGGAAAAGCAGCAAATAACTGAAAAGTCAACAGAACACAATAAGAAGTGTGTTGAAGGAGAGTTTTGTCTTCATACACCTAAAGCATATGCTTTCATTCTGAAACCACTTTGAAGTTTGTTCGGCAGGAAACTAATCATAAAATATAGAGGTGTTTTTGTTACATTTATATTGACAATTGTTTTTTCTTAGTTGTGAAAGTTATAATAAGATTAAAATATTGATGTTGAGTTTATGGTTACAATTTTAATTCAGATGCATGAACAGATTCATTCGGACTCGGACTCAACTCAGACTAGGCCCTGTTACGGTTTTGAGTCCGACTTGGCCCCTTTTGGACTCGGACTCAATTGTTTAAAGACTCGAACTTGATTCGGACATGACTAAGGTGGACTCGAACCCAACACTACCAATAATTGAAATGGTGATGTGTGTGATTGACATCGATTGAAATGTAAAAGTACCGTTGGTGAGTGCAGAGTGTTCATTGAGTGTTCAGCGGCTCTGTAAAAAGAAGCGCAGTTATTTGCAAACTGATGTAACATTTATTTCTTATATATTTCTTATTTCTTTATTTATTATATGACTATTTTGTTGCAAAAACAGTTTTGAGCATTATTTTTAATTATAAATGTCACTATTTAAGAAATAGATTGAGCACCTTATGGGAACAACGTTGCAGATACCAACAACAATATTCTGTGCTTCCCCACTTTTGAAAAGCACTGGCTGCCAGTGATCAAAACACATCTTAAGCATTTCTATATGTCAAATAATCCATTAGATATAGTATCTATAGATATAGGCCATCAGCTTGATCCTTCCCATCTCACCTCTACATTCAAAACAGAAGTTAGCTGAGCTTCAACTGTGTTTGCTTTCATTAAGATTGTTTGTCTGTGCTTTGACAAAAAGACCTCACTTCACTTCCCCCAAATATAATGAATAGAGGGCTCTGTTTCTATTGTTTGTTATTTTATTGTCAATTGTAGCCATTGCAATGAAACAATGAAACACTTGCTCACTCACAGGGCATGAATATTCAAATATGTGCTTCCAAAGTTGGTATGTGCTTCCTTAGGATAAATGTTCATTTACATGCAAGTTTAATGTACAGTAATATGTATGCACCAGTACAGTCAGTGCTTACATTCATTCATACAGTCGCACAAAGTCTATGTATTTATGTGTTTGTATCACTCAAACATATCAAGCCACTAAACACTGCTGTCTTGTCTGAATATTAAGCTATTTACACTTTCCTTGAACAGGGTATAAAACAGGGCTTCAAACTTTTTCTGTTTTTTTCAGTCAAAGGGTCCATGAAAAATATTTTAATTATCTTAAAATATTGTTATCATAATAATATACATAAAATGTTGTTATCCACTTCAGGAGGGCCAACAAAATGATATGAGCTTTTTATTTAATGAGGTTTGCAATTTTGGCACTCCTGAAACAGGGTTGCAACTAAAGAAGACGCAGATTGAGCTTAAATTTCTAGCTATCACTCAGTTTGTTGGTAGTTATTGATAAACTTATATTAACTTATGTTTGTTTGATCATGATTTTGTGATGAATTTGGTGAATTATATAATAGTTTTCTCCCTAAAGAACATGGGATTTGTGCTGTTATTGCTTTAAAAAAGAAGTAATGAGACATCAATGTGCCTGATGAGAAGATTATTTTTTGTAAATGAAAGCGTCAGTGTAACTTCATTATTTGCTATTTGGATGAAACTTTTTATAATGATGTCCTCTGGCTCTGACTCTCTGTCCTGCAGTATAATGGGTGTATGTATCAGTTTGATGGTACTCTTCCTGGGCCTGGCCCCCGGTACTGAACAGTTGAAAATGAATGCTATAGAGAGTCTGAGAGTTTCCTCTCTCTAGCTCTGCGTTACGGGGTTATTTTGGCTGTGTGACATGCAGACTGCAAAACAACATGTGTTTAATGTATCTGAGAGTGAATGATTCATTTTCTACACTTTCCCTGCCCGAGGGCTTCACATTCACACACAGCCTATTGGACAACCATCTGTGTTTAATATGTGAGGCTGCTGCTACAATTCACCACCACCAGAGGTCACCTTCCCCTGAGTAAAAACACTGTTGGAGAATTCACTTAGAATGAAGAATCTGCAGTCAGGTAGTGAATAGGTAAGCCGTTTCCATGCGCTGGTTTAGCCCTTGATTTACTAAAGGAATTACATGGATCAGATTTGCGTAACATAGATTTTCTAAAATTGTTATTCATCTCGGCACTAATGATGTCCGGCTTTGCCAGTTGGAGATCACTAGATAATATTAAAGATAATATTAAATATTAAAGACATGCAAAAACGATGTCAGACACTGTAAGATGCTATGGCGCCCTCCCTGCACATCATGGTGACGAAGTTTATAGTAGATTAGTGTCACTGAATGGCTGGATGTCTGAGTGGTATCCGGAGAATAGCATACCATTATTGACAGTTGAAAGAGTTTTTAGCGTAGACCTGACCTGCTAAAGAGAGATGGACTCCATCTCTCCAGGGAAGGTGCCGCTCTCCTCTCTAGTAATTTGGCTCATAGTCTTAATAGTGATGGTATTTGACTAACTGGAGCCCAGGTCAGGAAGCAGACAAACTGGATAATCCAAACGTCTGCTATCTGCCTTGAGATGTCACACAGGTCACATAAACTACAACACATAGAGACTGTATCCCCTAGATATCATATAGAGACTGTGTCTGTTCCCCAAACTACCAAACACAAACCCCTCACTAAATCATTTAGAAAAAATTTGATTAAGGTCAAATTTGGAGGAAATGTTTTTTTTAAGATAAACATCATATAAAAGTAGGGCTACAAAACATTGATCTCTTTCTACCAAAGCACTAATTGTAAATGAAATTATTACAGATCATAGTTTGGATGTGCTCTGTTTGACTGAAACCTGCCTTAAACCGGATGAATATATTGGTTTAAATTAATCTACTCCCCAAGGTTATTGTTATAAACATGAGCCTGAGGTGTTGGTACAATATACAGTGAAGTTTTTGGTGTTACTCAGAGGACAGGATATAAGTTTAAGTCTTTTGAACTAATAATACTAAACGTGACACCGTCAAATATAAATAAAAAAATCTCTGTCATCTTTATCCTTGCTAAAGTATATAGATCACCCGGGCCATACTCTGGTTTCCTTGGTGAATTTGCTAATATTCTATCAGATCTAGTAGTTAATGTGGATAGAGCTTTAATTGTTGGTGTCTTCAACATTCACATAGATAATGAAAATGACACATTGGGATTAGCATTTATTGATATTCTCAACTCTCTTGGAGTCAGACAAAATGTGACAGGGCCATCTCATCGCCATAATCATATGCTAGATTTAATTCTGTCAAAAGAAGTTGATGTTGATACTACAGAAATTCTTCCACAGAGCGATGACATCTCAGATCATTACCTCATCTCTTGTTTGCTGTGATCAGCTAATGTCACTCAATCTACACCACACTATCGTTCAGGTAGAACTATTCTTTCGACCACTAAAGATAGCTTCACTAATAATCTTCCAGAATTGTCTCACATTCTCAGTAAGACAAAAAGTCTATAAGAACTTGATGTAATATAAACAAATATATTAATACAATCTTCTCTAGCACTCTTGATATTGTCTCCCACCTTCGATTAAAGAAAATTAAAGAAAACGCCCCGCACCATGGTACAATGATCACACTCATGCTCTCAAGAGAGCAGCTCGGAAAATGGAGCGCAAGTGGAAGAATACAAAATTAGAGGTATTTCGCGGTGCATGGAAGGATAGTGTCTGTTGCTACAGACAGGCACTAAAAGCTGCCAGGCAAGCATATTTTAGCAAACTTATAGAAAATAACCACAACAATCATAGGTGTTTATTCAGTACTGTAGCTAAACTGGTTAGGAATAAAGCATCAACTGAACTAGACAGTCATCACAGCACAATAGTAATGACTTCATGATTTTTTTTACTTATAAAATAATAATAAAATTGGAACTATGCAATAAATTGTCACAGCGCCTCAGAAAACAGTGTCTCAATTTTCCTCAAGGCCATCTTCAATTCGCTGTCATAGGTCGTGAAGAGTTAACAAAATGTATCAAAAAATCAAAAGCCACAACATGTATGTTAGATTCAATACCAACTAAGCTCTTCAAAGAGGTATTCCCTGTAATCTCAGAACCTCTTCTTAATATTATTAACTCCTCACTATCCTTAGGACATGTCCCAAGAAACTTTAAAATGGTAGCTATCAAACCGCTCATCAAGAAGCCACAACTTGATCATGGAGAATTGGCTAATTACAGACCGATTTCAAATCTACCATTTATAATTGAATAGATCTTAGTTCTGCCTTCGACACGATAGATCACGACATTCTCTTGAATAGGCTGGAGAATTATGTTGCCGTTAGTGGACTTGCATTCGCATGGTTTAGGTCCTATTTATCAGATCGCTACCACTTTGTATGTGTAAATGAGGAATTGTCAAATCAAACAAAAGTTAAGTATGGCGTGCCACAGTTTTAGGGCCTCTGCTTTTCTCCTTACATGCTTCCCCTGTGAGATATTATCAGGAATCATGGAATAAGTTCCCTATCTGTCACTCACTCGACGTTGTGTCGATGTAGTGACACAAGGGGTCACTCTTGGGAGCCCGAGACACCTCTGGTCTTTGATAAAAGGTCAATGAAAATTGGCGAGTGGTATTTGCATGCCACTCCCCTGGACATACGGGTATAAAAGGAGCTGGTATCAACCACTCATTCAGATTTTCTCTTCGGAGCCGAACGGTCATGCTCATTGAGCTGAATATCACTGTTCATTCACCTCTGCTGGATCTGACGGCACATTTCAGCGGCTTCTCCCTCCTCTGCACTGGTGCACTGCAGAGAACGCCCCTGGGCACTTCGGCAGAAAAACTAGAGAGTATATTTTCTGAAAGAGCATTTTTCCCCTCTAAAAGAGTATATATTTCCCTAAAAGAGCGCACACACAGAATGTCTTTTTAAAGACGCGTCTTTTCAAAGATGCCTTTTCCGATTGTGTGTTATTCCTGGTTGCGGTCGTTATCTCTCAACTTCGGATGGTCATGATTGCTGTCTTTCGTGTCTGGGCGTGACCCACACGGAAGCAGCGTTTGTGAATGGTTCATGTTCTCACTGCGAGAACATGTTCTTGTTCTCACTGCGAAAACATGACCATGGCAACGTTGCGGTCGCAGCTTGCTCCCCGCCTCGGTCCTTCTACCTACGGGTATGAGGCCAGCGCGGCTAACACTGGGAGCAATTTGGGGACCCCAATGGGATCGTCTCCGCCGGGTATACCCCCACGGACCTCCCATTCCCCAGCACGCTCGTCTGCCCCAATCGGGCTTCCGGATGAGTTCGCTGGCTCGTCTCACGGTGAGTCTGGCTTCTTGTTCGGAGCTCGCGAAGATGATGAGCTCTCGAGCGCAGCATCAGAAAGCTGGCTTCTCCAGTCGGACGCAGAAGCCTCAGCTGGGCTTTCCCCTTTGGGGACGATCGCCCAGTCACAGGCCGATGCTGAAATGACAGACATGCTGGAACCCTCCGCTCTTCCCTGAACCCTCGCGGCTTGATGATTGGTTTCTGGGCTCGTGGCACTGCTCAAAGCAGCTGCGCCCCGCTCCAGTGCCATTCTTCCCGTTGTGGGAGGCACCTTTCACTGCCCAGCCCCGACTCTGCAGTTCCCCCGCTTTCACTACCCTCGATGGCGGGGTGGCCAAGGGCTATACGGCGATTCCCCCAGTGCATAAGGCGCTTGCGGTGCACCTATGCCTGCAGAGCGCTGCCACCTGGCATGGACGCCCTAAGCTCCTGTCCAAGCCCTGTAGGCTCACGTCATCCCTGACGGCTAAAGCCTACAGTGCTGCTGGACAAGCCGCCTCTGCCTTGCATGCCATGGCTCTCCTGCAGGTCCACCAAGCCAAGGCGCTGAAAGAACTGCACGAGGGTAGTTCAGCCCCAGATTTGATGCAGGGACTGCGCTCGGTGACTGACCTCGCCCTCCGGGCGACGAAGGTCACGGCACGGATGATGGCCACACTAGTGGTCCAGGAGCGCCACCTTTGGCTCAACCTGGTCAAGATGGGCGAGGCCGACAAGACACGGTTCCTTGCTGCCCCCATTTCCCAGGCGGGCCTATTCGGCGACACCGTCGAGGACTTTGCCCAGCAGTTCTCGACGGTGAAGCAGCAGACGGAGGCAATCTGGCACATCCTGCCCCGGCGTGGCTCAAGATCCCGCACCCCGTCTGCTCGTCACCAAGGCCTCCCCTTGTGGTGACTGCACCGACTCCGCCGCAGCCCGAAATGCGAGGTCGGTCCAAGGGCTGAAGAGGCGGCGACAGATCGGCGTGATGGTCACACAATGTGTCCCATGGTGCCATGCCCATCTCGAGACTTGAGTCTGAAGTCAGTGCTGTAGCGGTCTCATATGCATCAACCCGAGGTGTGTGGCCACCGCTGAGGATGCCATATGCCCCAGGAGCCTCTGAAAAAGTTTCAGTGGAACTGCTTTACTCCATCTGAATGCCTTTAGACAGTTCCGCACCGACTGTGCACTCTCATTCGTGAGGCGCGCTGTCATCAAAACTGAGTCCAACTCCAAACTGAGAAAAGAGATGCTCTGAACCGGGGAGAGCTTGCTCTTTTCCCAGTTGACCCGAAGCCCCAGTCGGCTGAGGTGCCAGAGTGCTAGATCCCTGTGTGCGCAAAGCAACTCTCTAGAGTGAGCTAGGATTAGCCAGTCACCAAGATAGTTGAGGTTGCGGACGCCCACTTCCCTTAGCGGGGCAAGGGCTGCCTCTGCGACAAGGAAACAAGGACAGGCCGAAGGGGAGGACCTTGTACTGGTATGCCTGGCCTTCGAAGGCAAACCGCAGGAAGGTCTGTGTTGAGGTAAGACCAAGACGTGGCAGTACGCATCCTTCAGGTCTACCGCCGCAAACCAATCTTGATGCCGGACACACGTTAGAGTGTCTGTGCAAAGCCCCATTCAGTAGTCGCAGGTCCAGGATTGGTCGCAACCCACCGCCTTTCTTCAGTACGATAAAGTAAGGGCTGTAGAACCCTTTCTTCATCTCGGCTGGAGGGACAGGCTTTATCACGGCCTCGCACAGAAGGGTAGCGATTTCCGCATGCAAGGTAGCGGCGTTCTCACCCTTCACCGAGGTGAAGCGGACACCGCTGAACCTGGGCGGGCACCTGGCGAACTGAATCACATAGCCGAGTTGGACGGTCTGGGTCAGCCATCGCGACGGGTTGGAAAGCGCGAGCCATGCACCCAAACTCCGGGCGAAGGGGACCAGAGGAATGATGACATCGGACGTACCAGCGGGTGGTGCCTCGCGGTGGGGCGGAGCACGAGGTACCACGTCGAGGGGACTCGAGCCCCGTGGCCGTGCTGAGTCCAGGGACATCGAAGCACTTACCTGGCTCCTGCCACCCACCATAAGATTGGCCGAGGAGGTGGAAGGAGGAATCTCATCCCCGTAGTCCACTGGAACCAATCCCATGTGGGCGTGTTTGTGCCAAAGCTGGGCGCACAAGGGTGGGGGGTCCACCGCTGGAGCACCATACCTGCCAAAATGGGATGGTCAACGGTGGTCGTGATGACAGCTGTGCACACCGGATATGTGACCCAGGAGATGAGGGAACCATTCTTTTGTCAGGCTTTTGGGTGCCGCAGCCTCCTAGGCATGTGGCGACAAAAGATTCTCCTCCCGGCGCTCCACCGGGGGATGGAGTGGTCTATCGATCAGCCCGAGAGAAGTGGGTCTCCTCGCCCCTGGGTTGCCCGTCTTGGGGGCACTTCGAAGCCTTCATTGGGTTCTTAGTGGCCGCCCGGGAAAGCATGTCCGTCATTTCCGCGTCGGCGTGAGACTGGGCGACCGTTCCCGAAGGAGGAAGCGCAGGCGAAGCCTCTGCGTCAGACTGGACGAGCCCGCTCTCCGATGCTGCGCTCGATAACTCATCGTCTTCCCGAGCTCTGAACGAGAAATCGAACTCACGCTGAGACGAGCCGGCGGTCTCGTGTGAGAGCCCGATCGGGGCAAGCGAGCGTGCTGGGGAATGGGAGGTCCGTGGGGGGATACCCGGCGGAGGTGGTCCCATTGATGTCCCCAAATCGCCCCCAGTGCTAACCGACATGGCCTCAAACCCGTAGGTAGAAGGACCGGTGCGGTGAGCTGCTGGGGTGGCTTGCTTTCTTACGAAAGCAGTCCAAGACCGCAATGTTGCCACGGTCATGTTCTCGCAATGAGGACATGACTCATCCACGAACGATGTCTCCGCATGGGCAGTGACACGTAAGACAGTGATCGTGGCCGTCAGAAGCGGAGAGATAACGACCGCAACCAGGAATAACACAAACAGAAAGGCATCTTTAAAAAGACATTCCGTGTGTGTGCCGCTCTTTTTGTGAATGAAAATATACTCTTTTAGAATATACTCTCTTATTTTCGCTCTGCCGAAGCGTTCAGCGGCGTTCTCTGCACTCCATAGGTGCAGAGGGGGAGAAGCCGCTGAAATGCACTGCAAATCCAGCAGTTTTGAGGTGCGTCTTTGGAGGGAATTGAATTCAGTGCACTGAATACAACTGCTCAGCTCCAAAGAGAAAATCTGAATGAGTGGTTGCATACCTGCTCCTTTTATACCGTATGTCCGGGGGAGTGGCATGCAAATTCCTCTCGCCAATTCTCATTGGCCTTTTTTAAAAAAAGCAGAGGTGTTTGGGGTTCCCAAGAGTGACCCCTAGTGTCACTACATCGACACAACGTCGAGTGAGTGACAGATAGGGAAGTAAAGTTCACACTAAGGGCTTTGTAACTACTAGTTAGTTTGTTACTAAGTCACCCTGGGTGAATGGCAGAGCAAAAGCTCTGAAAAATGACCCTCAATTTGCATTTGTATGGGGAAAAAAATGAACAGAAGCATCTTTATTGTAAGTAAAAGTTTGTTTCCATTGCAACATTTCAAATTGTAATGTTCTTTTGTTTATAAAGTGCATAAATATATATGGAATGCATTATAATATATTCCCAAATAATAATGAAAAAATTATATCTTCATGTATATTTTGGTTTGTGGGGTATTTTTTTTACATTAAAATATAAACAAATTGTGTGTTTTGAACCACTTTCATCATTTAAATTTTCATAGTTACTACAAGTGGTCTATTGGCGCCTCCAAGTGGCCTTTTTTTGGAAGTACACTTACATAAATCATTATGGAACAAAGAGTTTTGGTCATATGGACTTCAAAATTGTGTCAGACCTTCATCAGACATGTGGCTTTGTATCAGATATGTTTTTGGGGCACTGCGCATAGTCTTGCATATTTAAAAATAAAAAAGTATTTTATAAATAATATTTGCAGTCACTATTCAAAATATTTTAATAGCTCTAACTAATTTTTTTATACTAAAATTATACATTTTTACTCTTGAATAACAAATTTCTAAGTGTCTACTTTCAAAGAGCCAATGAGTAAAACTCTTCCAGTTCTTTAACCATTTGGTCTACAAACACAAACGGTTCAAGAACTGGAAGAATTTTACTTTGGGTATGTCGTTTTCAAGCTCATGGACAAAAGGAGGCTGGATGTTAAGAGGTTTAATATCCTATACATATTTTGAATGTGTTGAAACATGACACAGACGCACCCTGAAAACTGCCCAATTAGAACGGTTTCATGCTGAAGGCTTAAAAGTACTTTTTTTTCTCTCTCTCTCTCTTGTAAATGAAAATGAGTGTAAATGTCATCATCATACTGTATGTTGAAAGGATTTAAGTTTGTCACGCAAAACATGCTCATTGATATCATAAAATAGCAGTCTGCTTATTTATTCCAACCTTTATTCCTGGTCAGAGGCTTCCATAAATATTTAGTTTATACGTAGGGTTATGTTGTACCTAAGTTTAATGGTGCATTGCTCACATATTTAGTAGTGCATAAATATTGAATTAGTGCCCATTTACGCCACAGCTAGGCTCAATTTTGACTTGCGTATAGCTGGTGCAACTGGCCCCTGTTCCATAATTTATGCAATTTACTTGTAGTTAAGTAAATTTAATATCAGTTCCTTTAATAATTTTACTTAAGTCAATTTCCATGAAGGTGTCTTTACTTTTACTCAGGCATGACAAATGGATACTTTATACAACACTGATAATAATAATAATAATAATTCTTCTTCTTATTATTATTATTATAAGTATAATAATACAAATAAAAAGTAGTTTAGTACACATCATCAGACTGAAATGTGGCATTTTTTTTTTTACTTGATCTATGTTTGTCAACTTGCAAATAAAGTGAAAATTATATAAGATGAAGTAGTTTTCATTTATAAAGTATTTATACTTCACTGACTGGAATTCTAAAAATTACACATTGCGAAATAATATCTAATTACGGCTGAATATCTAATACAATTCTATAGGTTTTTCAGAATTTATTTTTACTATATCGTGATATATATCGTTATCGTGACATAAAATTATTCATATTGTGATATAAGATTTTGGTCATATTGCCCACCCCTAATATAAGGTTTGGGATCTAAACAAAACTAATGTTAGAAACACCTCTCAAACCACATGTGAAGTGACAATATTTTATTGCACAACATTATATAAGACATTTAAAATATTAGAAATATTATAACTTCTAAAATTACTGGTTAAAATGTAAGTGCTGTTACCAGTTGGAGCTAGCAACTATTTTCATTTTCAACAAACATTATATTTTTTCTGCCATAAATTATACAAGCGTTGGTTTATGTCACTAGATGATGCAGTAAAGTAATAAAAATCTCAGATGTGCTTATGCATGAACATTAGATGAGCGCCGGTGTGTGTAATAGCCTTTAGCCCGTTAGCTGCTCTGAGCACCCGGGCAGATCATGTACTCCCGCCCATACATCGATTATTCCTCATCAAAATTGCATGGAACTTCTACCAAATACATTCGTTTATCCAAAGCATTGTATGTTTGCATAGATCCATTGAAAAAAGGAGTGAGAACATTTTATTTTGGCCATGCACACACAGCAGCAGTGAGAGACGTTATGCCTCCAGGCAGCTTAGTTGTCAGAGCCCCTCCTCTGTATCGCTCCAAATGATCACGTGGTTGATGCTGCTTTCTAAACTGAGAAAGCCAGCCTATGTAACCTTGTAAACTGCACACTATTGCCTACATGACCTGCCAGTCAAACCATTTTAATTATTAAATTATAAAAAAATTATAAAATTATTAAATTAATTATTAATTATTATAATTATAATTATTACTAGAGATCTATTGGCCAGATTGATCCAGACAAATATCTAATGCACATCTGGTAATACCACAGTGTGTCTGATCTGTGTTGAATGAGAGCTCTGGCTGTGAATCACAGATCAAGGTGTGGGTAGGCTCAAAATACACTGAAGAGTCCACAGAATCAGGGAGACATCGATTTGTATAGCATAAAAATTAATTTGTATCAATATTTTATTGAAATTAGACAATAATTTTTTCCCCTATTTTTGATGTTTTGGATAGAATGGTTGAGTCCATTTTCAACAGTGGACCCACACAATGAAATGCATGCCGTTTTTTTCTTCAATCATTGGATCAGATCATAAGCAGAAAATATAAGTACTGTTGCTCACGTCGCATGTTTTAAAAATGTACTCTTTTAACATTTTAAAATATGTTTTTCACTGTAATGTTCTAATTGCAAAGTAGACCGCAGAAGATGAAAGTTGTGTTTGTAAGCTTTAATTTGACACCAACTTTGTGAACATTGATGAAGTTTTTGATATAAAACAAAGAATTTGTTTTATAGCCACACTCAAACGGCCCATCTGTTGGCCAGTGACAGTTAACAGGTTTAAAATGGGCATGTAAGACAGCCTCTGTAGCACCAACATTTTCACCTACAGTCACCATAACTGGTACATACATAGTTCTCATCAAGCTGGACAACTTTCATAATTATAGTTATTAGCTATGCCCAACAGGAAGTCAGCCATTTTGGATTTTTTGAATATTGCAGCCTCTGAACTTTTAAATAATCCTACTAGGGGATTCATGAGACTGTCTCCACATTATGCCAAGACATTTGAGTTTGAAGAGTTTGATTTTAGCTTTTCAGTTTTTGCCCGACCTTACAAAAATTGAGAGTTCACTGCAAATTTGCCACAAACTTGCCACAGATAATATTCACATGCAAATGAGCTTTGCGGCAAACTTGTGGCAAATTGTCCGTTGTTGCCAAAGCTGCAAATTTCTGGCAAACAATTGCATCGAATCACAAGCTCATTTGCATATGAAAAAAACGAGTGGAAAATTGGAACATTCAACCAAGGAGCTCTGAGCGCCCAACAGTCAACGGATGTAGAAAGGAAGTCCTGCCTTACAGTTAAAAGAGACAATCACCTTTTAGATACAGACATCACCTGTCAATCAACTCTGGAACGCGCATGCGCATTAGCTTTATAAGCCAAGAAAATTGCATTTTTTAAATAATATGAGATAAATAATAACAATTTATGATACCAGTATTGTCAGATTTTATTGCTGATTTGAAATATGTTCTTTGATTGTAATCTTGACCAACCGTTATTGAGATTTTGGTATTTTTCCATTCAAGTAGATAGGAGCTGCACTGGCATGACTGGAAATAGCCAACCGAGAGCATTCCAAAAATGGCTGACAGTGGACTGACTTGCTAGAAAGACTATGTCCCTAATCACTGAGCACGGGATATCTGTTTAACTTCACTTCACTTAACAAAATGTTCATTTGGAATACCCTGCAATGTCATCAAACACAGATGATGCTTGAGTCGCACCGATCACGGGGTTCAAGATGGCAAAATATGCTCTTGTAAATACATATAAATGTACAATAAAAAACCTTACATCCATTTATATAAATACATTTATATAATACATCTACATGTTTACTTATAAAAACTGATTGTTATATATTTAAATGAATACATTTCCCCAGACTTGTAGCCCATATGTTAAATGACTGCTGTTTATTAATATAAAAAATAAACGTTATGTGGTTCTTTTATAATATGTGTCATTTAAACTGTTATATGTACAATTTTCATGATAATGGATGTAACGGGTGCATCTCGTGTGCTTTGTATTTGAGCACAACCGCAGAGAAAGCACACCTGAGGTAAATTAGGCTGAATTAAAATGACCGTCTCAAACTCCTTTAGTTTATTAAATTTTTGCATTTATTTTAAACAAACTACGTCAGTACTCTGCTGGTTCGCAATGACTGATGGGTAAATTTTCCTCTCCACTTCCTGTGAAGTGATGTATTGATGTACACTTATTCCCTGTGCCGTGGCACTGCAAACGGCACAGGGAATAAGTGTACATCAAGGGAACGTTTATGTTCAGTTGAACATAAACGTTCCCTTCGGATTGGAATTTCCCTTAAGTTGGCTGAATACCATGTGAAGTCCACTTCGGAGGACCCTAACGGTCGATTGGAACATACTTTAAGTATAAATGCCTTGGGCTGCCAAGAGCTGCGTGCACAGGATGCACATGCTGCAGTGCCAGGGGAAAGTATAAACAAGGCTGAAGGAGAAAAATGTGGAGGAATAAATTGCATACATTGGTTCCTGCATGTATTGTCACAGTTTTTTTTAATGTGTGAAAGAGATTTGAGAACAAGGCAGTCTATAGCAGGGGAACATGACTCGCACTTTGAAAACACTGCATTTAAAATTTTTAATTACAATAACAGATGAATATAGCTGCAAGCAGCAGTTGTTGGGGTCCAAGCAATTTGGAAAAGTGGAGTAAATTACCAAAATTACCTCATTTGAGAGCACAGATCTGTCAGGGGCAATGTATTTTATTACTAAGTACTCTAGTTATTTTGTAGGTATAGACCATTTCAAGAATGTAAACAAAAACAAATGAATTAGAGCGGTCCAAATTTATTTCTGGATCCTTTCAACAAAGTCTCTTTTTTAAGGTAAGTCAGTCCACTTGGCGGCCTGTGGCAGCGGGGGCGTGGTCAAGCATCTCTCCGGAGAGAGAAAGCGGTAAGGGCGCTTACACCTGAGCTAAATTATGTCTAACTGTCTCTAATTTCAGTGAGCACGGGGAGAGCAGCATAAAGAGAGCGACACAACACTCAGTCGAGAGAGAGACTGGATATGACAGAGCCGAGCCAGAGCAACGAGTCCCTAATAGTGAGAGTTTATTTGTAGAAACAGTGTGTGTTAGGGTTTAGACAGCGTATAAAGGTAAACTGTAAAGTGGTGTCGAGGAAGAGGGGAAATAAAGCCTCACCTGAAGAAGGAAAACTGCTTCTTGTGTCATCTTTTACACGGCCGTTTTTGGAACGCTCTTGGGCAGTTTGGGCACCTGTGTAAACAAGCGTCATGACAGCTGCAGCTCCTATGTACTTGAATCTCCAAAACAGTTGGTCAAGATTATGATAAAAGAACACATTTCAAATAAGCAGTAACCTTTTATTTGTCAGAGGTACGTGTGGTGCTGGCTTCACTGGAGCAGCGCGTGCTCCCATCCCCAGCGATGCATGTAACTCGTACCGGACCCCCGCTCTGTTCCTGGACCCACGAAGATGCCAGCAGGTAGAGACCAGTCTCCCGAGGAGAGGCGCGCTTGGTGTTTAAAGACAGCGGTGATGATGCTGTATTTTTTGGGTTGACCGTTGGCTGCCGTTGGGCGTTCCAATTTCTTTCATTCTTTTTAATAGAAGTGGCCCATCTCTGCTAAATGGTCTCTGTTTTGACAAGCAGGAACAGTGATATCACTTGACGTCACCAACGAACAGTCCTTGAAATGGTCTATTCCATTCACCATTTTGAGTTTTCTAAAAAATACTACTTCCTCAAACTCCTAGATAGTTGGTCCAATTTGCATGAAATTTTACATCTATTACCTAGAGATCAACATAACATATATCTCCGATTTAATCTTTTTTCAAAAGTGTTTTGAGTTGTTAAATCATTTAGAAAGTTAATTACTTTTTTCACTGTGGCCCAATTCACTTATCAACCTATTGTTAATCGGAGGGATTTGATGAATCAGAATTATTTGTATAACCTTTTTTATATATGAATATGAATATATTTCATTGTAGGGCTGCAACTAACGATTATTTTGATAGTCACTTAATCTTCGATTATTTCTTCTATTAATTGGATAAGACACATTTTTATTTCCTATATTATATTAGGAAAAGCATTATTAAAAAAGTATAAATGATTGTATGTTATACATTATGTACAAAAATGTTTTACAATGTAAATGTTATCAGATAAATTGCATGTATTTAATTTAAAAAGGATCTAAATGCAGGCTTATTTAGCAAAAACTCACGAAAATAAACACAGGAAACTAAAACATGAAAACAGAACAAACTGTTTCATCCATGAATGGTAACAACTGACAAAGAACACAGGAAAACCAGGGGATTAGATACACAAGGGGGAAACAAGGAACACCTGGGACTAATAATCACAAGAACCAGTGAAACAAAGACAATAGCCTAGTTTCCATCCACTTTTCGTGCTATTTTGTTGTCGACAAAGTGAAAATGTGTAAAACAAAAATGCTGTCTTCTGCCTGTTTCCATTCAAATGGCTTTTATCGATAAAAATGGTGTGCGTGATGACGTCAGGACGACCAACTAAACTTGATTGTCATCTCAAATTATTTTTTGTGTTATAATGCAATTTACATTTTCTGAAGAAGCTCAGCAAATGCGATCCGAGGTAAAGAGGGTTAGATTTAAAATTTTCAAAAGCTTGTTTTCTGAAGGTGAACTCATTGGACAAATAGTTCTGATAGTTTATAGTCTTGAAATGTAGAAAATGTCATTCAGCCGACTTTATTAGTCTACAGAACAGGGTAAGGCTAATTTAAGTTTGTGTAAAAAAAGGCATATATAGGTCTAAAAATATCATTTGTTTTTCGTTTGGTATTTATTTAATTTTTTTTATTTAATGCATTTTTCATTTGGTCATTTATTTTATTTAATATAGGGAATTTTGCCAGCATTTTTTCAAAAGTATAAACAATAATTTAATAAAATTGGGCTATATGTTAGTGTTCCAAAAAAGCACACTGAAGCTTTTCTTCTAGTATTGTGCATATATTTTTAATTTAAAACATATTTGTGCACAGAAATGATATGTTTTTTGTATTGTGGGCTAATTCCGTGACTGCCGTCTATTATTTTGATTGGTGTGAAAAAGCAACTTTAATAAATAAACGGATGGCTACCGCGATTAAATTAACCACAAACAGTGGCCATTCATTTGTTCTCCGTGCACTTCAAATGTGCATGTCTTGAAACGAGATATTTGTGTTGGCACTCCTGGAAGTGTCATGTTTGCAGTGATCGGATCTTTATGCCATTAAGATCAATCCATAATCACGTACAATAAATTGGCTTTCAAGGATCCTATACCTTGTCATCATGATTAACACAGGCAACGATTGGGGTAAATTCTGTCATGTGACACTACATTTTTGCGTTAATGGCAATTTTCTCGACAAAAAGTGTTTCCAAACAAGTTTTTCACGACATTGATGTATCGACATAGAGTTTATGCGCTAGAGTTAAACGGAAAAATATTATGTCAACACTTGTGAAATGTTAGCGCTAAATTGCATTTCCATCAGCTTAATTTTGATGCGCTAAAACTTTTTTGCAAAAAATCCTTGGATGGAAACATCATATACTGACAAGAACTACAAAACCCATAATCAAACACAAGACAGGCAGGGAATAATAAACATGGCGACCCCTAGTGGTCACAAGGGTAATCGTGACATATTTACATATACTTTATATATATATATACTGTGTGTCTGTGTGTGTGTGTGTGTGTGTGTGTGTATGTAGAGGCTATAGTATGTGAGAGTGTATATTTTATTTTTTATTTAATTTCGTTTTTTAAAAATGTACAAATTCCACATTTTATTCTATTTGACTTAATGTCTGCATAGGAGCCTCTTTATTAAAGAAATAGTCCACCCAAAAATGAAAATTATCTTATAATTTATTCACCCTCATGCCAAGTTGTTTGTGACTGTCTTTCTTCAGCAGAACACAAATTAAGATTTTTAGAAGATTATATTTCAGAGATATTTCAGCTCTGTAGGTCTATAAAATGCAAGCGAATGGGTGCCAACTTTTTTAATTTTCTAAAAACACATATAGAGTAGCATCATAAAGGTAATCAATATAACTCTAGTGGATTAATTAATGTCTTCTGAATTGAAATGCTTGGTGTGTATAAGACATAGATAAATATTTAAAACTTTTTTACTAAACAAATTCCACTTCTGGACAGCTCATTGACGAGGGTTGAGTTCAGACTCCCTCTCGTGTGACATAAGGGCAAAAGCCTCCTCTGCATAGATATTCATATGTAGATCACTTATTAGTAGCTTTTTCTATGGCCCGAATACTGTTTCCACACAAAAGAAGTTTATGCAGCAGTCTGAGCAAGGAGCTCAGTCTGAGGCATCTCCTCCACTCACTCACTTTCATTCAAACTGATTCAAACAGCTCTCCTTGTTGACCGTTCCAAGATGGTGCCACAGTTTACGTATTCAAACCAGTCAAAAGAGGCATCTATGTATGATTCTCTAGGCTCCTCCATAGTAAACAACACTGCACTTTTGTTTTTTCTTTCGTATTTCACGCGTCAGTTCTCGCGTGTACTTACCAGTGTGCTTGACCTCTACCCTCGTGAATTTTTAGTAAAAAAATGTTTTATATTGATCCATTTCTTACACACACCTAGCGTTTCACTTCTGAAGACATTATTTAATCCACAAGAGTCGAACAGATTATTTTTATGATGGCTATATGTGCTTTTTGGAGCTTCAAAAATTTGCATTGTATGGACCTACAGAGCTGAAATATTCTTCTAGAAATCTTCATTTGTGTTCTGAAGAAGAAAGAAATTCATACACATCTGGGATGGCATGAGAGTGATTAAATTATGAGTGAATTTTCATTTTTGGGTGAACAATCCCTTTAAATTCTTCAATATTTAAAGTACAGTGCATCCGGAAAGTATTCACAGCACTTCACTTTTTCCACATTTTGTTATGTTACAGCCTTATTCCAAAATGGATTAAATTCATTATTTTCCTCAAAATTCTACAAACAATACCCCATAATGACAACGTGAAAGAAGTTTGTTTGAAATCTTTGCAAATTTATTAAAAATAAAAAACGAAAAAAAAATCACATGTACATAAGTATTCACAGCCTTTGCCATGACACTCAAAATCGAGCTCAGGTGCATCCTGTTTCCACTGATCATCCTTGAGATGTTTCTATAACTTCATTGGAGTCCACCTGTGGTAAATTCAGTTGATTGGACATGATTTGGAAAGGCACGCACCTGTCTATATAAGGTGCCACAGTTAACAGTGCATGTCGAGCACAAACCAAGCCATGAAGTCCAAGGAATTGTCTGTAGACCTCCGAGACAGGATTGTATCGAGGCACAGATCTGGGGAAGGGTACAGAAAGATTTCTGCAGCATTGAAGGTCCAAATGAGCACAGTGGCCTCCATCATCCGTAAATGGAAGAAGTTTGGAATCACCAGGACTCTTCCTAGAGCTGGCCGCCTGGCCAAACTGAGCGATCGGGGGAGAAGGGCCTTAGTCAGGGAGGTGACCAAGAACCCGATGGTCACTCTGACAGAGCTCCAGCATTTCTCTGTGGAGAGAGGAGAACCTTCTAGAAGAACAACCATCTCTGCAGCACTCCACCAATCAGGCCTGTATGGTAGAGTGGCCAGATGGAAGCCACTCTTCAGTAAAAGGCACATGACAGCCCGCCTGGAGTTTGCCAAAAGGCACCTGAAGGACTCTCAGACCATGAGAAACAAAGATTGAACTCTTTGGCCTGAATGGCAAGCGTCATGTCTGAAGGAAACCAGGCACCACTTATCACCTGTCCAATACCATCCCTACAGTGAAGCATGGTGGTGGCAGCATCATGCTGTGGGGATGTTTTTCAGCAGCAGGAACTGGGAGACTAGTCAGGATCGAGGGAAAGATGAACGCAGCAATGTACAGAGACATCCTTGATGAAAACCTGCTCCAGAGCGCTCTGGACCTCAGACTGGGGCGAAGGTTCATCTTCCAACAGGACAACAACCCTAAGCACACAGCCAAGATAACAAAGGAGTGGCTCCGGGACAACTCTGTGAATGTCCTTGAGTGGTCCAGCCAGAGCCCAGACTTGAACCCGATTGAACATCTCTGGAGAGATCTGAAAATGGCTGTGTACTGACGCTCCCCATCCAACCTGATGGAGCTTGAGAGGTCCTGCAAAGAAGAATGGGAGAAACTGCCCAAAAATAGGTGTGCCAAGCTTGTAGCATCATACTCAAAAAGACTTGAGGCTGTAATTGGTGCCAAAGGTGCTTCAACAAAGTATTGAGCAAAGGCTGTGAATACTTATGGACATGTGATTTATTTATTTTTTTTCTCGTTTTTTATTTTTAATAAATTTGCAAAGATTTCAAACAAACTTCTTTCACGTTGTCATTATGGAGTATTGTTTGTAGAATTTTGCGGAAAATAATGAATTTAATCCATTTTGGAATAAGGCTGTAACATAACAAAATGTGGAAAAAGTGAAGCGCTGTGAATACTTTCCGGATGCACTGTATTTAAGTATTTTGGTATTTAATATGCATTTTGATCATTTTTCATTGTATATTATATGCATATTTTGTAGTATTTACAAGTATTTACATTGTTCACATTGATATGTACCGCAAATGCTAAAATGGTACTGTCTCTGTAAGAATAGTGGCAGTTCAGTGAGCATTTCACAGAAGTGTTTCAGTTGAGTGCATATAAACAAGAGTGGTGTTGTGTGGTTTATTTAGTGCATCCATACAATGTGTGATTAGTGATTGTTTTTGTTTTTTTCTTTTAGAGCAACAACTGACTGAAAGTAAAAAAATATCTATATATATATTATTTAACAGATTTAGAAGTAACAGATTATATGAAAATAATCTATCAATAATATCAATATTTTATTTTCCCCAACCACATAAGGCAAGTTATTTGTTTATAATGTAGGGCAAACATGCAGATATAGCATGTTTAGAGAACACCCTGGGATTTACAGTGATGCCAGATATTAGTGAGTTTGGCCATGATAACTTCCTCTCCTTGCTCTATAGAAATGTATGACATTACAATTCAGCACTTCAAATACAATATATATATATAAAATCAATTATTATCATGTTTTTTAATACACCAAACATTATATTGACATTTGCTATCTCAGGAGGTTATAGTAAAATTGCATCATAATAGCTTGTAATATAAAACCATGGCATCTTTATAATGACAGAGCAAGCTGCATATGTCAAATAACTAGCTGTTCACACTTTAAATATAGGCCTATCTTATAAAAGTTTATGTCAGTATTTTCAAGGCTGTTTTTTTTTTAATTATTATTATTGTGGTGGTGGGCATGGATATAATGTAATGATGATAAAGAGATATACGTCAAGACCCTGTTGTATCACAGAAAATTAAGTATATATAGAATACACAATAGATTATATATATATATATATATATATATATATATATATATATATATATATATACATACATACATACATACATACACACATACACATACATAGTGCAAATCTAAATACAAATCGGTGATATATAGTGCAAGGGAATGTAATGGCAGAAGAGGTAGGATGTGTTGGATAATATAAAAAGACTATGCTGTGTATTGCACATTATTGCTCAATGGGGCAGTTTTAACTGTTCATGAGATGGATAGCCTGAGGGAAAAAAACTGTTCCTTTGCCTGACAGTTCTGGTGCTCAGAGCTCTGAAGCGTCGGCCAGAAGGCAACAGTTAAAAAAAGGTAGTGGGCAGGGTGAGTGTGGTCCAGAGTGATTTTTCCAGCCTTTTTCCTAACTCTGGAAGTGTATAGTTCTTGAAGGGAGGGCAGGGGGCAACCAATAATCCTCTCAGCAGTCCGAACTGTCCTTTGTAGTCTTCTGATATCTGATTTCGTAGCTGAACTAAACCAGACAGATATTGAAGTGCAACTGGCGAAGGAAGTACAAGCTCTGCTGGGCCTTTTTCACAATGGAGTCAATGTGGGTCTCCCACTTCAGGTCCTGTGAAATGGTAGTGCCAAGGAACCTGAATGACTCCACTGCTGCCACAGTACTGTTTAGAATGGTGAGGGGGACAGTGTTGGGGTGTTCCTCCTAAAGTCCACAATCATCTCCACCGTTTTGAGCATGTTCAGCTCAAGGTTGTTTTGACTTCTGTATGCAGACTCATCATCATCTCGGATGAGGCCGATGACAGTGGTGCCATCTGCAAACTTCAGGAGCTTGACAGAGGGGTCCTTGACGATGCAGTTGTTGGTGTAGAGGGAGAAGAGTAGTGGGGAGAGCAAACATCCCTGGGGGGCACCAGTGCTGATTGTACAGGTGCTGGAAGTGAATTTCCCCTGTCTCACAAGCTGCTGCCTGTCTGTCAGAAAGCTGGTAATCCACTGACAGATAAACATGGGAACAGAGAGTTGGTGTAATTTAGTCCGGAGAATAGCTGGGATGATGGTGTTGAAAGCCGAACTGAAGTCCACAAAAAGGATCCTTGCATATGTCCCTGGTCTGTCCAGATGTTGCAGGATATGATGCAATCCCATGTTGACTGCATCATCCACAGACCTGTTTGCTCGATAAGCAAATTGAAGGGGATCTAGAAAGGGTCCAGTGATGTCCTTCAGGTGGGCCAACACCAGTCTCTCAAATGACTTCATGACCACAGACGTCAGGGCGACAGGTCTGTAGTCATTAAGTCCTGTGATTTTTTGTTTCTTTGGGATGGGGATGATAATGGAGTGTTTGAAGCAGCATGGGACTTCTCCCCTGTAAGCATCCTCTTTGGCCTGACGAAGCTGCCTGAGCTCTGCTGTAAACCATGGTTTGTCATTGTTAAATGTTAAATAAGTCCTAGTAGGGATGCACATATCCTCACAGAAACTGATATATGATGTAACAGTATCTGTGAGCTCGTCCAGATTGGTGTCTGCAGCCTCAAAAACACTCCAATCAGTGCAGTCAAAGCAGGCTTGTAGTTCCAGCTCTGCTTCATTGGTACATCTCTTTACAGTGCTTACTAAAGGCTTAGCAGATTTTAGTTTCTGTCTGTAGTTTGGAAGAAGACTGTGATCAGAGAGTCGCAAAGCTGCTCTAGGGACAGAGCGATATGCATCCTTTATTGTTGTGTAGCAGTGATCCAGTATATTTCTGTCTCTAGTTAGGCATGTAATGTGCTGTTTGTATTTGGGCAGTTCACGTGCTGAGTTTGCTTTGTTAAAATCCCCAAGAATAATAATAACTGAGTCCGGGTATTGTTGTTCTGTGTCTGTGATTTGATCAGCCAGCTGTTGCAGCGTGGCATTCAAATACGCGTTTGGCACGATGTAAACATTCACCAGAATAAATGAGGAAAACTCTCATGGTGAGTAGAAAGGCTTACAGTTAATAAAGAGCTTCCAAATTAGGACAGCACATCTTCTTTAACGTTGTTACATCTGTACAACAACTTTCATTGATGTAAAAGCATGTTCCACCGCCTCTCGTTTTCCCCGTTAACTCCGCGATGCGATCCGTTCTAAACAGCTGAAAGCCCGGCAGATGTAATGCGCTGTCCGGAATGGCTTCACTCAGCCAGATTTCTGTGAAGCACAAGGCAGCAGAGGTTGAAAAGTCCTTTTTTGTATGGGTGAGGAGATGTAGTTCATCCGTTTTGTTAGGAAGAGAGCGGAGATTCTCTTGATGAATACTCGGCAGGCTGTTCGAAAGCCTTGCCGACGGAGCCTGACCAGCACGCCTCCTTGTCTCCCTCACCTGCATCTCTTGAACAACACAGCCGTGCCTCCAAGTAAAATGTCAGCAAAACATCTGAATATTCAGAAACCGGGAAAAGATGGACTGGTATATGCTGTCGAATGTACAGCAGTTCGTCTCTGGTAAAACTGACTGGAAAAAGATTACTAAACACAGGACAAACAAACAAAAACAACAAAACAATAGGAGCTCTCCACACCGAGGTGGCCATCCGCATCCATATCTTTATAATACAAATGATTTTCATTAATATAAAGTGACTTCACTGATAGAGTTTCTGTGTGCATGTCCCACATATCCAACTAATCGATCACAATATTAATTGTTAATCATTTTTATTATTGATTATTATTGATTTTATCAATTAGTTGTTGCTGCATTATTTCATTGGTCTGCTTGATTTTTTTCTTCTGACTTCAGTGTCTCTAGGATGGATGCTTTTTGTTGCTCAGAGTTATTTAGGGCAGAAGAAGAAGAAATAGAAAATCAGCACAAAAACAATAGGGTTGTAGCACCATTGGTGCTTGGATCCCTAATAAAAGGAGGATGATTCTTCAGGAAAAGGGTCAAAGAACACATCACACTGGCTCTAAATGTCTGCTGATATTTAGACAGAATTTCCTATGTTTGTCTTCCAGGTGGATCATTACACAGACCAGACCAGAAAACAGCCATTGACCCCTTTAAATCAATACTGGGAGAGAGAGAGAGAGAGAGAGAGAGAGAGAGAGAGAGAGACCAGCCTTCTCACCACATCCTGGATTACTTGTCCTACAGATGTTTTGATCTTTCCACAAAGATCATCCAGAAACCATCGTAGCACTCGACAGAATTTGACATGCGAGCGGCGAATGATGACTGTATTTCATCTCCACAAACCATGATCAGACCTTTACCTTTACAATGTGGATACCTGACAGAGAGTACAGTATCACATGACTGTAGAGTTTGATTTTCTTCCCTTTTTTTGTAGCGAAGAGGGTGTTGAGGATAGAGCATGTGTGGTATATCCCTGGTCACTGCGGATCACTTGCTGGATTTTTAACCTGATGAGAGTGACAGACGGGGTTTGTTCCAAACTCAAGATGTCTTTGTTTTGGCAAAGGAAAATGTTCACATTGATGGCACTCTTCTGTGCTGTCACCTTCTCCATGTTTGTGTTCAGTTACACACTGAGAGAGCCCTCGCTGTTCAGATCTGCTCTTGGTCTCGGGGAGAGCGCATGTGCCTGCCATCGCTGTATCACACACCTGCATGATAATAATGATGATGAAGATGACGGCTGGTTTATGGAGCGATTTAACCAGTCCTTCCACCCGCTGATGTCCAGGAAAAACAGTGTGCTCACAGATGACACTTACAGATGGTGGCAGGTCTGTAAATGAAAACACTGGCTGGGTCAGTTCTGTCATGCAGAACCTTTTAAACTCTGTATATTTTCTAGATGAAAATGATTGTGTTGTAATTTAAATTATTTAATTTAATTTAAAGGTGCACTCAGTAATTTTTCCCCTATTAAAAAAGATTTTCCCCTTAAGAATTAAGTGTAATTTTGAAACATATGTATAAAATCAAGAGCATTCACATGAGATTAGGACTCTTAGTCATATCAGTAACCATATAAAAGCTGTTTTATTCTGCATGGGGCAGGGGTGCCCTTATGAGAGCTGCCATTTTAGAATCACATGACCAGCTGAATACTACTCGCTTAATCTCAGTTAGTGTCTTGTTATTGGACACTTTCACGCATGGATTAAATGAATCATGGCTGATTGTGAATAGTGAATTTCTTCAATGGCATCTGTAGTGTATGCAATCAAACATGACACAATCAAGCACTCAACACAATCTGTGCAGTAGGCTGCTCAATTCTTTACTGAACTTGTGTATTGAAAATCACATTCAATACTATTACAGTACATATGCAGCTGAAAGGGGGCAGACTTTCGCCATAGAAAACAGCTATGAATGTACATACATTACAATTCCTCCCATCTTAGATTAACTATGCTAGAGAAAATGAAAATGCACAAATTTTAGGCTTAAAGAATAACACACGTATAGTATGTATTCACACATTTAACTTCAACTAGGAGTGGGCGTTATAACGGTAGACACAGGGACGTGCACAGACATTTTGTGGGGGCAAGGGCTCAAGTGGAAAAAACAGGGCACTTCTCATAATTATTTATTTTAAAAAAAAATCTCCTGTCTTTCAGTTGTTGCTTGAGAGATCTCTACTGCTCTCTCAGGTGTAACACTTTCAACATCTGAGTTATGTGTTCTCTCTTGTGTTTTGCTTCTGGTACCTAGTTTTAACCATGCATTTAGTGATTTGCTACTCTTGGCTGTTTCCTGGAGCTCCTTTTCCTTCCTTTTCTGTATCCTTTCTTTTTTGCCATTGTGCAGCCAAGCAACAGAATACTGAATTGCCTGAATACATTAATGTATTGATCAAATACATTATTATTATTATTGCTATTATAATTACACTTACCATGCGCGCGCACACACACACACACACACACAATAACTGATGGTGTCAAGGATTTAGTTTCACATTTGAGGGAAGGCTGTCTGTATCATGTAAAGATCTAACAGCATACAATAAACTAATAGAATGGATAGTTATTAGATGAGGAGCCTACGATCAAAATTATGAAGTTACTGTTCAAGGCAGGACACTTTTTTCATGTAGTGGTCAATTTTGAGATTTTGGTCTATTTTGCTTCCATGTCTTCTTTAACTCTAATGTAAGAGAATTTCCAAAATACACATTTAGATGGTGTTTGTTTTAAGCCTATTACCCTCCGTCTGTTTGCATCTATAGATTTCTTCTAAATTAACCAAAACAATATTTGTCTTTTGGCTTTTGGCTAATTAGCTGTAAAGTCGAGGCACTGGTAGCTTAGTCTTTTGTTCATCACCACTCACCTCCACACAAGCCAAGAAAAACACAACTGGGATAGGAGGTGGGAGGGCTGCTGCCTGCCTGTCTGCCTGTCTGTGTGTCTGATGTGCCGATGTGTGCTGCACTGCTGCGTGGAGATGCGGAGGGAGGGAGAGAGAGAGGGAGAGAGGGAGGTAGGGCATCGGAACTCGACAAAGTCTCATCTCCCGACCTGATAATTAGATTTTTTTATTCAACAAATATATTTGTTTGACAGGGAAGCTGTGCGCAAACAGGAATATATATATGTACATACATATATATATATATATATATATATATATATATATATATATATATATATATATATATATTCATTTATAAAAAACAACAAAACAAAAAAAGCACCCCAGAAAAAAGGGCACTTTCACTCGAGGAAGAAAAAGGGCAGGTGCTCAAGCCCCCTTTGATGTCTATATGTGCACGTGCCTGGGTAGACATGTTAAACCGTTAGAAATTTGCCAACCAGTATACATTTTGGATTATCGTCTCTATCGCGGTAACACAGAATTGCCACATGAGAAATGTGTACAGCACATAATGTGTACACACTTTTGGAGGCGGAGCGACTACTCATTCCTCAAATTCATTTGAATGAGAAGATAAAAAGGAGTTTATGAATGAAAAAGTGCGTCTTCCATGGTGTGGAATTGGTTTCACTTTAGAAAACTTGATACCAAGCAAAAAACAGCGATTTGCAAGATTTGTACATGGTGATTGTCAATATATGTAAATAACCATGTGCGCGTGTCTATCAGTGGTCAGGGCTTCATGTGAGACTGAGAGTAATGATGAAACACATGGTTTTTCACTTACAGCTGCATGTGTCATTGGATGAAATGTCTAGAACGCAAGAAAATGTCACTGAATATGCTTCTGAGGCCCGAAATTTTACTTGAGCGACCATCAAACCAAATTCAATGAGATTTATCCCGTGCTTCAAACATGTCTCCCATCCAAACACGCGCAGCTGTGTTTTGTGCGAGTGTTGCTCGGATGTGCAATCTGAAACACACAAGTGCGTGCGAGTGTTGAAAGCATCCCAGTCCCTTCCCACTCATACTGGTTTCTCTCAATGTCATGTGGGTTTTTAAAATACACATCAAAACCCTTTCTAAAATTCAGTTCGAATGATGTTTGATATCAGGAAACAAACCATCTATACTGTATTTTCATTCAGATATTTTATATTTTCTTTATGTAGATTACAAAAAACACTAAGAGCCTAAAAGTGTTTATTTATGGATAATTATTTATTTATGTTATTTTCTTTGTTGCATTGCTTTGAGAAGATGTTAAGGTTCTTGAGGAAAGTTAATAATAATAATAATTATAATTATAAGTATAATAATACAAATTAAAAGAAGGAGATTAGTGCACATCATCAGACTGAAATGTGGCATTAAAAAAAAAAAAAAAAAAATTTTTATTTCTTTTTATTTTAACTATGTTTGTCAACTTGCAAATAAAGAGAAAATTATATAAGAAGATGTAGTTTTCATTTATAAAGTAATTAATCCACTGACTGGAATACTTAAAATTACACATTGTGACATAATATCTAATTACAGCTTAATATCTACTACAATTGTATAGATTTTTCAGAAAAAAACATTTTTAACTATATCGTGACATATATCGGTATCGTGAAATAAAATTACTCATATCGTGATATAAGATTTTGGTCATATTGCCCACCCCTAACCTCAACATATTGTGATTTTTTCATTTTTTTATAAATCAAATATCTGTGGAGGTTTTCTACGCCTTTCAGGGTAATGTCTCTGTGAACATGATGGCGGTTCTGGCCCGGTCAGAATTCTCACATCAGGTATACTTTCATGCTGGTCAGTGTCATTCACATTGACTGAGGCAGGGTTGGCAATTTCAACAGCATCTTTGTCTCTGTCATTTGAATCAGAGACGGGGGAAAGGTGGATTTCACTTGACAGTCCACTAACTGATCTGCATGATGCCTCCATGTGGTGTCTCCAACATCCACTGTGTATGTCAGAGGTCCTGTTCTGGTGCTGATTGTGACTGGTTGCCACTTCTTTGTCTGTAGTCTCATGTCTTCTTGACCCACCTGAAAGCTTCTTGTAGGTTTTTCATTCATGTGCGCAATTTGTTTGTTTTCAACATCTCTCCTAAAATCAGTTTTGATGAGGTCTATGCAAGATCTCAAGTTTCTCTCGAGGAACATCATCACTGGAATTTGGCCAGTGGTTGCATACACTACATTTCTGTACATAAATAAGAAGTTGTCTATTTTGTGTTGCAGTGAAATGTTGTCATTGTCTATTGCTTTCATTACTTTTTTGAAAGTCTGTACAAATCTTTCTGCTAAGCCATTGGTGGCAGGATAGTATGTTGCAGAAGTAATATGTCTGATGCCCTTCTGTTTCAAGAATTTTTTTAACTCATCTGATATGAACTGGCATCCGTTGTCAGTGCAGATTTGTTCTGGTAAACCGTTCCTGGAGAATATTGTCCTCAATACAGAAACAGTCTTTTCTGGTTTTGTTGTTTTCATTTGAAGAACTTCAGGCCATTTAGAGTGCTCATCGACAGCAATTAGGAACATGGAGTCTTTAAACGGTCCAGCAAAATCAATGTGCACTCTTTGCCATGGTGTTGAAGGCCATTCCCATGGGTGAAGGGGAGCTATTGGTGGTGGGTTTTGAATCTTCTGACATCCCGGGCATATTGTTAGATCCTCAATATGTTTGTTGATTCCCGGCCACCAAATGTAACTACGCGCAAGGCTCTTCATCTTTACATTGCCTAAATGTCCTTCATGTAGCGTGTCCAGCATCCTGCTGTGCAATTTGGGGGGAATGACAACTCTTACGCCACACATCCGCATTCCTTGGCATACAGACATTTGGTCTCTCCTCACTGAGAATGCAGGATACAATGAGCTTCCGTGTGCAGGATTTCCTTTCACCGTAATGTCATAGACTTGAGATAACGTTGGGTCATTTTGGGTTTCTCTTTTGATGAGAGCATTTGTCACAGGTAGCTGATTGAAAATTGTAGTGTGGAATACATCAGCTGGATCAGCAGTGTTTTACTCCTCTGTCTTTAGTGATAAGTGCGACAAGCCGTCTGCATTACCATGTAGCTTGGTGCCTTTTTGACCAACGCTGCAGACGTGCCAACGCCATTACTGAGACACCCTTCCTGGAGTTGAAAATTGAGACCAAGGGCTGATGGTCTGTGACCAGGGTGAACTTTTGACTATACAGGTAATGGTGAAATTTGTTTACACCCCAACAAGACTAAGCGCTTCTCGGTCTATCTGTGCAGTTATGTTCGGCTGCCATTAGTGATCTGGATGCGAAGGCTATTGGTTTTTCCATGCCGTCTGGAAACTTATGTGACTGCACAGCGCTGATTCCATATGGTGACACATCACATGCAAGTCTGATGGGTACAGATGGATTAAATTGTGCAAGCACTACCTCAGAAGTTATGAGTCTCTTTGAGTGCCATTCACGTTCAAATAATATAGGGCCTCCGTTCTCCAGTACATACAGGTGTAAATGCTATTGGTTCTCTTTGTAGTTTACAGTCACTGTTTATTTGCCTTTTGGAGAAACTTTTTCACCAGTATAGGTCTTTAATATCACTGATGTCTTGTGCAGTCATATTTTTGAGAACAATTGCTTGTAATCAGCTGTGGAGATGACAGATAAAGCAGATCTAGTGTCTAACTCCATTTTGAGTTTAACTCCTGACACTTCTGGAGTGATCCAAATAACTCTGCGATCTGCCTCATTAATGCTGTGCAATTCAAGACAGGAGAGGTCATTAGTGTCTGAGCTTGATTCACTTGCTTAATTTTCAGTCACCTTATGCACATTAGTGGTTTTACATTTCACTTTATGCATTCTGTCTTTGTTGTGTGTTCTCCATTTTTCTGTTTTGCACACTCTTTCAGTGTGCCCTTTATTATGACACTTCCTGCACTCCTTGTCCTGCAACCAGGAGTGCTCTGCCATGTATTCTGAAATAATTTCTCCTTTAGCTTTATTCCATATATGAAATCGGAACCTTTCAGCAATTACCAGGGGTAAACTCATCAAGGCCACTTTCTTATCGCCTACAACAGCATTGAACTTGCAGTACAATTCCACTCTTTCAACCTAAGTTCCCCAATTCTCAACACTACTATCAAATGCTGTGATAGTTCCAATCAACATTTTTGTTCGTTTCAAAGTCTTTTTTACACTCTGAATTCTCTTTCGTGAACTTACATGCTGTAGAAGTTCCAATAATGAGGAAGGAAGTGGGAAGCAGGGTGGTAGAACCATTAATGGCTTTTCAGCTTTACAACAAGTATTGGCTTTTCAGCCTCACAATAAATATTGGCTTTTCAGCTCCACAATAAAGTATCACAGGTCTCTAGGATTTTGCACACACAGCTTCACACTAACGATAAACAGCTTCACACAGACATTTGTAAACAGATTTTCGGCCTCCGCTTCAGGTGTGTGTCTCGGACTATCTCTCTCTCACTGGCATTCTTGGCAGCCTTTTCAAGCCTATCTCCATCATCTCTGTAACGAGACACAGGTGTTACATATCATTAATCACCAGGTGATGGCCCTTACCGCTTCCTCTCTCCCCAGTGACAGACACATGACCATGTCCCACTCCACACATGCTCTTTTCATGTTTTCCTTCTCTCTGTTTTTCTTTGCCATCCACAGGTGGTTACCAAGCAAGCAAACACCATTCCTCATATTTTTCTGACTGAGGGGCAAAGAGCGCATCGCTCACACCTCAAAAAACTCTGAGTCTGTAGTGCGGCCAGCTTACGAAATGTCTCCTTCCCTTCATCTCAGGGAACCGAGGTTACATATGTAACCGAGACATTCTCTTACGATTCAGTTCATTTGACATTGCATCACTAAGCTGACGCTATGGGGAACTGATTCACATCACGCCTCACTACAAGACATAACCCTCCCAGAAAGGAAAATATGATGCCGCAGTCCCGCGGTATGGCAACTGACATGAGTATGCTGCAAGTGAATGACCCTCATGGTGAGCCAGGAGGGGAAAACTCAGAATGAATATATAAACAATAGTCATGGAGTATGAATAAACCCCTTTTTGAACCCAGTCAGGAAGGAAGTTTTATTTATAATGAAATGCTTGTGACTTTTGGGAAATTACAACGGCCTGAATGCAGGCAGATGTGTAAAATGATGGGGAACCCATACTTAAAAGGAGGGGCATAAGTATATGTTTGGCCAACAAAATAGCAAGTGCTCTAGACAGAGAGGACTTGCGATGAGAGAGACGTTACTTCTAGGTTGTAAAACCTTGCGAATGTGTTTTGAGAAAACCATCCTGCTGCAAAACATATGTCTTGTAAGGACACACCGTTTGTCCATGCCCATGAAGAGGCCATGTCTCTAGTCGAGTGTGCTTTAATACCAATTGGGCAATTCGCCCCCTGTGACTCGTAAGCCAGGGTGATCACATCAACGATCCAGTGAGAAAGTCTCTGCTTGGAGGTGGACATTCCTTTCTTGTGTCCTCCATAGCACACAAAGAGCTGGTCAGACAGTCTGAACTGGTGGGTGCACTCAACGTATGTGTGAAGCGCTCGCACAGGGCATAACAAATGCAAGGACTGCTCCTCATCCAAATTAAATGGAGAAGGGAAAAAGGCTTGAAGGTGAACCACCTGTGCTCTGAAGGGAGTGGTTTAAACCTTTGGCACATAGCCTTTTCTGGGTTTGACAGTGGCTATTGAAAGACCCGGACCAAACTCCAGACATGAATTGTCGATTGACAGTGCTTTCAAATCACCAACCCGTATTACTGAGGCCAAAGCCAGCAGTAATGTGGTCTTAAGAAAAAGTGCATGCAAAGAGTCCAGAGGCTCGAAGGGGGGCCCCGCAAGCACTTTTAGGACCAGAGTTAGGTCCCAAGTTGGGACTGTAGCCGGGCGAGGGGGATTTAGCCACCTCGCTCCCCTAAGGAATTTTATGAATGAATCGTGTTTGCCTAAAGAGGTGCCGGCTTCAGGTGCATGATACGCAGATATAGTTGGCACATAAACTTTGAGCGTTGATGGAGTGAGCCCTGCGTCCAATCACTCTTGAATAAAGGTACGAATTTCAGGTATGGGGCACCAATTAGTGAATACATTCCATTTCAGTGTGTAAAAGTGTCTCGCAGATGCCGTTCTAGCCTGTAAAATGGTCTTCATAACCAACTAAGTCAGTTCTGGCACGTTTAGCACATTCTGTTCAGTGGCCACGCAAGCAGATTCCATAGCTTGGGCTGGGGATGCCAGATTGTGCCCTGCACTTGAGAGAGGAGTTCCCCCTTAGCCGTATTTCCCATAGAGGACCATCCAGAATCTCTATCATTTCTGGAAACCATGACTGATTGGGCCACTTCGGCACAACCAATAAAATTGTTTCCTTGTCCTCTCTGACTTTGCATATGACAGAGTGAAGGAGGCACACCGGGGGAAACACGTATTTGTGTTTCGCAGGCTATTTTTGGGCCATTTCGTCCACTCCTAGCGAAGCCTGGGACTTGGAGTACCAGAGGGGACAGTGGGCGCTCTCTGCAGAGGCAAATAGATTGATCTCCACTTTACAGAATATTTCCCAAATCCTCAGGAAAGTCTGAAGATGAAGTCTCCATTCGCCCAGCATCGTTCCTTGGCATGACAATAGGGTCGCATCCCGGTCCTTGAGGAAGGACGTATATGTTTTCTGATATGCGCAGATATGAAAACTTTTTTGTGGAACATATAATGCAGAAAACAATGCTTTGGGTGATTTAGAATTGGTGTCATAATGTAGTTTGTCCAGCAGAGCGCGCTCCGACTCTGTTTACAGAGCTGAGCTGACGTGGTTCTGCTGACATGTGGAGTTAAGCGGTGTCTTCAAGGTAAGTTGCTAACTAGTTTGTGAAAGACATACTGGAAAGTTAATAAACAATGACCCCATAATTTTCCCTTTTCAGTATAACTAATATAACGTTAACCCTGACGCTGACAATCATGTCACTCATGTTTATCATGTCTGTTTGCTATGTTAGCCAGCTATAGTTTGTCAGTCCAGTCAGTACCATAGCAGATTGAAAGGTAAGCATGACAGCATCTTTTTGCAGCTCAGCAGACAACGGTGTGATGGTGTATTGTGTCTGTTGAGTATTGATTTCACACTACGTTGTTACCTAGTTGGTGAGATGCAATGCTGGAAAGTAAATAAACAACGTCCATCCTTTACTCGCCGTGACAACGAGCTTATAGCTAACTAGCTAACCACGTAGCTATTTACATTGTCAGCTGAGTTGAAGCTAATGTGTAAACATGTATTCAACAAACTGTTTAATTCAGGATTCGTAGTTTGGTACCATCTTCAACTGAACAATTCCAGTCATTGCATTTACAAAATGTAATATTTAAAAGCCTGGTTTTCCACCATTGAAAGTTTCCCCTGAACTTGTATAGCAGAATATGGTGTAACACCGCTGCCGCTGTTTATCTCTTGACTCGGCAGGTGTAAATGCTTCTTGTTTTACAACCTGCCCCTAATTAACTGGCAGTATTTAAATGGTCAGTAACAGACTGATACTGAACATACAGTACTGATGTTTATTTAGCTATTTATTGTATTTTTATTTATTCTTTATTTAAATGTTCAGCAACTGACTGATACTGAACATACAGTACTGATGTTTATTTAGCTATTTATTGTATTTTTATTTATTCTTTATTTAAATGTTCAGCAACTGACTGATACTAAACATATAGTACTGATTTTTATTTAGCTATAATTTTAATTTATTCTTTATTTAAATGGTCAGCAACTGACTGATACTGAACATACAGTACTGATGTTTATTTAATTATTTATTGTATTTTTATTTATTTTTATTTTCTCAGCATTCATTTCTAGAATTTGTTGACAGTGTAATAATAATGTCAAATATTCTTTGATAAAAATATTTAAGAAAGCAGCTTTCTGAGTACCTTTGCATAGTCATATCAGTGCAAAATCGGTGCACAGTCCACATAGAACAGGTGTTTTCATTCCAGCTCAGAAATTAACTATATCGGCCACCATATCGGTAATCGGTGAATTCCCCCTCTAAAATCGGTATCGGTCTCAAAAATCCCATAACAGTCGGGCTCTAATGTCACAGACCACACGGAGTGGTGACAGCAGTCAATATACACACCTCAGATGTGATTTGTAATGATTAATTTCCCCACCTAGTGAATTTGGGAGGAGTGAAAATAATTAGGATGTCACA
Source organism: Myxocyprinus asiaticus (assembly GCF_019703515.2). Lineage (NCBI taxonomy): Eukaryota > Metazoa > Chordata > Actinopteri > Cypriniformes > Catostomidae > Myxocyprinus > Myxocyprinus asiaticus. Next base: position 43,674,387 of record NC_059373.1, read on the forward strand.
GACCACATAGGACAGTGACAGTGTAGGGCTTTACTGGTTGTTTAGATCAGTGTTACTATCAGAAATAATTAATAATTATTTCTGTAGTTATTAATTAATATTTAAATTAATTAATTGGATCTAACTCATTAAAACCTCATATGGGACTCCAGTAAATGTAGTGTGCTACGTTTAGGAGCAAGTTTGGTTATTAGCAATAATTAATAATTATCAAAGCTAATTATTAATTATTAAAATCAATAGAACATTGATGAGAATCAATGTTAGCTTTTTTTTAATCCTTTAAATCAACAATTATCAAAGATAGTCGTTAATTGTTAACATTGATGAAACATTAATTAAAATTAACACTAGCTTATTGATCATTCAAATTCAATCAAAGATAATTATCAATTATCAAAAATCAATAGAATATTAATAAGGATTAACACTGATGGGGCACCACCCTGAAATCAGGGACTAATAACTGAATATTAAAACAGTCTCAGTATTAGATTGTTTTCTTAGGAAAATTGGCATCGAAGAATATCAATTTTCGGGAAAAAAAAACAATGAATGAAGGTTTGAATCCAAGCACTGACATCCCGTCAGCATGACACAGGTGTATGCAAAACAAACCAAAACACTTCTCTTTGTAATATAAATAAAAGTTTATTTATGCAGTAATATCAATTAATAATTAATACAATGCAGTCAATAAACTTCCGACTTACAACTACAAACTAAACAGTGATATGATTAGATATGGAAATAAAAATAATCCTATAACACATAAGGTGTGTGTGTGACAGTGTGTGTGTGTGTCAGTGTGGTTAGTGAGAGAGAGAGAGAGAGAGATTATTAAGTGACAGCCCGAAAGCTGATTTCACGATAGCTGGAGAGAAAGCAGCTGTGCTCATCACTCAGAGATGCGGTTTTACGAGCGGGGCTCATAAAAGTCCTGCGTTATTTGACTCTAATGGATGAACTCAGTTTCTGTCTCACCCGCGGTGGTGAAAATGCACAACAATCCAATTTGGTTGGACCACAATACAGCAAAACAAATTTGTGATAATTAATAATAAGAGTATTAATAATGAGCGGACCTGGCGGTCCGTAAACTGTACAAGCAAAAACCTTGAAACACAAGAATAACACGCTATAATATTCTATCTCTGCCCAGACATAACCTCTTACTTGAATCGCATGAGGACACAGGTAGAATGTGTTTTCCTCCGTCCTTTAACTTTGACCCAGTTCCTTGAGGCTCGTGTGATGACGGGAGGCCGTTTCCTCACTCTGTCGGCAGGTGGTACGGCTGTTGATTCTCAGCGGGCTGGCAGAGAACTCAGAAATGTCGACTTGATTGTAGATGGAAGAGAAATCTTTAATCTCTTCACTTCTGTAGGCAAACGGGTAAAGATGCGAATTGCTCGGCGGTCTCCTTCGGATCCGTTAGAGTGTTTGGTTGAACACAGAGTAATCTCAACTCGTCCAGCGAGATGGAGATTGTATGGCTACAGTTTCAAGTCGGACATTACTTCCTTATGCCACGAGGTTGCACCGGAGAGCAGCAAAAAGCTACGTCCGTATTCGGTGAACGAAGTCGCTGGAAGTGAATTCTGGAAGCATTTCAGAATTATTTGAACTACTTATGATGTCATGTTTGAGGGGCATTCTGTTGTGTGCCTCATCCAATAGGAGTTGAGAGCTCGATCCTTTAGTGAACAAGGCTTCCTGGATTTGTATTCTGTTTTGGACTCCCTTTGTTTGATTTTGGCGTGATTTTTATCAGTAAAATTTATGACATGGAATGTGTGGGGGCTGAGTTAGGTTTTACGACTGTTAGGCCTGCCTTTGTCCTCTATCTGAATACATGAGGCCCATCATTCCCCCCTTTGTTCTGAAGAGTTGGTTGTTGTCCAACATCTTTAGAGCAACTGAAGGGCCGAACAGTTCTTGTCGGTTCACAGTAACCTGTGGGTTACGCCATCCATGTTTTCCTGATAGGAAAGAGAATTGGTTGCACAGTCCATACAGTTCATTAGAGTTCACAGAGGCTTTATCGTCTGGACAGAGATTGAGGCACATCTGGGCATAGAACTTCTAGCTAATTCTAAAACTTGATTCATCACACATAAACATTTCAAGTTATTGGAAGGCACAGCATTAACCATAACACAATCCTTTGTTGTTCTTTGGTCATAACACAAAATCAAAGTAGAACCTGACATTGGTAACTAGGAACAAAATGTTAGAGGAAAGGAGGGTTAAAGGTCAAAAGGCTTATCCTTGGAAATGATTGGGGTTAACCTGTGGGATGGGCTCAGACTGGTGTGTAAAATGTGGCTGTATGAGAAGTGAGTCCAGTCTGGCCTGTAGGTGTTGAATGTACCTGTACATGGCGTGTGCAATAATTGCGATGATTATCCAACCACTAAGGAGGAGCCAGAGGGCAACAAAACTGATAGGGTGTTCTCGGTAAGATGACGATCTGCTTATGTGACTATTAAATATTGTGATCAAGCCAGTCGGTTTGACTGAACTTCACTAATTCCATCCCTTCAGCCTGAAGCTGCTGTTGAAGGGTGTCATCAGCGGTGAGGCTGTGACCTCTAAATGCATCCATGATCTCAATTTCTGCGTCATTTTTGTCGACATTGAGATGATGGAGGACAATATCGTCAATGTGCACGATGGCTCTTTGGGGAACCGTTAAGAACAACGTTTGGTTTGGTAGCCTTAGTTTAGTGGCCTTAGCTTAGTGGCTGTATCATGGCAGTCGTATGACTTCGGTGGCTGGTGTGTTAACGAGCCAAGGGGACACTGTTCCCCTTTTCCCGACCTACAAAGTAAACTTTGGCGTTAACGGGAGGGGGTACATCGTCTAGTCATACTGATGAGGTTTCAGCGCCGTGTTCCTTTGAGGAGTTCGACGGACCTGATGAACAACAGAGCATGTCAAGCTTAGTTACCAACTCAGTCAAGCGTCTCCTAATATCCTCCATTTCCTCTCTCAAATCTTGTTCTCTGAGGGGATTTGAAACCTTTTCTACCCACTCACCTTCTTGTTTGGGTTTTCGTTCGAAACGCACATTTCCTTTCGGCCGGCGAACATTTTGTTGTTTAGGCCTGCCATGACCCTGGGGGCGTGTCTAGTCACCACCCCCCTGGTTCTGTTGCCTACCCTGCTGGCGGGGTAAACGGCGCCTCTGGGGTCCAGTTCTAGCATTCACCTTAACGCGAGGCATTTTGTTGCCTTCATACGCTAGGTCTGCATATGAGGCTTGGATCCCCAGGGCTCTGGCGTCGCCTTTGTGCCCTGGGATGTGCCACTTGGAACACTTGCAAAACAACGTCTTTAAAAAGACGCATACACGCAAGTGGCCCTTTTGTGATATATACAGTATATACACACACAATGTCAACAATAGCTTATAAGGATACAAAACTCCTGCCAAAGTGCTGCGGGGAATCAGGATGCTGAAGCGGCCCATTCACCAGTGAATCGTCAAGCGGCGAGGTATTGTAAATGAACACTGCAGGGTAGCAAAGAGTCTTTTAGTTGCCATGAAGATCCCGCCCGCTGACTCATGTATGTCGACAGCGAAGTTGTAGAGGGCTTTTAGACAAAAGAGATGCTCGCAGTCTTGAAGGAAGAAAATTCTGAGGAATGGTGTTTGCATGCCCACTTTTATACCGGACAGTTTCATGCCCAAAAAGGGCAGGGCTTAAACACCATAGCCAATCTTAGAATTGGTGTTATTGTAGAGGGGTTTCAACTAAGTCATGAAGAAGGATACTCCCATAGCGTCAGCTTAGTGACGCAATGTCAAGTGAACTGAATCGTAAGGGAACCAAGTGTACATACATTACAGCATCAGTATCTGAAAACTATTGATTTTGAATGATGCTGCATCCACACCACTAGGTGTCACTGTAAGTTCAAGATGACACAAACAAAAAGTTACTGAGTGCATGTAACGATGTTGGCTGCTGGCACTGGCAATGACGAAGATGATGACGTGAAGAACCCAAGTGCAATTTTATTGACAAACATGATATCCAAAAACGTCATGGTTACTTGCGTATCCTCCGTTCCCTGATGGAGGGAACAAGATGTTGTGACGATGTAGTGACACCAGGGGTCACTCTTGGGAGCCCGAGACACCTCTGGTCTTTGATAAAATGGCCAATGAAAACTGGCGAGTGGTATTTGCATGCCACTCCCCCGAACATAAGGGTATAAAAGGAGCTGGTATGCAACCACTCATTCAGGTTTTATGCTGAGGAGCCGAGACAAGGTCCAGCCATTTCAGCAGGTAGTTCAGCGTTGTGGCAGGAGGGACACAACGTCTCATTCCCTCCATCAGGGAACGGAGGTTACGCAAGTAACCATGACGTTCCCTATCTGTCACTCACTCGACGTTGTGTCGATGTAGTGACACTAGGGGTCCCTATACAAAACGCCGCAACTGACTGAACTGTGTTACGTGAACTGGCGGTGTGTGATGGGCAGACAACTGTGTGCCTCATAGCCAGCACACCAGGCCGACACATTACCTCCCGCAACAAGTTATGAGTGTCGAACGGCCCTCTGGGGATGAGTCGACTATCCACAAGATAGAGACAGGCTAGCCCAGTCGTGGCCTCTTTTCCCCTTCTTTTGTCAACTCCCGAAGGACACCTCGCCCAGAGAGAGGGGGGATATTTAGTGGAAAATACGTCACATGGTCTTGCCGATCATGTGGAGATGTCTCATGATAGGTCCTACCCAACGGGGGAGGAGTTACTACAAACATGGAGACTGTGGCAGAGGGGCCTCTGCCCAACGAAGACGCAGTTTGCCAACAGGGAAACGAATTAGCGGAAGATATACAATCGCATGGGGTTGCCTACAGGGAACCGCCACATGCAGAGCACCTACCCCAGAACAGGGCTTTTAGTTAGCACATGTACTGGGCCGGCAGGGAGTCTCTCCGAAAACTCAACTGCCACAGGGCTCGGAGGAAGTCAACCAGGGAACATAGTTTGTGAACAATACTGGGAGTTAATGGTGCACGTCTTCAGCTCAGAGGAGGTGAAAGGCGCTATGTGCAAGCAATACACCCGGCCGGCTATCCCGGGCTAATCCACTTGTATTACGTGTCACTACCCGGGACGAAACCGGTTCCACCCGGAGGTTGTAGAACCTCGCAAAGGTGTTGGGTGTTGCCCAGCCCGCTGCTCTGCAAATGTCTGTTAGAGAGGCGCCCCTGGCCAGGGCCCAGGAGGCCGCTACACCCCCGGTAGAATGGGCCCATAGCCCTACCGGGGGCGGCACGTCCTGGGCTTGATATGCCATAGCTATGGTGTCAATGAGCCAGTGGGCGATCCTCTGCTTGGAGACAGCGCTTCCTTTCTGCTGTGCACCAAAGCAGACAAAGAGCTGCTCAGAGATCCTAAAGCTCTGCGTGTAATACAAATAGATGCATAAAGCGCACACTGGACACAGCAATGACAGGGCTGGGTCTGCCTCCTCCTGGGGCAGCGCTCGCAGGTTCACCACCTGGTCCCTAAAAGGGGTTGTGGGAACCTTGGGCACATAGCACGATCGGGGTCTCAAGATCACGTGAGAGTAGCCTGGACCGAACTCCAGGCACGTTTCGCTGACAGAGAACGCTTGCAGGTCTCCTACCCTCTTGATGGAAGTGAGTGCAGTCAGGAGGGCAGTCTTCAAGGAGAGTGCCTTAAGCTCAGCTGACTGCAAAGGCTCAAAGGGGGCTCTCTGTAGACTCTAAAGAACTACAGAGAGGTCCCATGAGGGAACGAGGCGTGGTCTGGAGGGGTTCAGCCTCCTGGCGCCTCTCAGGAACCTGATGATCAGGTCGTGCTTCCCTAAGGACTTACCATCCACTGTGTCGTGGTGTGCTGCTATAACTGCTACATACACCTTCAAGGTGGAAGGGGACAGCCGCCCTTCCAACCTCTCCTGCAGGAAGGAAAGCACTGATCTGACTGCACATCTCTTTGGGTCATCCCGTCAGGAAGAACACCACTTAGCGAACAGACGCCACTTAAAGGCATACAGGTGCCTCGTAGAGGGGGCCCTAGCCTGAGTGATCATATCTACCACCGTGGGTGGTAGACCGCTTAGGTCTTCTGTGTCCCATCCAGGGGCCAGACATGGAGATTCCAGCTGTCTGGTCGTGGGTTGCAGATGGTGCCCCGTCCCTGAGAAAGAAGGTCCTTCCTCTGGGGAATTCGCCGGGGGGCTGTTGCGAGGAGCGTGAGGTCTGAGAACCACATCTGGGTGGGCCAGAAGGGTGCTACTAGGACGACCTGCTCCTCGTCCTCCCTGACCTTGCACAGTGTCTGTGCAAGTAGGCTCACTGGGGGAAATGCATATTTGCACAGTCCAGGGGGCCAGCTGTGTGCCAGCACGTCTATACCAAGAGATGCTTCAGTCAGGGCTTACCAGAGCGGGCACTGGGAGGATTCCTTGGAGGCGAACAGGTCTACCTGCGCATCTGCTGCAGTGTTGAGGTTGCCCGGGATGTGAGTGGCTCGCAGCGACTTGAGGTGCTGCTGACTCCAGAGGAGGAGACGGCAGGTGAGTTGTGACATACAACGAGAGCGCAGACCGCCTTGGTGGTTGACATATGCTACCGTTGCCGTGTTGTCTGTTCGAACTAACACGTGCTTGCCCTGGATTAATGGCCGGAACCTCCACAGGGCAAGCAGAATTGCCAGCAACTCGAGGCAGTTGATGTGCCAACACAGCCACAGGCCTGTCCACAAGGCAGCGGCAGCGTGCCCATTGCAAACAGTGCCCCAGCCCGTCTTGGAGGTGTCTGTCGTGACCACAACGCACCTGGAGACCTGCTCTAGGGGAACGCCTGCCCATAGAAACGTGAGGTCAATCCAAGGGCTGAAGAGGCGGTGACAGACCGGCGTGATGACCACATGAATATGTGTCCCGCGGCGCCATGCCCATCTCGGGACTCGAGTCTGAAGCCAGTGCTGAAGCGGTCTCATATGCATCAACCCGAGTGGCCACCGCTGAGGATGCCATATGCCCCAGGAGCCTCTGAAAATTTTCAGTAGAACCACTGTTTTCTGTTTGAATGCCTTCAAACAGGTCAGCACCGACTGTGTGCACTCGTTTATGAGGCGCGCCATCAACGAGACTGAGTCCAACTCCAAACCAAGAAAAGAGATGCTCTGAACCCGGAGGAGCTTGCTCTTTTCCCAGTTGACCCGAAGCCCTAGTCAGTTGAGGTGCGAGAGCACCAGGTCCCTGTGTGCACACAACACATCCCGAGATTGAACTAGGATTAGTCAACCATCGGGATAGTTGAGGATATAAATGCCCACTTCCCTTAGCGGGGCAAGGGCTGCCTCTGCGACCTTCGTGAAGACACGAGGGAACAAGGACAGACTGAAAGGGAGGACCTTGTACTGATATGCCCGACCCTCGAATGCAAACCGCAGGAAGGGTGTGTGTCGAGGTAGAATCGAGACGTGGAAGTACACGTCCTTTAAGTCTACCGCCACGAACCAATCTTGATACCGGATGCTCGCTAGAGTGCGTCTTTGCATCAGCATCTAGGATGGGAGTCTGTGTAAAGCCCGGTTCAGTACTCGCAGGTCCAAGATTGGCCGCAACCCACCGCCTTTTTTTGGTACAATGAAGTAGGGGCTGTAAAACCCCTTCTTCATCTCGGCTGGAGGGACAGTCTCATCAGATGGACCGGCGGGTGGGGCCTCGCGGCAGGGCGGAGCCTGAGGTTCCACACCGTGTTGTGGCCGTGCTGAGTTCAGGGACATCAAAGTACTTACCTGGCTCCTTGTGACCACCCCCGGAACAGCCTGGGATGGGGGAGGAAGAGGCCTGTCCTCGTGACCCATGGAGACTGTCACATTGGGGGCAGATTTGTGCCACAGCTGGGTGCTCAGGGGCGGGGAGGAGCACCAAACCTGCCAAATAGAGTGGTGGACGGTGGTCATGATGACGGCCATGCACACTAGATATGTGATCCAGGGAACAAGGAAACCGCTCTTGCTGAACTCTTGGGTACTGAAGCCACTTGGGCATGCAGCGCAATTAAATGTAAAGGTAACAAAAGATTCTCCTCCCGGCTCTCGACCGGGGGATGGAATGGTCTGCTTACCAGCTCCAGAGCAGCGGGTTTCGTCGTCCCTGGGTCGCCGGTCTCAGGGGCGCTTCGAAGCCTTTCGCGGGTTCTTGATGGCTGCGAGTCAGGTGGCATCTGCTACCTGCGGTGGGCTCCATGCCGGGGCCGGGCTGCAGGTGCGGGCTGTGGCGGAGCTGGTGCAGTCACCGCAGGGGGACACCCTTGGCGACGAGCAGATGGGGTGTGGGATCTTGAGCCACTCCGGGGCAGGATGTGCTGGATAACCTCTGTCTGCTGCTTCACCACTGAGAACTGCTGGGCAAAATCCTCGGTGTCGCCAGACTGGCCAACTTGGGAAATGGGGGCAGCAAGGAACCATGCCTTGTTGGCTTCTCCCATCTCGACCAGGTTGAGCCACAGGTGGCGCCCCTGGACCACCAAGGTGGACATCGTCCACCTGAGAGACTGCGCCGTGACCTTCGTTGCCGGAGAGCGAGGTCGGTCACCGAGTGCAGCTCCTGCATCAATCCCGGGGCGGAACTACCCTCGTGCAGTTCCTTTAGCGCCTTGGCGGACTGCAGGAGAGCCATGGCGTGCAGGGCGGAGGCAGCTTGTCCAGCGGCACCATAGGCCTTTGCCGTCAGAGACGATGTAAACCTACAGGCCTTGGACGGGAGCTTTGGGCACCCACGCCAGGTGGCGGCGCTCTGTGGGCATAGGTGCACAGCGAGCGCCTTTATCCACTGTGGGGATTGCCGAATAGCCCTTGGCCGCCCCACCATCGAGGGTCGTGAGGGCGAAAGATCGGGACCGGGCAGTAAAAAGTGCCTCCCACGACCTTGTCAGCTCTTCATGCACTTCCAGGAAGAAAGGAACGGGGCGGGGCGTGGCTTTGAGCAGTGTCGCGAGCCCAGGAACCAGTCATCGAGCCGCGAGGGTTCAGGGGAGAGCGGAGGGTTCCACTCTAGCCCGATGCGCGCGGCTGCCCGGGAAAGTATGTCATCATCTCCACATCAGCCTGTGACTGGGCGACCGCACCCGAAGGGAGGAGCCCAGCTGAGGCTTCCACGTCCGACTGGATGAGTCCAATCTCCGATGCTGCGCTCGAGAGTTCATCACTTCCGCGGACTCCGAATAAGAGGTCGAACTCGCTGTGAGACGAGCCGGCGGACTCATCCGGAAGCCCAATTGGGGCAGACGAGCGTGCTGGGGAATGGGAGGTCCGTGGGTGGATACCCAGCGGAGGAGGTCCCATTGGGGTCCCCAAATCGCCCCCAGTGCTAGCCGCGCTGGCCTCATACCCGTGGGTAGAAGGACCGAGGCAGGGAGCCTCTGGGGTGGCTTGCTTTCTTACGAAGGTAAGCCTCGACCACATCGTTGCCGTGGACATGTTCTCGCAATGAGTACATGACCCATCCACGAATGCTATCTCCACGTGAGCAGTGCCCAGACACGAAAGACAGTGATCATGACCATCAGAAGGCGAGAGATAACAAGCGCAACCAGGAATAACACACAAAGGAAAGGCATCTTTAAAAAGACGTGTCTTTAAAAAGACGTTTTGTGTGTGCCACTCTTTTAGAGATATATACTCTTTTAGAGAAATATACTCTTTTATTTCTGCCGAAGCGCCCAGGGACATTCTCTGCAGTGCACCAGTGCAGAGGAGGGAGAAGCAGCTGAAATGCGCCGTCAGATCCAGCAGAGGTGAATGAACAGTTGTGGGAATTCAGCTCAGTGAGCATGACCTTTCGGCTCCGAAGAGAATATCTGAATGAGTGGTTGTATACCAGCTCCTTTTATACCCATATGTTCGGGGGAGTGGCATGCAAATACCACTCGCCAATTTTCATTGGCCTTTTATCAAAGACCAGAGGTGTCTCAGGCTCCCAAGAGTGACCCTTAGTGTCACTACATCGACACAATGTCGAGTGAGTGACAGATAGGGAACCCTAACTATGGATGTAAACTAAACATAACATAAACATGAGCAATTAACATGAACATAAACTTGACTTGGACTTGACTTAACCTTGACTTGACACAGCATGACACGTTACCAAACACACATAATATTTGACAAAGGACAATGGAAAACATGAGAGCTTAAATACATGGACATGGGAGAACATAAACCAATGAACAAACAGCACTCTAAACAAGATAATCAACCAATAAACCAATGAAAACAAGACACGTGAACATGGAGGGAAGCAGGACATCACATGACTAGGGACACATGACAAGAAACAGGAACTAAACTTTTCAAAATAAAAGACATGAAATACATAAACACACACATTAAACATTACAGTGCACCATTAAGGAAGTATTTCTGCAACTTTTTACAATATAGTTCCATTTATGAACATTAGTTAACTGGATTTTGTGACAGAAAGGAGAAGAGAGCATCTGTTTGTCGAGAAATCTGCAGCAAACTTAAACAGCATTTAGTTACCTCCTTTCAGGCAACCAAGGTTTCAGTCATAACCATAGTTGGTTACTTCGATGCTGCATCTGTAGCTGACACTATGAGAATAGGGATCATCACACTGTGTTACTGATTCACACACAAGAGACAATGCCTACTAGCCAGTAGGGTAGTTAAAAATAGGAAGGAAAAGAGAGAACTTCAGTAACCGTTCATGGTTAAGAAGTATAACAATGATACCATCTGTACCGGGCAGTAATACATTGTCAAGTTACAGCCGCACCGTAGTGGGAAAAAGCATTTAGAATAAGGTGACCAGATTTCTGAAATGAAAAACGGGGACATTTCTAGTTTAGTGGTAAATATGTAATTTAATATCACATGCTACTTATCTATGATTTAAAAAAAGGGGACAATTCGGATGTTATGTATTTTGACCATGGTGAATGTAGTAATGTGAACTATGGTATATCATACTCTGTTGAATATGTCTCAATGAAATTCTGAAACGCAGGTAAAGTTGATAGTTTTTAATTGTCTTCTGTTACGAGTTAATTCTTTTCTACACTGTATAAAGTAGATGACACTGTGGCATAAAAGTGAACTAAACAAACATATATATAAACAATGATTGAATATAGGAACTATTGCAGTTGACTCCACAGCACAGGGACACCTGCCCTTGGTCACACTCTTTACATCTCTCTTCTCACTCTCTTCTAAAATTCCTTCTCTTATCCTCTTTTCCTTCACCTTTACCTGGCACTTTCCTAAAAGTAAGACGGTAGGCTACTAATTTGCTTACTGGCAAACTGGCAGAGGTTTTTCAAAAGAAATTAGTTTACTTGACTACCATTTCCCTCAGCATTACAACTGAAATCATATGAAACACTTACACTATGTATAATATCAGGGCCTGCAATTCATTTCTGAAGGGGGGATTGCCCCACTTAGATGCCTCATATTGTTGGGGATTTTTCCACTTTGTAGTCATGACACAAAGATATTCAATATTGTATAATAATAATAATTATTATTATTACACTATTTCACCTAACTGTTTCTATCAGTTATCTCATATGGACCTGTTTTTCTTAATTATACCTTTTATTTTGATCAACTCAAAATTTGCATTATGATGCTTCTTTTCAGTCACTTGTTTCCCAGAAAGGCATAATGTAATCTATGCTGTAATGTGCTGATTTACATTTATTGTCGTTCTTTGCAGATACTTTGCTATACATACAAATAGAGCCGCATCCCAGCAACTTGATCAATACAGTTTCCATTATCTGAAATAACTTTTAATGTTTCAATGTATTTCGCCCTAATCGGCCTCACATATCTATGGGTGAAAAGCATTTTTAGTGTCTCTCTTTCGATCCCTCAAAAACACACACTCCACTGCGCGTTATGACCACATTACCACCTCGGGTGTGCATTATTTTTCAATGGGCCGGAGTCAATTATTCCTCACGTATTTTCACTTAGCGGACTGTTTTGAACGCACAGTAAAAACAGGGACATTTCTGGGGACAGCTCCAGTCGGGTACAGACCGTCAAAAACCGGGATGTCTGGTCACCCTAATTTAGAAGCAAAAAAGGATAGCAGACTGACAAGATAATGTAATGCCACTAGCCAACGGAGTAGTAGGACATGAAAAATATTTATCTTCACACCAGGAAGAGTCAAGTACGACATGGTCATGAGACCAGCAATCATAATACCATGACACTAGGCCAGTGTTTCTCAATCCTTTTCCTGGAGTACCATTAACACTACACATTTTGCATGTCTAGCATACATGATTCTACTGATTAGCTCATTATTAGAGTGGGTATGTCTCAATCAGTTCCCTAGTTCATTAGTCAAGGCTCTGATCAGTGAGTTGGCCATTTTTAGGGCTGGCTTAATCGCAAAATCTTTCCAGTGCACTGAAACGATCGCTTCGTAAAAAAAATCCCACAATGCACAATAAAAACCAGGGAGCATCATTGCTCTTTACATGTTTCTCCACTACATATGTACATATGATATGTACATTACTGTGCTATGAAATCGGTACATTTTAAACAACATGAGATAATTATACATTGTAAACAGACAGACAATAATTTTATTAGGTTTACGAGGATTTATTTTTAGGTTACAGACTGGTAATTGCAAGGGTATTATGCTATAAATGTGGTTTATGAGGACATTTCTAGTGTCCCCATAATTCAAATTGCTTAAAAAACATACTAAACGATGGTTTATTGAAAATGTAAAAATGCAAAAAGTTTTTTTTAGGGTTAGGTTTAGGGGTAGGGTTAGGTTTAGGGGATATAATCTATAGTTTGTACAGTATAAAAATAATTATGTTTATGGAGAGTCCTCATAATGATAGCTGCACCAACCTGTTCCTCCAAATGTCCTCCTCTACTCCAGGATCCCTCTAATCCTCCTCTCCCATCCATCCAGACCCACATGAATCATGGAGTTTACCGGATTATTTATGGATTTATTTCGACAAGACCTTCCACTCCTGGATTATACCGCCAAATTCTGTCAACTCACTACTTCCACCTCTATCTCGGACCCCTACCTCTGTGCCATTTATGGAATGGGCTTGAACTTCCACTGTCCCACTGCTCTTCCGGAAGTGGATAATCTTTCCTTCTTGGAATACATCCGAGCCACACTCTTTATCCATCACCCATCAATATTTTCCATTTCCAAGGTAACGCCTTCCATAGCCCCTGTCTCCACATCTTCCATGGCCCCTGTCTCCACGCCTTCCATGGCCCCTGTCTCCATGCCTTCAACGGCCCCTGTCTTCCAAGGTAACTCCTTCCCATACAATTCCCCTAAAAAAAATTTTTGGGGGGGCTCACTCTCTCCAAGCTCCGGTGGTCGATTCCCCGCCGCAGTCAGCAGTAGCGACCACAGAGGTTGCATTTTCCCCATATTCTGTGAATTATGGCGTATAATCCCGGGCCACAACCAGTGCCCAAGCCTGCCATGGTTAGCAAGCCAGAGACAGTGCCCATGCCTGTCACGGTTAACGAGCCAGAGCCAGTGCCTGTAGCCTTGACCGTCCCAGAGCCAGTGCCTGTAGCCTCTACCATCCCCGTATCTACGCTCCCTGCTGGCCAGAATAGGACTCCTCCTCTCCGGTCTCTGCCTATGCTTACGACCACGGAGATTGTTCCCCAGTCTCTACCCATGCTCTCAACCACAGAGGTCGATCCCCAGTCTCTGCCTGTACTCTCTTCCACGGCTCTCAGCCCCGAGCCTTCCATGGCTCTGCCTTCCTGGGCTCTGTCCCTCGAGCCTCCCACGGCTCTGCCTTCCATGGCTCTGCCCCTCGAGCCTCTCACGTCTCCGCCTTCCATGGCTTTGCCCCTCGAGCCTCTCATGGCTCTGCCTTCCATGGCTTTGCCCCTCGAGCTTCTCACGGCTCCGCCTTCCACAGATTTGCCCCTCGAGCCTCTCACGGCTCTGCCTTCCATGGCTTTGCCCCTCGAGCCTCTCACGGCTCCGCCTTCCACGGTTTCGCCTCTCCAGTCTCCCATGGCTCCGCCTTCTATGTCTCCACCCCTCAAGCCTTTCCTGTATCCACCTTCCATGGCTCAGCCTCCCTTGGCTCTGCCCTCAGTCTCTTCCGCGGCTCTGCCCGCTTCCCTAGCGGTTCCGCCTCCTGACCCAGGACCCGGGGGGGGGTTTGATATGTCACAGTCTGTCACCATCTTCTTCAAGGACTCTTATTTTGAAGTTTTCCTCCAGACTTCATTTCCCATAGTGCACTGCCCTCATCACTTCCATCTATTTCTTATTATCCTCACCTGTATTCTATTCCCTCATTAATTCCTTTTGTATAAATATCCTCTAATTTGACCCACTACTTTTTCAGTCCTTGAAGTGTTATGTTGAGTAAGTGAAGTGTTATGTTATGGTTTATTGTTAGCATTTGTTCCACTCCAGTGATTACTAGTATTAAGATTTATTGTGTGTTTCCACTCCAGTGTTTGTTTCCACTCCAGCAATTATTATTAAAGGATTTAAAGAATCTACTCCTGCGTCTCCTCTCTTCCTCTTCCACTCCAGACACCAACGTTACAACATCATGTGTGTGAATAAATTTGTTTTGTTCCCTCCTTCACGACATATATATATATATATATATATATATATCGCAATATCCAATTACATCGGCAACCCCTGGGCTGAGGGTTGAGTGAATATTCTTGCTTTAGTGATTTTACATTGAAAATTAAATTAATTTATTAAAAAAAAAGAAAAACTTAAATTAAATACATTTCTTAATTCAAATTGCACTCCAAATGAAACAAAAAAGCAATTAAAATAACACAGTGATCAAAAAAATAATATATATATTGCAAAAGTCATAGGCACATAAGATGTTTCACAAAAGCATTTGTCTTAAGATGGTTAATTATATCTTCAGCTTTAGTGTGTCAATAGGAAATATAAATGTTAGACTCCCAAAGAATACATTTACAAATAGAAAAGATCAGAATAGAAGAACAGGGAGCCCTGAAACAGATGTCATGGCCCCCACAAAGCCCTCCACTGAACATTGTGTCAGTCTGAGATTACATAAAGAGACAGAAGCAATTGAGACAGCCTAAATAGATAGAAGAACTTTGGCAAATTCACCAAGAAGCTTGGAGAGTACTATACATATAATGTATATGTATATATATTTATATATATATATACACACACACACATATAAACTCAGCAAAAAAAAAGAAACATCCCTTTTTCAGGACACTGTATTTTAAAGATAATTTTGTAAAAATCCAAATAACTTTACAGATCTTTATTGTAAAGGGTTTAAACAATGTTTTCCATGCTTGTTCATTGAACCATAAACAATTAATGAACATGCACCTGTGGAACAGCACTGAAAATATCATGATATATCGCGACATATGCATCTATATATTGATACAATAGAGAGAGAAAAAGTTTCACGATATATCGACATTTGATTGCTTTGTAAGGGGGAAGTCACCCACTGGCCCAAGGACGGTATCCAATGGTGTGGCTGAAGGTCTCCTGCGTGTTCTGTCTTATCGTGCGCAACATTAAATAATACTTTGATTATTTGATTTGAGTTCCATGTTTTTTATTAATCTTATCATTAATTATTTTCTTTATTTCATCTGACTCCAATTTTGAAAATCCTCTTTGATGTATCTATGCTCTGAATTTTAGTAATTCTCTCTTCTAGACTGCATTTGTTACTTCAGTGTTATTTGGGTCCTGTGCTGGTCAGACACAGGTCCTTTAACTACAAATTCATCAGTTTCAGATATTAGTAAGTTTTAGACTAAGTCCTTATAGGTTCTCGGCTTTATCCGTTTAGTCTTATTTGGCTAAGTTCTATAATAGATTCTCGGTTTACCGTTTAACCCCAGTCAATTAAGTTCTGTTTTACAGGTTCTCGGTCCTACAATTAGTATTCCCATTTAATTCTACTTGGCTAAGTTCTATAATAGAATCTCAGTTTACCGTTTAACCCCAGTCAATTAAGTCCTGTTTTACAGGTTCTCGGTCCTACATTTAGTATTCCCGTTTAATTCTACTTGGCTAAGTTCTATAATAGATTCTCGGTTTACCGTTTAGCCTCTTAAATACTTAACTAATGGGTTACTTCTGAAGTAGCTTAATTAAGCCAACTCTGACCATAGATTTGTAGTTAACAAGAAATATACTAGAAAACAGTCCTTCAGAATGAATCATAATAACAATTTATTTACCAGGTAATAGTAATACATTCAAATAATCCAATTAAAATAACAAATCAAACTCAAAGCTATCAGTGAACCAAACATAATAATATATTTAAAGTTGTATTCCATTCAAACATTTACCAAACATAAGAAATACAAATTGCAATTACCTGGTAGTGAAAAAACTACATGCAAACGACGAAGCATGGGAGATCTGATTTACAGATTCCTTCAAACATTTATCAATAATAAGAAATACCTGGTAGAGAAAAAACTATATGCAAACGACGAAGCATGGGAGATCTGATTTGCAGATTCCTTCAAACATTTATCAATAATAAGAAATACCTGGTAGAGAAAAAACTACATGCAAACAACGATGCATGGGAGATCTGATTTGCAGATTCCCTGATCTTCTCTGCCATCCTTCCTTAAGTACCAAACGATTCCATTGTTATTTTAGATGTGTGTGTTTGATGTTATTTAGGATTTGGTTAACAATTTAGGGAGTTGTAGTCAACCTTTGATTGAGTAGGTTGTTTGATGTTTACAAAGAATACACCTAATCTGCATACAGCATCTGGTCTCTGTGTGAGACTTGGGAGGGGCATGCCCCGGATAGAATACTGTATTTTATTAAGTTCTTAAATCTTACTTGTGATTTGACTTTGCTGAAAGGAAATGAGACCGTTTTACCAGTTGCACTGAGACCTTTTGAATGATATCAAACATGTATGATCAGAAAACCTTTTACATTACAGAACAGGTTAAGTCATAACTTAGTTTTTAGTGTCCTTAAAGTGACCTAAGGTGAGAAAGAGAGAGCAGATGTGAGTGTGATTTGCGGTTTATGGTCCCCAATCAGTGGGGTGTGTTTTCTCAGGTGGAGATGCTCCTCTGTGTGAGAGTTTTATGACGTTGGTTCTCACAGAGTTCTTTGACCTTCCCGGAAGTGATGCAGATCATTTTTGTGACAATCTTTCAGTATTGACACAGCACTATTAAGGACAAAGATCTCAATAAAATTGAGTTTTGTGCTACTTCATTAAAATGGACCTCCCATATCTTTTTTAAAGGCAGATGCTATTTGCACCCTGGTTCAAATATGCAATTTACACCCAGTGCAAATAGTAGCAGATATTATTTGCACCCCAACCCCGGTGCAAATAATAGTAGATACTAATTGCACCCTGGTGCACCTAGTGTCAGATACTATTTGCACCCATATTTAAATACTAATATACAGTATATGAGCATCACTGGAGTGAGTTTATTCTGTTTATTTAGAGTCCCACAGAAACCCTACCCCTAAACCTAACCTTAACCTTACCTTAGAAAAAAATAACCTTGGTTTTACTACAGTAACTCCTTCATCTAACACATATGATTCTACTGATTAGCTTATTATTAGAGTGCTCCATGACCAGAATTGAGAATGGGTATGTCTCAATCAGTTCCCTAGTTCATTAGTCAGGACTCTGATCAGTGAGTCAGCCAATTTTAGGCTGGCTTAATTGCAAAATCGTTCCAGTGGTTTCACCATAGTATTTTTGGTAAATTTACAGTAACCTCAAAATTAACTATGGTTACTTTATTACCACCATATTACTGTACTAACAACACCATGGTTAATTGCATTAAAACTATGGTGTCTGCCGAAGAACACAGTTACTACAATATTAGTAATACAGTGATGTACTCACAAGCGATGCCGAGTTGCGTGAATGAGTGTGATCGACAGACCCCGCCTCCGGATCAAACTCTTCTGTGCACTCCTCAAAATTTACCGTGACCAAATCACTGCTTGAAATCAACCTTTGTATTCACTTTTATGTATTACTGTAAGTAGTATTAAAGATATATTAAGAGTGGAAATAGGAAATCGGATGGGAAAAAGAGTGGGACCAAACACAGATTCGAACCACACATTCACACACCATCTTTACACCTGTTGTGAATCCGACAACTCGAGTCCCTCGCAAGGGACATAGAACGTTTTGACCCAAGTATTTGAGATTCAAACATCGACAATTATCTTAGGGAAATTGAGCACTGCCTGATTGATTTGCCTTACGCTTCGTCGCGTGAAAAACTCAAGCTTATATGGAAGACCATAGTAAGGTGTGTCCATACGTTCATGGAAACGCTACCGACTGGTACACGAAACTGCTACTCAGCTCTGTGTAAAGCCCTATGCGAGGGGTATTCGCTGTATATCGACGAAGCCTCCGCTACCATAGCTGCTTTCGCCATCACCCAGAAGAGGCACGAGCCTCCGCGTGAATATTATAGACGCCTGAGAACCACGTACTTCCAAGGAAGTAACGCACTAGGTCTGGAGGCCTGACACATGGGTCATTCCACTCCCACGCACTACTCGACACCGGTTCCGAAATAGTCTAATGGGTTCCAACACTTTCGCAGAGGTGACTAGAGCAAAGCTCTCCCTTGGCAAACCGTTATAGACCGAGACCTACAATGTAAGCATCACAAGCTACACGCAAGATAGGTTGTCTATCACAAAACGGGCCTGGATTGACACCTTTCAAGGGATGATGATAACAGACCCTGTTTACATATGTCCCATTAATACGGAACCACTGTTAGTTGGCCATGACCTACTGAACCGATTGGCTCTGCTCATTGACTGCCGTCGTGGACACATGTTGGCTCAGGTTGACATACCGAGACCACTTGGTCCAGAAAACAGTTCACCAGCTTCAGATGTACACATCGCCATCGTCCAAAAATCCAGCAGAGACGACGACTCCAATAAGAACAATTACAGGGCCTGAACAAAACCCTTCAGGGTACTATAGTCACTGTTAATTTGCAATCCGTTCTTATCAATAACACTTTGCACACTTTAGGGATTTTGTCAGAGAAAACAACTTATGCGTGTATCGTTAGAGATCTAGTGCAGGACCTCCTCAGGGAAATTAGTTCCTCAGTCAACAGTCTGATTGGTGGAAGGATTCCAGCTTACCTGGTATCCTTAGACCTTGTCGAACAAATCCGTAGATCTGCTACTATCTCCGTTGTGCAACCTTCACAGATACACATGGCATATAGTTTTGGCATTGAAATTCCAATCTATGTAAATCCTCAGAACCTCAAAATAGGATTTATCCTCAATCTACCATCATAGGCAGAATATATATAGACTAAAATCTGTATTTAATGTTGGTTTTCAGAGAGGTAATGCACACATTCACCTCAAAACACCACCAACACTCGCCTACCATGATGAGGACCCCTCGCTCTACCTTATCTCTAATCTAAACATGTGTACCAAGACAAAGTACATTCATTGGTTTGTCAAAATGCAACCCCTTTGTTAGAGAGGTGACTAACTACCTCCCTGAACAAGTGTCATGGTAGCATGTCCATCAAAGATGAAGGAACAGAGACAAAGGTGGAGCGAGCAGGCAGTCGCCAGCTCATTAACACACCAGCCACCGAAGTCATACGACTGCCATGATACAGCCACTAATCTAAGGCCACTAAACTAAGGCTACCAAACCAAACGTTGTTCTTAATGGTTCCCCAAAGAGCCATCGTGCACACTGACGATATTGTCCTCCATCATCTCAACGTCAACAAACATGATGCAGAAATTGAGATCATGGACGCATTTAGAGGTCACAGCCTCACCGTTGATGACACCCTTCAACAGCAGCTTCAGGCTGAAGGGAAGGAATTAGTGAAGTTCAGTCTCAAACCGACTGGCTTGACCACTATATTTCATAGTCACATAAGCAGATCGTCATCTTACCGAGAACACCCTATCAGTTTGATTGCCATCTGTTTCCTCCTTAGTGGTTGGATCATCATCGCAATTATTGCACACGCCATGTACAGGCACATTCAACACCTACAGGCCAGACTGGACTCACTTCTCATACAGCCGCGTTTTACACACCAGTCTGAGCCCATCCCACAGGTTAACCCCAATCATTTCCAAGGATAAGCCTTTTAACCTTTAACCCTCCTTTCCTCTAACATTTTGTTCCTAGTAACCAATGTCAGGTTCTACTTTGATTTTGTGTTATGACCAAAGAACAACAAAGGATTTTGTATGGTTAATGCTGTGCCTTCCAATAACTTGAAATGTTTATGTGTGATGAATCTAGTTTTAGAATTAGCTAGAAGTTCTATGCCCAGATGTGCCTCAATCTCTGTCCAGACGATAAAGCCTCTGTGAACTCTAATGAACTGTATGGACTGTGCAACCATTTCTCTTTCCTATCAGGAATACATGGATGGTGTAACCCACAGGTTACTGTGAACTGACAAGAACTGTTCGGACCTTCAGTTGCTCTAAAGATGCTGGACAACTCATGTATTCAGATAGAAGACAAAGGCAGGCCTAACAGTCGTAAAACCTAACTCAGCCCCCACACATTCCATGTCGTAAATTTTACTGATAAAAATCGCGCCAAAATCAAACAAAGGGAGTCCAAAACAGATTACAAATCCAGGAAGCCTTGCTCACTAAAGGATCGAGCTCTCAACTCCTATTGGATGAGGCACACAACAGAACGTCCCTCAAACATGACATCATCAGGAGTTCAAATAATTCTGAAATGCTTAAAGATTTCGCTTCCAGCGACTTAGTTCACCGAATACGGACGTAGCTTCTTGCTGCTCTCCAGTGCAACCTCGTCGCATAAGGAAGTAATGTCCGACTTGAAACTGTAGCCATACAATCTCCATCTCGCTAGACGAGTTGAGATTACTCTGTGTTCAACCGAACACTCAAACAGATCCGAAGGAGACCGCTGAGCAATTCGCAGCTTCATCCGTTGGCCTACAGAGGTGAAGAGATTTCTCTTCCATCTTCAATCAAGTCGACATTTCTGAGTTCTCTGCCAGCCCGCCGAGAATCAACAGCCGTACCGCCCGCCGACAGAGCGAGGAAGCGGCGTCCTGTCATCACACGAGCCTCAAGGAACCGGGTCAAAGTTAAAGGACGGAGGAAAACACATTCTAGCTATGAAACTGAGACAGAAACTGAGTTCATCCATTAGAGTCAAATAACGCAGGACTTTTACGAGCCCCGCTCGTAAAACCGCGTCTCTGAGTGATGAGCACAGCTGCTTTCTCTCCAGCTATCGCGAAATCAGCTTTCGGGCTGTCACTTAATAATCTCTCTCTCTCTCGCTCTCTCTCTCTCTCTCTCTCTCTCTCACTAACCACACTGACACACACACACACACACACTGTCACACACACACCTTATGTGATTTTAATAATTAATAACTATCTTTGATAATTATTAATTATTGCTAATAACCAAACTTGCTCCTAAACGTAGCACACTACATTTACTGGAGTCCCATATGAGGTTTTAATGAGTTAGATCCAATTAATTAATTTAAATATTAGTTAATAACTACAGAAATAATTATTAATTATTTCTGATAGTAACACTGATCTAAACAACTGGTAAAGCCCTACACACCCCAAGCCACTGCTGCAACATCTATTGTTTAGTTTGTCAAATATTTCTGCCGTGTGGCAGATGCTACTTACACCAGGTTGCAAATTTTACTATAATGATTGATTTCATATATTTTTTCCTATTTTGTGAACACTTGTTACATGTTTGTGTGTGTTGTGTAGTGGCTCCAGGCAGAGAGGAACCCATCCAATCTGAGCGTAGTATTGGACAGATTATTCCAGCTAATCCCCAGTGAGGAAAACTATGTTGATTCTGGTCCCGATCGCTGTCGAACCTGCTCTGTAGTCGGAAATTCTGGGAATCTACGGGAGTCCAATTATGGATCATATATCGACTCCAGTCATTTTGTCATACGGTAAAGGTTCTTCTAACACTTTCATTTTTCATGCAACAGTCTTTTATTACTTTGTCAAAACAGAAAGACAGATTCAGGCTCCTGCAGGTGTTTTGAGGTTTACCTTTTAACTAACGATCTGTGATTTGTGAACCAGCTGTGATTATTTATTTTTTCTCAGTAGGTGAATCTCTGCATTTCTGTGTCAGTTTATATGGGTTATTTAGGTGTATAGCAGCAACAGGTAAAAGATTCAGCTCAATAATTTCACAGTTGTGTTTTTCAATCAGGGACAGTTCTGCTGGTAACATGTAGTACAAACAAAAACACAGTTAAAGTAGAAACAACTTAACTGGAGCGCATGAATCTACAGTACATTAAAGGTGCACTCAGTAATTTTTCCCCATTAAAAAAGTTTTACTCCTAAAGAAATTAATTGTAATTTTGAAACATATGTATAAAATCATTATCACTCACATGAGATGAGGACTCTAGTCATATCAGTAACTATATAAAAGCTGTTTTATTCTGCATGGGGCAGGGACGCCCTCATGGGTGCTGCCATGTTAGAATCACATGACCATCTGAATACTACTCACTTAATCTCAGTAAGATTACTGAGACTTAATCTTGTTATTGGACACAACTCTTGGATTCCATTAATCATGACTGACTGTGAATAGTGAATTTCTACAATGGCATCTGTAACTGAAAACTGTTGATTTTGAATGAGTGCACCTTTAACAACACAATAAATACTCTATTATATATTCACGTCCCATGGTTTGATTTTTATTCAAACGTTTAACCAAGCCTTCATCATCTATTTTTGGTACCTTTTCAAGTGCCTTTTATGTATAGATTTGACTTTTTTAACCTTGTCCCAGACCCAGACTTTCAATATGAATCTATAAAATCCATTATAAAAATACAAATTATTACATATTAAAACTATAATAATCTAAACAACGAGCAAAACAAACCAAATCAATATTTAGTGTGTGAAAATGATTTCTGTCAATTTTGTAAAAATTACAACTTTTTTTAATGTCTAAAGTTTAAATGCATGCCATTTCAGTTCTGTGTCCTAAATTTTCAAGCAAAAAGTCTTATTTTATTCCACTGGATGGCAGAAAGTACTAGAAATAAGAATTTTTCCTCTCACCTTCCATCACTTTATACTGATCTGAAATGTAGGTGGTGCACTAAACGAATTGTAGCGCTCACCCATAGACAACAAGTATTTTTTTTGAATTGCTGAGAGCTTCCACATTGTTTTGTTGAATATCTTGGCTTCTGAGTTGTCTAGAAGCCCAATCTAGGTGTCATTGGAAATCAGAGAATACCAGATTTACAATGATGTGTAACATTTTATCTTCTATAGATGAGAACCTATTTTGCTGATGATTTTTTTTCTCGTACTTTTTCTACCAGACTTCATATTTTGTTGTACTTTTTTTTTTAACATTGGATTATTCACCCAAGCAAGATAACAAACAAGTAAACAAGTAATTTCTTTAACTCATTTTAAAGCTAATAACCCAAGGTAAGGTTTTATATAAAGTTTGAGACTATTTGGGACTTATAGATTAGTGGTTAGCAAAGAAAAGTGATGTTTGCATTTTATGCCTTACCGAAATAAAATTTCACTTTGCGATATTTTTTTAAAATAATTCAAACTGTGGTATTATGGCAAAAAACAAAATTGTACAGTCACCTTCCTGAGAATGGGAGCTTTCGTTTGATATATTACTTGTGTGTTTAACCCTTTAAAGCCTTAGCCTAACATTCCGAAAATTCCATTCTGTGCCAGAATATGATATTCATATACAAATTCATAGTATATTCATATTCATATAACATCACACACCTGAACTGTATATACCATATTGAAGAGAAGAACTAGGGCTTTCAAATGATATAAATATATATATGATTATTTAAGGCTAATCATCCTTTATCAATAAGATTTCACACAGCAATTTTTATAAAAATCTTCTCCGGCCACCATACTTCATCAGACAACTGCATTTTCAACCATTTTAATTACAAGCTAGAGGAAAACTTAGAGTGTATGAAATATTGTAACACTTTTCAATGGAAATGAGGAGGCGAGAAGCAAGGTTTCCCAGTTCAGGTAGGCGTTTAATTTGTCCACCTTGATGCTTACAGTTTCACAGGCAAATATTTACTTTAACACATTAACTTCATAACACAAACATCACAATAGCTTCTGTAGCACCATGGCCTTTCTTGTACCAGTCTCTCTCCCCGACTGCTGGCGGTGTGGCTCTTTTAAAGCCGCTCTCCCATGCTCACTGAAATTAGAGACAGGTGTTAGACATAATTTAGCTCACCGCTTTCTCTGTCTCCGGAGAGATGCTTGACCACGCCCGCACTGCCACATATCCCCACCGCCCGACTCAGGCCAGAGACATCCGGCCTGCCTACCACTCCCCCTCCCATTCCTGGAAAGGAAGTCGGCGACAGCCATCTGCGCTCCCGGTCTGTGGACCACCTTGATCTTAACGGCTGAAGAACCAGATACCAACGGGTGATCCGCGCGTTGGTATCTTTCATGCGGTGGAGCCACTGGAGCAGGGCGTGATCGGAACAGAGGGTGAAGGCCCACCCCAACAGGTAGTATCAGAGAGTGAGGACCACCCACTTGATGGTGAGACACTCCTTTTCCACGGTGCTGTACTTAGTTTCCCTCAACGAGAGCTTACGGCTAATGTACAGCACCGGGCGCTCCTCCCCCTCCACCACCTGCGAGAGCACAGCACCCAGCCCTCTGTCTGAAGCATCTGTCTATAAAACAAAAGGGAGAGAGGAGTCAGGTGAATGTAAAAGCGGCCCCCTGCAAAGTGCGGCTTTAACTTGCGTGAACGCCCACTGACACTGCTCCGTCCACTGGACCAGGTCTGGAGCTCCCTTTTTAGTGAGATCAGTCAGCAGGCTGGTGACATCCGAATAATTAGGCACGAACCTTCTATAATAGCCAGCCAGCCCCAGGATCTGTCTCACCCCCTTTTTGGTCTTGGGCCTCGGGCAGGTTGCAATCGCCGCTGTCTTGTCAATTTTGGGACACACCTGCCCGTGGCCCAAGTGGAACCCCAAATACCGTACCTCCACCCGCCCAATCGTGCACTTCTTTGGGTTTGCTGTAAGTCCCGCTCGGCGCAGCAAACTCAGAACCACCCTCAGATGTTGCATGTGCCGCTGCCAATCATTGCTCTAGATGATGACGTCATCTAAATAGGCAGCGGCGTAAGCTGAATGCGATCTGAGGATTCGGTCCAAGAGATGCTGAAACGTAGCCGGGGCCCCAAACAAACCGAACGGAAGGGTCACAGACTGGTGTAATCCGAATGGTGTGGAGAAGGTGGTTTTTTTCACGGGAAATTGGTGTCAAGGGGATCTGCCAATAACGCTTCATCAAATCCAATGTCGAATAAAATCGAGCAGTGCCCAACCGATCGAGCAACTCATCAACACAATGCATTGGATTCACATCAAATTTAGACACCGCATTGACTTTTCTATAATCCACAGAGAACCGTACAGACCCGTCACTCTTAGGCACTAGAGCAACTGGGCTGGACCAGTCACTGTGGGATTCTTCTATTACCCCCATATCGAGCATTGCATCCAATTCTTCCCGAACTATTTTCTTCATGTGTTCGGATAATCGGTAGGGGTGGCTATGTACCACGACCCCCGGCTCGGTCTCGATGTGGTGGTGAATGAGGTTCGTACACCCCGGTAGAGGGCAGAACACATTCGCAAACTCCTGCTGTAACCTGGCAACCTCTGCGAGTTGACTCGATGAGAGGTGGTCTCCGCAAGTGACCGAGGTGAACTGTTTATGTTTTGAACTCACCTCCGGTCTGAGCTCCACCTTCTCGGGAACTACCATAGCCAACGTCACAGTGTCCTCCTCCCTCCACAATTTCAGGAGATTGAGGTTGTATATTTGATGTGTGCCCCCTCTATCGGTTCATTTAACCTCATAATCGAGATCTCCCACTCGTCGTGTGACCTCGAAGGGTCCTTGCCACTTGGCGAGTAATTTAGAGCTCGATGTGGGAAGTAATACAAGCACTTTATCTCCCGGTGCAAATTCCCTTAGCTGAGTTCCCCTGTCATACAGTCAGCACTGTCGTTCTTGAGCTTGGAGCAAATTCTCCTGTGTTAGTTGCCCCAAAGTGTGGAGTTTTGCTCTAAGATCAAGAACGTATTGAATTTCATTCTTACTATTTGAAGTTCCCTCCTCCCAGGCCTCTCGCAATACATCAAGCACACCGCGTGGGTGTCGCCCATACAGCAGCTTGAATGGGGAGAAGCCAATGGAGGCTTGCAGGACCTCACATACTGCAAATAACAGGGGGTCGAGCCATTTATCCCAATTTCTAGCATTGTCGTGCATGAACTTACAAATCATGTTTTTGAGGGTTTTATTAAATCGTTCCACCTGGCCATCAATTTGAGGATGGTACACGCTGGTGCGAATAGATTTAATACTCAACAATTCGTACAGTTCGCGTAATGTTCGTGACATAAACATTGTGCCTTGATCGGTGAGAATTTCTTTCAGAATCCCCACCCGGGAGATTATTTTGAAGAGCGCCTCCGCAACACTGCGTGCTGAGATTTTGCGAAGAGGCGCTGCTTCCGGATATCGCGTTGCATAGTCCACTAGGACCAATACAAAGCGATATCTGCGTGCTGACCATTCTAATGGCCCAATGAGGTCCATTCCAATTCTCTCAAAGGGGACCTCGATCAATGGAAGAGGGCGCAATGGCGCTTTTGGGGTGGCCGGTGGGTTAACCAGCTGGCATTCGCGGCATGTCGCACACCACCTGCATACATCGCCACCAATGCCCGGCCAATAGAAGGGGGCTATTAGATGGTTCAGTGTTTTCCTTTCTCCTAAGTGACCAGCCATGGGATTATAATGAGCCGCCTGGAATACCATTTCCCGACGGCTCCGTGGGATCAAAAGTTGGGTTGTATCTTCTTTAGTCTGAGCGTCCTGTATACAACCGCTCATTTATAATCACAAAATAGAGGTATGAAAGGGCAATGTCAGGCTGGAGTCGTTGACCATCGATGACTCTCACTTGGTCGAAGGCGTGTTTGAAAGTTTCGTCTCGCGACTGCTCCAAAGGGAAATCTCCCTCAGGGAATTCCCTGAGAAGGGGAGGGGCTGCAGCCTCTCCCCCTCTCTCATCATTATGACGTGGATCTGTCGAGGATGGCCCTGGCTCCACCTCCCCTGCCAGAGCATCGCACATTGTACATCTCCCTAATTTATTACAGGACCCATCTGCACAAATTCCCTTCAGTAAATTTCTAAAGTCAGGCCAATTCATCCCCAAAATCAGTGGATGGGTGAGATGGGAACTAACCGCGGCCTCCACTCTATGCTTTTTCCCCCAGAATTTAATCGTCAGAGTCACCACAGGATACTTGTGAATATCCCCATGCACACACTTCACCCTCACCGTTTTAGCTGTGCCCAAAGCCTCGGTTGAACCAAGCATTGGTGGATAGTGGTTTGATTACATTCAGTGTCCACCAACACTTGGTGAGTACCCCCCTTGACATTACCGGTATCCGGTACGCTCCGGCCCGGTCGGGGGCAGCCTGCGGGAGGTTGGAGACCCACACCACTGTCCCCAGCTCCATCAGAGGGCACTGATCCCGGAAGTGGTCCGGGTCCCCGCACCTCCAGCAGGCTGGCCCAGGTGCCACGCCCGCACCTGCATCAGCGGGTGCCTTCACCTGAGAGGGAGAGCGGCGGGGCATCGGGGTAGGGGGAGGAGTCACCTCCCATGCCCGGGGAGCTGGTCTCGGTGGCTGAAGTCCTCTTTGCCTGCGTGGGGCAGGAACGGGCCCTGGGGAGAGAGCAGAATGAGAGGAGAGAGGGGAGGGGGATGAGACAGGGGAAAAAATGGGGGAGGAGAGAGAGAGAGTAGGAGGGCTCTTCTGCCCTCGGGATCGCTGCCATGTGGTCCTCCACAAGCTGGACGGCTTCCTCCAGCGACACCGGATGGTGGCACTGGACCCACTCCGCCGCCCCTTTTGGCAGTCGATGTATTAATTGCTCCAGTACCACCTGGTCAATGATCTTGTCGACGCCGCGGTCCCCCACTAGCAGCCATCTTCGGCAGGTGTCGCGGAGCCATTGGGCGAAGGCAAACGGGCAGTCGGAGTTTTCCAGCTTCAGGCTCTGGAAGAGTTGACGATTTTCTTCCGGACTCTGACCAACCCGTTGTTGGATGGCTTTCTTCAAGTCATCGTAAGCCAGGAGGCTCATTGCCAGCAGTTGTTGAGCCGTGAGCTGGGCTTCCCCAGACAACAGCGGAATAAGTCGGGCCTCCCACTGGCCGAGCGACCAGCCCCAGATCTCGGCAGTACGCTCAAACAAATCCAGGAACACCTCGGGGTCATCTGCCGTCCCCATCTTCTGTAAAGCAGGCGGGGGCAACGGCGTATGAGTGTCCAGGGTGAGGAGGCTTCGGATCACCTGCCGGTCCTCTGCTTGAGCGCGCAGGAGCTCCATAAACCTGCGATCTTGATCTTGCCAGAGCTCAAGCAGTGTTTGCTGGTGGTTCCGATGTAAGCCAGTGAGGGCTTGGAGGATCTCCGCCAACTTGGAGGACTCTACGGGGTGACTTCCGTCCATCTTCAACCAAACTTTTCCCGGGTTTCGGCACCAGTGTAACACTTTTCAATGGAAAGGAGGAGGCGAGAAGCGAGGTTTCCTGATTCAGGTAGGCATTTAATTTGTCCACCTTGATGCTTACAGTTTCACAGGCAAATATTTACTTTAAAACTTTAGCTTCATAACATAAACATCACAATAGCTTCTGTAGCACCATGGCCTTTCTTGTGCCAGTCTCTCTCTCCGACTGCTGGTGGTGTGGCTCTTTTTAAGCCACTCTCCCGTGCTCACTGAAATTAGAGACAGGTGTTAGACATAATTTAGCTCAGGTGTAAGCGCCCTCACCGCTTTCTCTCTCTCCAGAGAGATGCTAGACCACGCCCCCGCGCCACAAATATACATAATTTTGTGGGCAATGTAGAATAGCAGACAGATTAGAAATATAATCTATTGTTTAAATGTTATGACCATTCTAATGATTTAATTTGTAAAATTCATTGGGGGTCACCTTCATCCAAGCTCCTTGGTAGCTATAATATGATGGACAGTTTAGGACGAGCTCCCACCCCTGATGGTTTGTAAAGCTGCATATGTCAGCAACTACAGCCTGAGTAAAAAACAGCATGAAAAAGTCAATTTCTCGCAACATTATATTGACGGTTGACCCCACAACCCGACGCATGCTACCTAAGTCAATACTGAATGGATGGCTAGGCTTAAATGGGAGAGGTTTTGGTGACTGTAAATCGATATCAGAGTACGAGGGATAAGAAACAGAGTCAGGGAAGCGTTTACGCTTTCTAGCTAACTTGGGACCTGTGCAAGAATGGCTAGCCATACCCAAAATAATATGAGTAACAGTGTTAGTGTTAGTGTTACTGTGAGTATCAGACATTTGAGAAATAGAAACAAACAATACATACACATTCATACATACCCAGTTGATGGTCTTGGCTGGGGATCAGGTTCCATCTCATCCTCCATCTCCTCGTGGTTCGGGTCTTCCTGCAGTAGTTCCTGGTCCAGCAGATCTTCCTCCTGTGTGCTCATGCCTTCATGAGCCATATCCTCCTCTGCTATGAACCTAAGCTCATCAGCAGCCAGCTGCCTCCTCCTCTTGAGGGTGCTGAGCAGGAAGCCATAGTCTCTATCCATCTCTACAACAGAAAAAAATTACACAATTGGTAGCTAGCAGTGTGTTCTTCACAAACCATACACTGAATAGTCATCAAAGGCTTACAGACTAACCAGAATGTCCAACTGCAGACAGCCCTCTCACACTTCCTTGTGAACAGGAAGCTACACACAGTCTAAAATCATGTCTGTGTGATGGATGGGTAAGGCTATCTGCTAAATTATAGAAAGATATCTACCATTTTTTTTATTACATGGGAAAATCAACAAGCTAGATAACTTATCTAACTAGCAGACCAGTTTCCAGGCAGGTCTGAACAGCGTCTGCTCTCTGCCTCACATTAATTCAGGCAAAGTTATTGATATTTAGTTAAAAATGTACATAGTATTGCTAGCTAATGTTTATTTAGCAAGTTTCACAGAAACTGCCAAAAAACATTTATATAAAAAGAAGAGGCTCGCCGATGATGGTCACATCAATTTTTCCAGAAATAAACTAGCTAGCGCAAATAAATGCTTCGTAATTAAAAAGGTTTGACTATCTTCCACAAGCGACAAAATTGGCCAAAAAAGTTATTGATATTTAGCTAAAAATGTACATAGTATTGCTAGCTAATGTTTATTTAGCAAGTCTCACATAAATTTGCTTAAAAATAAAGGCTAGCTGTCTGTCCGATGAACGCCAATGGTCATGTCATTTTTTTCATATCATGTCATCTGATCAGGAACCACATTGAACCACATCAATCTCAAACCTTGCTGCTCAAGAACAACCACAACAACAAACAATTGTTGTAAGTTATGGCATCCGTTCATGTTATTCTTTCCTGCATTGCATGCCACATGTTTACCATAGCTTCTTCCATGATGGAGATGGAGAAGTTTAATGAGTTCGACACGCATCCGAACGCTAGTGGAGGTCAGTGAGAGAGAAGCCGGTAGATATTGTTTTGGATGCGGGTAGAACCGTGAGAAACATACACACTCTTGTTCAGCGTGTGCAGCCCCCGCAGCAGGGTGTTTGGGTGACGTCTCGGTGGCATACTCGCTCAGCAAGGCGACACCATTCTCCAGTTCCTGTTAGGGTTTCCAATCAATTCTCCCCACTCAGTGAAGCACCCACTGAGGATCATTCTGAAAGAGCCTTAATAATTGGTGATTCTATTATAAGGAATGTGGACAGAGACACCAGCCACCATTGTTAAATGCATTTGGGGGGATCGGAAGCATCAGATCAAATTTGACATCAGATCAAATTTAAAAGTGCTGGCTAATGCTAAACGTTGATTTTCTAAAATTGTTCATGTCGGCACTAACGATGTTCGGCTTCGCCAGTCAGAGATCACTAAAGATAAAGAGGTGTGTGAACTTACAAAAATGATGTCAGACACTGTAATATGCTCTGGTCCCCTCCCTGCTCGTCGTGGTTATGAGGTCTATAGTAGATTAGTGTCACTGAATGGCTGGATGTCTGAGTGGTGTCAGGAGAATAGTATAGGGTTTATTGACAATTGGAAGAGTTTTTGGGGTAGACCTGACCTGCTAAATAGAGATGGACTCCAACCCTCCAGGTTAGGTGTTGCTCTCCTTTAGTAATTTGGCTCATAGTCTTATTAGTGATAGTATTTGACTAATTGGGGCCCAGGTCAGGAAGCAGACAAACTGGTTAGTCTGAACATCTGCTAGCTAATATAAGACATCAACACAGGTCACAAACTACAACACACATAGACTGTATCACCCAGATCTCATAGAGACCGTGTCTGTTCCCCGAACTACCAAACACAAACCCATCCCTAAATCATTTAGAAAAAATGTGATTTAGGTCAAAATTGAAAAAGATAAAAAGAAACATTACATAAAGGTAGGGCTATTAAACATTAGATCTCTTTCTACCAAAACACCAATTGTAAATTAATACAGATCATAGTTTGGATGCGCTCTGTTTGACTGAAACCTGGCTTAAACCAGATGAATATATTTGTTTGAATCTACTCCCTCGGGTTATTGTTATACACATGAAGTGTCGAGGAGGAGGTGTTGCTACTATTTACAGTGAAGTTTTTGGTGTTACTCAGAGGACAGGACATTAGTTTAAGTCTTTGAACTAATAATGCTTAATGTGACCGTCAGATATAAATTAAAAATCTGTCGTCTTTTGCCCTCGCTACAGTATATAGATCACCCAGGCCATACTCCAATTTCCTTGGTGAATTTGCAAATTTTCTATCGGATCTAGTAGTTACTGTGGATAGAGCTTTAATTGTTGGTGGCTTCAACATTCATATAGGTAATGAAAATGACCATTGGGAATAGCATTTATCGATATTCTGAACTCTCTTGGAGTCAGACAAAATGTGATGGGACCAACTCATCGCCATAATCATAGGCTTGATTTAATTCTTCATATGGAGTTGATGTTGATATACTATATAAATTCTTCCACAGAGTGATGACATCTCAGATCGTTACCTTATATCATTACCTTATCTCTCTTAACTGCTGCAATCAGCTAATGTCACTCAATCTACACCACACTATCATTCAGGTAGACCTATTCTTTCGACCACTAAAGATATGTGACCCAGATGTAAAATCAGAGTAAATTGTATTCTAGTTAGAAGCTTAAAACTAACTATATAAAGTGTATATTTAACTAAAATATGTGAAGAAACTAAAGACAAGTAACTAGAATCAGAATGAAAACCAAAGAGTCAGAAAAATATGTACAATTGTATATTTATTATTAATACTTGCAAATATATGTAAAACTTATTGGTCAAGTTTATCTGCAATATGAGTTTGGATCAGCGTTGCAAATGTGATTTATCCAATCAGCCAGTCTTGCTGTAGCCGCTGACTCCACCCTAGAGTTAACGCAGACACAACAGAAGAAGCAAAGATGCTGATCAACTGCGCTGTTAGGAATTTATAGCAGCAAAAGTCTGAAAATAGAAAAGATTAGTTTAATCTTAAGCTAAAGCTCTAGAAAAAGAGAAATACTTACCTGAGTGAATCTTGATGTCTAATCGAGATAAAGCTGAGTGATGAAGTCATTTATTTCACTGTTCATCCAGATAAAACCTGGAAGAAAAGAACAGTGTTTAGTTAGAGGAAATTTGTAAGTTTAATCTTTTAATTTAAATATAAATGACAATTAGAAATGTAAACTTGGTTGAGAAACTGTGTTGTGTAAATGCTAACATGAGGCATGGCATTTAGAGCTAAAGCTAATGAATGTATTAGGAGTTAAGAAAAGTGAAATAATTGTGAAATGTTGGAAAATGTTTCTGAGAATGTTTTCCTGCTTTGTGCAGGCCAGTTTTTTTTTTTTTTTTTTTTTGTATATGTGTTTTGTTCGAGTTGGACCACGTTTTCAATGAGGATAGTGAACATTTCATCGTGGATGTTTCTGCATGAACTTTCCAGAAAGTTTGATGGCGAGCCAAAAACCCAAGAGTCTTATCTGAACTGTGAATATCTTCTGTTCGTGGATTTCCGAATAATCTTCAATTCATTTGAATTCATTCGACAACGAAAAGGTCGAGGTATTTGTGAATCTGGACAGTTATTGAATGTTATTCAGTACATTTGGTAATTCAGTTGATTTATTGTTTAATTGTTTATTTGAATTATATAAGTTTACTTGTTTTGGTTTATTTACATTGAGTTTATTTGGGAAAAGAGTTATAAAACATTTAAAGAGCGGCTTGGAAAAATGGAGCGCAAGTGGAAGAATACAAAATTAGAGGTGTTTTGCGGTGCATGGAAGGATCTTGTCTGTAGCTGGTACTAAAAGCTACCAGGTCAGCATTTTTTAGCAACTCTTAGAAAATAACCACAACAATTCAAGGTGTTTATTCAGTACTGTGGTTAAATTGGTTAGGAATAAAGCATCAACTGAACCAGATATTCTGTTGCAGCACAATAGTAATGACTTCATGAATTTCTTTACTGATCAAATTGAAATGATCAGAAATAATTGGAACTATGCAATCAACTGTCACAGCACCTCAGAAAACAGTATCATAATTTTCCTCAAGCAACTTCAATCCTTCGCTGTCATGGGTCATGAAGATCTAACAAAACTTATCAAATTAAAAAGCCACAACATGTATATTAGATCCTATACCAACTAGGCTCTAAAGAAGTATTTCCTGTAATCTCAGAACCTCTTAATATTAACTTCTCACAATCCTTAAGACATGTCCCAAGAAACTTTAAAATGGCAGTTATCAAACCACTTATTAAGAAGCCACAGCTTGATCCTGGGGAATTGGCTAATTACAGACTCATTTCTAATCTACAATTTTGTCAACTAAATGTATCCCAACTCTGTTCATTTCTACAGAGAAATGGTATATATGAAAAATTTCAGTCAGATTTAGCCCCCATCACAGTACAGAGACTACACTTATCAGAGTTACAAATTACTTGCTCTTATCAACTGATCGTGGCTGCATTTCTCTTCTAGTGCTTTTAGGTCTTAGTGCTGCCTTCGACACGATAGATCATGACGTTCTCTTGAATTGGCTGAAGAATTATGTTGGCATTAGTGGACTTACATTAGCATGGTTTAGGTCCCATTTATCAGATCGCTACCACTTTGTATATGTAAACAAGGAATTGTCAAATCAAAAGTTCAGTATGGAGTGTCACAGGCATCAGTTTTAGGGTCTCAGTTTTTTCTCCTTATACATGCTTCCCCTGGGAGATATTATCAGGAGTCATGGAATAAGTCTCCACTTATGCCAATGATACCCAAATTTATTTCTTCTAAACCCAACGAAAATTTACAATTCTCCAAATTAGCAGACTGTATCAATGAAGCCAAAGATTGAATGGCCAGAAATTTCCTTCTACCCAATTCCGATAAAGCAGAGGTACTAATTATTGGACCAAAAACCTCTTTAAAAAAATAAAAAATAAAAAATAAAATAAGCAATATATTCAATAAAATTGAATATAATTTGACTCTTGATGGATGTACTGTTACGTTGTCTTCTACAGCAAAGAACTTGTTATATTTGATACCAATCTGCCCTTTTGAAAATAAAATTTCCAATGTTTGTAGAACAGCGTTCTTCCACCTCCATAAATATTGCTGACACATGGTCTCTGATGCTGAAAAACTAATTCATGTGTTCATGACCTCAAGACAAGATTATTGTAATGAATTACTGGGAGGATGTCCAGCAAGTTCAGTAAACTTCAATTGGTTCAAAATGTAGCTGCCAGAGTGCTGACTAGAACCAAGAAAAATGATCATATTAGCCCCATTTTATTGTTATATTGGCTACCTGTTAAATTTCGTATTTTAAAATTCTGTTAACTACATTCAAAGCTTTGAATGGTCTAGCTCCACAGATTTAAATGACCTTCTGACAAGCTATATTCCATCACGTTCATTACAATCACAAAATTCTGGCTTGTTAATAGTTCCTAGAATATCAATCTACAAAAGGAAGTAGATCTTTTTCCTATTTGGCTACTAAATTATGGAATAGTCTCCCTAACACTGTTCGGGATGCAGACACACTCAGTTTGTCTAGACTAAAGATGCATCTATTTAGCCAGGCATACACTTAATTTATCCAACTCACAATTAGGCTGCTTTAGTTGGGTCTGCTGGAACCAGAAACATCTATCACGATCTATAACTCCGCATAAAATTGAATGACATCTACGCTAATATTATTGTATTTATTCATATCCCGAGGTTACCAAAGCCTGCCAGATCCAGCTCCGTTCCTGCTTTGTGTTGGACTCCACTGCTCTGTGTCTCTGAGTGATGACAATTAAATGCAGCCGGTGCTAGCCAGACATCACTTCAGTCTTTTACAATGGACTTCAGAGGATGTAATGATGCCAACTCCAACTGTAAGACATCGGATACTTCATATGCCACTGCCTGAACCTTGGATTTAGGATGGAACCCACAGAACCTCACCAAAATGACCTGCCGGTTGAACTGTGATGCACCTCATTGATCTCTGCCTGCATCACCTTTGTCTATTGATAGTCTGTGTTTTCCATTTCAAGAGTATAGTCCATTTTCTTGCCAACAAAAGCCTTCATCCAACTAACAAAGGACAATGCATATATGTGAACTTCTGCAGTTAATCCAGGATGGATTTCAAAGACAGTCATTAATCTTACAGTTCATAAAGTTTTTTTTATTTTTATTTTATTTGTATTTTTTTTTTTGTAAACACTTGACCTTAACACTTGGTTTATACATTTTAAACCGTGACTTACACTGCATATAAATATCTAATATTGGCATTATATTCATGCTGGTTAGCCAGAGGGATAACTTGCCCCCATAGTGAGCCTGGTTTCTCCCAAGGATATTTCTGCTTTGTGTGTTTTGGTAAAAGCGCTATACAAATAAAAATGACTTGACCTGATTAGGAGGGGATACCATCGAGCAATATACAGAGCAGTTCTGCAGTTGCCCAGGATTTCAGTTGGGGAGATATTTGTCTCAAGGACTGCTATCGGTTCGGACTAAATGAGCCTGTGGAATCCTGTCTGCCAAGAGGCAGATGTGAGCTTTCCTTGGTCGAATTCATTGACTATGTTTTGAGGCTCGTTCTCCTGTTACACTGTTGGGTATGGCAGTAATCCCATGCCTCTGCCAGTGCCCACACTGGTCACGGTCAACGACCCTGAGCCAGCGCCTGAAGCCTCGTCCGTCCCAGCGCCTGAAGCCTTGGCCATGGAGGTCATTCCCACAGTAGTGCTCCCGGCCATCCAGAGAAGAAGAAGGGCCCCTGCTCCAGTCGCTGCCGGCGCTTCTGGCTATGGAGGCCGTTCCCCAGTCACTGTCAGCGCTCCCAGCCTGCCCTGTTCCATGAGCCTGTCCAGTCCTCTGAGGCTTCCACAGTTCTACCTCCTGCAGCTCCGCCTCCTGCTGCTCTGCCCTATGAGTCTCCACCTCCCTGGCAGCCAGACCTTGCTCCCTTCCTGGAGCCACTTCCCTGGCTACTGGCTCTGCCCTGGTCCCCTGGTCTATGCCTGCCTCCAGGCCCTCAACGAAATATTTTTCTTTTTTGTGCTGGAGCGTCGGAGCGGCTCCTGTAACACTTGGGACATTTGCCCTAGTGGCCACTAGAGGTTGCTAGGAGAAGTAAGACTTTTAGTTTGAAGTTCTGTGTTTTCCTTGTCTCTGTTTGTGTTCCCCTTGATTGAGCCCAGCTGTGTCTTGTTAACCTTGTTAGTTCTTGTGTATATATTGCCCTCCTGTTCTCTCTGTCAGTTGTTAACCTTGATCGATGTAATGGTATGTTCTGTGTTCATGTTTTGAGTTTCTTATGTTTATTTGAGTTTTAAAGAAGCCTGCACTTCGACCCTCCTTGCCTCGTTCCTGCAAATGTTACAATAACTTTCAGACAAAAATACTAGTGACATAAATCTCCTGTGCATGTACTTACACTGTTAAACATTGTTAGTAGACAAAGAAAAGAGTGTGAAAAATATTGTAGAAACTTTACTTTTTAGCAGTTCACAGTGCTAAAAGTGCCTGAATTTGAAGAAACATCCATATTCAACAGATGTCTGGAACTTCGCTGTGCCCTTTTGCTGAGTGTGCACTTTATGATTGTTTTTAGTTTTATATAGCATACATGCTTACTGTAATTCACTCATGCATCTGTGGATGTTTAAATATTGACTGAATATTCGGGTTGATTCAGTTTTTTTTTTTTTTTAAACTGAATGAAACCAGTTCATATAGATTAAGAACGGATTTGTTTTTATTTAAATATTGAGAGACTTGTGTGTGTGACTTGGCTCAGTTAAGGTCTTGATTGTAACCACGACACAATCTGCTCCTGAAAACGTGACACCAGCACAGCTTCGATTGCACAAACACATCCACTAAAGGGGAAAGGGCATTGGCAGTTGTGCCAGCCACCTCGGTAATCGATGTTATACATTGTTCTCCCTAGAACAGTTCATGCATATTGTTTGAGTGTGCCTATGTGCGTTTGTGCTCAACAAGGTGAAACAAATTCTGGCTATGACATCAGGGGGTGCTACAGCCGAATAGAGAAAGATGCATTCATTTATTTCTCAATTTTGTTTTGTTAAAATTATTTTTAATTTATTTTTCAGAATCGCAAAGGCTTGAGTGCGAGTCAAGTCAGAGTTAAAATTTATCAGAGTCTGTGACGAGTCCAATATAAGTCCAGACTCGAGTACCCCAACTCTAGTGACTGTAGTTTATGATTGTTTGTTCTGCTTGGTCTTAATCATTTTGGCTTTTGTAAGATGTTACTGCAGAATACTGTAGATAGTACAGAGATGGTACATTTCTGTTGCATTGTAGATTCATTCTCTGTGTGTGTGCCATCAGAATGAATCAAGCTTCTACACAGGGTTTTGAAAAGGATGTTGGCTATAAGACCACTCATCATGTCATGTATCCAGAGAGCGCTGTTGATTTAGACAACAACACCAGTCTGATCCTCATTCCCTTTAAAACTCTGGATTTGGAGTGGATGATCAGTGCATTAACCACAGGACACATCTCGCAGTAAGTGTATTGATTCTTCTTCCTGCTTTGGTTTTGTTTTACTCAGGCCAAAATATTTTTTTTTCTCAGAAAATAAGTCTTTCATTGAGTGTTTTTTTTTTTTTTTTTTTAGGGTGCTGACATATTAGAGTTTATGTATAACTCAGTTAATTGATTTCAATATGGAGGGATGTGTCGCAAGAGCATAGAGGAAAAATAATCGTGAATGTGTAGGGTTGAAAATTAACAAAAACGTCTCGGTTACTGTCGTAACCTCCATTCCCTGATGGAGGGAATGAGACGTTGTGTCAAGGTAGTGACACTAGGGGTTGCTCTTGAGAGCCCCGAACACCTCAGATCTTTGAAAAAATGCCAGTGAGAATTGGCGAGTGGAATTTGCATGCCACTCCCCCGGACATACGGGTATAAAAAGAGATGGCTCGCAACCACTCATTCAGGTTTTGTGCTGAGGAGCCGAGACAGGGTCCCAGCCATTTCAGCAGGTAGTACAGCGTTGTGGCAGGGGGGACACAATGTCTCGTTCCCTCCATCAGGGAACGGAGGTTATGACAGTAACGGAGACGTTCCCCTTCTGTCACTCACTCAACGTTGTGTCGATGGAGTGACACTAAGGGTCCCTATATGAAACGCCACAACTAGCTGAACCATGTTACGTGGACTGCCGGTGCCAGTGCAAGCAAGCAAGCTGCTGCGTGCGTAGGAGCAGGTGCACCGGTCTGCACGTAGCCACCCCCAATGCCCCAAAAAACATTGTATAGTTCACCACATCCCTGGGGGCGGGGGGCGCGGGGGGGGAGACGTATCTAGTATGGAAGCAGGCCGTGCCAGCAGCAGCCTTTTCTCTCTATGTTTTCTCTCCACAGAGTATTCAGTTATTCAGCTGGGGCCATTTTAACGCCCAATATATGCGCCGGGGAA
The DNA here is from genome assembly GCF_019703515.2 of Myxocyprinus asiaticus. Classification (NCBI taxonomy): domain Eukaryota; kingdom Metazoa; phylum Chordata; class Actinopteri; order Cypriniformes; family Catostomidae; genus Myxocyprinus; species Myxocyprinus asiaticus. Next base: position 43,713,718 of record NC_059373.1, read on the forward strand.
GGTGTTCTTTTCCTATCATATTTTTTCAGGGGGAAAAGACCCCGTGGAGACCACATCCTGCCCAGAGGGAAGGTAACGTGGCAAGCATGTCATGTGGGCTCAGAGTCGCACATGGAAGAGGCGCGGTGGTAGGTCCTGCCTGAAAGGTGAGGAGCTCTACAAACACGGCGACGGGGACAGAGAGGGCTCTGTCGAAGGGAGACGCAGGTCTGCCGACAGGGAGACCGTACTGCAGAAAATACATCACAGGAGGTTACCGGAATAACCAGCACCTGTGGAGCACCTAACTCAGTAAGGGCATATTACACACGTACTGGTTCCGGCTGTGAATTCCTCTGCTGAATTCATGAGCCACAGGGCTAGGGAAGAAGGACATCCAGGGTTCATGGGTTTGTGAACTCGCATGGGAAAAGAAGCGCACATCTTCGCCTCTTTGGAGGGGAAAGGCGCTATACACAAGCGATACACCCGGCCAGCTGTTCGTATTCCCGAACTTACCTGTTCATACCTAACAGAACATGGGACGAAACCAGCTCAACCCAGAGATTGTAAAATTAGGTATTGGGTGTCACCCAGCCCGCTGCCCTGCAGATGTCTGCTAGAGAGGTGCCATGGGCCAGTGTCCACGAGGATGCCAGACTCCATGTGGAGTGTGCTCGTATTCCCGAAGGGGCAGACACGGCCTAGGCCTGGTATGCCATAGTGATGGCATCCATGATCCATTGGGCAAGCCTCTGTTTGGAGACAGCTTTCCCTTTCCGCTGTCCACCAAACAGACAAAGAGCTGCTCAGAGTGTCTAAAGCTCTATGTACGATCCAAGTAGATGCGCAAAATACGCACTGGACACAGCAATGACAGGGCTGTGTCTGCCTCCTCCTGGGGCAGCACTTGCAGGTTCACCATCTGATCTCTGAAGGGGGTTGTGGGAACCTTGGACACATAGCCCGGCTGGGGTCTTTGGATTACGTGAGTCACCTGGACCCGAACTCCAGGCAGGTATCGCTGACAGAGAACGCTTGCAGGTCCCCGACCCTCTTGATGGAGGTGAGCGCAGTCAGGAGGGCCGTCTTCAAGGAGAGGGCTTTCAACTCGACTGACTCTAGCAGCTTAAAGGGGGCTCCTCGAAGGCCCAGGAGGACCACGGAGAGATCCCATGAGGGGAACAGGCGTGGCCTAGGAGGATTCAGCCTCCGGGCACCTCTCAGGAACTTGATGATCAGGTCGTGCTTCCCTAAGGTCTTACCATCCACTATATCGTGGTGTGCTGTTAGGGCGGCCACATACACCTTCAAGGTGGAGGGGGACAGCCATCCTCCAGCCTCTCCTGCAGGAAGGAAATCACTGACCCGACCTCGCATCTCTGAGGGTCTTCAGCTCGGGTAGAACACCAATTCCCCTGAGTGAATGTGTCTACCACTGCTGTGGCTCTGTGCAAGTAGGCTTACAGGGGGAAACGCATACTTGTCTGGGCCAAGGGGGGCCCCCGTCGGAGAATACCAGAGCGGGCATTGGGAGGTTTCTTGGGAGGCAAATTGGTCTACTTGTGCTTTGCCGAACCAACTCCAAATCAGCTGGGCCACCTGGGGGTGGAGTCTCCACTCTCCCCTGAGCGTCACCTACCACGACAGCACATCCGCTGTGGCATTGAGGTTGCCCGGGATGTGAGTGGCCCGCAGCGACCTCAGTCGCCACTGACTCCATAGGAGGAGACGGTGGGTGAGTTGCAACATGTGACGAGAGCGTAAGCCGCCTTGGTGATTTATATACGCTACTGTCGCTGTGTTGTCTGTCCGGACCAACACATGCTTGCCCTGGATCAACGGCAAAAGCCTCCGCAAGGCGAGCAATACTGCCAGCAACTCAAAGCAGTTGATGTGCCAACACAGTCATGGTCCAATCCAGGAGCCAGTGGCTGCGTGCCCGTTGCACACAGCGCTCCAGCCTTGCTTGGAGGCATCTGTCATAATGATGACGTGCTTGGACACTTGCTGTAGGGGAACTCCTGCCCATAGAAATGCAAGGGCTGAACAAGACACCCACTTCCCTTAACGGGGCAAGAACTGCCTCTGCGACTTTCGTGAAGATGCGAGGGGACAGGGACAGGCCGAAGGGGAGGACCTTGTACTGATACAAGGTCCTCCTTGTGCAAGTTGCCAGCGTTCTCACTCCTCACTGAAGTGAAGTGGATGCTGCCGAATCGGGGCGGGCGCCTGGTGAACTGAATCACATAGCCGAGTCGGATGGTCCTGCCCAACCACCGCGATGGGTTGGAAAGCGCTAGCCACGCGTCCAAGCTCCGGGCGAGGGGCACTAAGGGGACGATCGTGTTTAACGTACCTGTGGGTGGGGCCTCACAGCGGGAGGGAGCAGGGGATGCCACGTCGAGGAGCCTCGCTTCGTCTCGAACTCGTGGCTGCATTGAGGGTACCCATGAAGCACTTACCTTGCTCCATGTACCCGGCGTCAGGGGGGGTCAGCGACGGGGGTGGAGGGACTTTTTGACCGTCCTCGTAGTCCATCATAATCGCCTGGCCGTGGGTGGAGCGTCTGGACGCACGAAGGCGGGTGGTAAATACTGGCTATGTGATGCAGGGAGAATGTGGGTACCGCAGCCCGTTCGGGGTGTGGCGAACATAAAAGGAAACCAAGGATTTACCTCCCGGCCCTCCACCGGGGGATGGAGTGGTCTGGTTTGCAGCAGACATCTTGCTCCCTGTGTCATCCATCTCAGGAGCCTTCCGGGTCCTCGTGCCGGCCCGTGAGGTAGGGGGCTCTACACTGGGGATGAGAACTGGGCTCAGGCTGAGGCGGAGCCACCTGGGCTTTCACCGCCGCAGGGGGACACCCTCAGTGAGCAGACAGGATACAGGATCTTGAGCCGTGCTGGGGCAAGATGTGTTGTATAGCCTCGGTCTGCTTCCTCACCGCCGAGAACTGTTGGGCGAAGTCTTCGACGGTATTGTCGAATAGGCCGATCTGAGAGATTGGGGCATTGAGAAAGCGAGCCTTGTCTGCATCCCTCATCTCGACCAGATTGAGTCACAGGTGGTGTTCCTTGACCACGAGGGTGGACATCGCCTGCACGAGTGCTCGCGCCGTGACCTTCGTCGCCCGGAGGGTGAGGTCGGTCGCCGAGTGTAGCTCCTGTATTACATAGGGATCAGGATTACCCATGTGTAGTTCCTTTAGTGCCTTGGCCTGGTGTACTTGCAGGAGGGCCATGGCATGCAGGGCAGAGGCGGCCTGACCAGCAGCGCTGTATGCTTTGGCCGTCAGAGACGACATCATCCTACAGGCCTTGGAAGGGAGTGCCGGGTGACCCCGCCAGGTGGTTGCGCTTTGCAGGCACAGGTGCACCGCAACCACCTTATCCACCTGAGGGACCTCCGTATACCTGTGGGCCACCCCGTTGAGGGTAGTGAGAGCGGATGAGCTGGGAGGTAAGTTTCGGGCAGAAAAAGGTGCCCTCCATGACCTTGTCAGCTCGTCGTGCACTTCCGGGAAGAAAGGGACGGGGGGGGGGGCGTGGCTGAGTAGCACCCTGAACCCAGGAACCAAACATCTAGCCGCGAGGGCTCAGGGGAGGGTGGAAGTTTCCACTCCGACCCGACACACGTGGTGGCCCGGGCAAGCATGGCGGCCATCTCACCATCAGCCTCAGACTGGGCGGGCCGACCCGAAGGTGGCAGCCCATTCGAGTCCTTGGATGCAGCCCAGTCAAGTCCTTGGACTCTCCGATGCAGCGATCGAGCACTCATCCCACTCCAGAGCTCCGAAAGGTACACTAAGCTGGCCTTGGGGTGAGCTGGTCTCCTCTCGGAACTCGGCTGGGGCAAACGAGCGTGCTGGGGCATGGGTGGTCCGCGGGGATTTACCCGGCAGAGCCGCGCCCATTAAAGCCCCCAAATCACCTCCAGCGCCAGCCGGGCCGGCCTCATACCCAGAGGTAAAAGGCGAGGCACGGGGGGCGGCTAGAGTGGCTTTTTCCCCCGGAAGAAGGAAAGACGCGACCGTATATCCAACAGCATACGCTTCTTAAGAGGTGAATGGAACAGAAGTAGTATTCAGCTCGCTGATAGTACAACCGCTCGGCTCCGAAGATAAAATCTGAATGAGTGGTTGCAAGCCAGCTCCTTTTATACCCGTATGTCTGGGGGAGTGGCATGCAAATTCCACTCACCAATTCTCATTGGCTTTTTCTCAAAGATCTGAGGTGTTCGGGGCTCTCAAGAGCGACCCCTAGTGTCACTACATCGACACAACTTCGAGTGAGTGACAAAAGGGGAAAAATAATGTCCTTTTTAAAAGCGGCCTTTTGCATTCCAAGGCATACTAAAATACATACGCTGATAGTGATTTATGCTTATTGAGTTGTTTCTACATCAGGGGGGTCCGCCCAGTGGGGGTTAAGTGATGTCTAATGATTGATCAGTTCAAATGTATCAGGTTTGGTTTTGGTTGCATGGTCAAGAAAGGATAAGAGTGGATTGACAGGCTATCAGACAAGACTCCTGCTCTCAGTGAAATCTCTCTTCTGAGCCATGAGGCTACCCCTTCTCTTTTATTTCTACCTTTCATTCTCTTCCACTCAGGTAGTATGCAAACTGATTTAGCATACTGATCTAATCAGCCAATTTTCACGTCTATATGTATAACAGTTTTAAGTAACCTTTTGAGGCATTACTGTTAATAAACCACTTTCTCTTTCAAACCACGTTTAATGGCACCAAGTAAACTATATTAAGAAACATTTAAAGGGGTCATGACATGCATTTTTTCCCCCCTTGAGGTTTATTTTAAGTAAAGTTTGTTGCACAATAAAAAACAGTAATTATGTAGTATAACATGGTATTTTTCTACCCTGTCTCTGGCCCTCTGTCTGAAATGTTCAGTTTCTGTGCCATTTCTGCTTTAAGACTTCAAATAACACACCAGTGGCATCTCTACATGAGGGGCGGGTGGGGTTGCGCCCCATTAGATGTCAAAGGATATTTAAATGAATGAATACATTTTACTTATAGCGTTTTTTATGACATTACACTCAAAGCACTTTACATAGTGAACAGGGGGTTTTCCTCCACCACCACCAGTTTGCAGCATCCACCTGGATGATTCCACCTGGATGATGCGACAGCAGCCATAGTGCACCAGAACGCTCACCACACACCAGCTATTGATGGAGAGGAGAGTGATACAGCCAATTCATGGATGGGGATTATTAGAAAGCCATGATTGATAAGGACCAATGAGGGAATTTTTCAATTTTTCCCATTTTTACACCCCTACTTTTTAACAAGAAGTGCCCTGGGATTTTTAATGACCACAGAGAGTTAGGACCTCAGTTTAACAAGGATGATGCCTTGGTTATAGTATAATGTCCCCTGGGGCTGAATGATTAATCAAAGTAAAATCGAAATTGCGATATTGCGTACTGTGATTATCAAACTGCTAATGTGCATCTCTGTTCTTTGTAGTGTATAACACATACTCAAAGCATGCATGAGGTTTAACATTATTCCAGATTGTTCTGCACCAAGCAAAGTTTCAGCAATGTTTTTTTTTTTTCCTTCTGCTCTAGTGTGCTGAGGGGCCGCTGTGCCTTGTATGTCTACTGTTACTGTACTGTAATGAATGTTGCCAACGATGCTAACATAAAATACAGCCTTTTGCAACATGTTGAACAATACACTGCAGCATCAGAATATAAGCTCCTGGTGAAAGTGAATGAAATAAAACAGAAATATTACTACTGTATACAACAAATCCTTAAAGTAATAATAATAATACTGTATCAAATAATGATAAACTGGACAACAATAAATTATTCTTGGCTTATAAATAAAAACTGAATTCCAAAATGTTAGCGAGTGTAGTAGGTTTTACAAACTCTGTTCATAAAAAGAGTGTTTTGTAAAAATATATGTAGGTAAATATTGTTTTTGTTTTTTTATCACTGTATTGTGGAAAACGTCATGGTTACTGGTGTATCCTCCATTCCCTGATGGAGGGAACGAGACGTTGGTGTCGATGTAGTGACACTAGGGTTCACTCTTGGGAGCCCGAGACACCTCTGGTCTTTGATAAAAGGCCAATGAAAATTGGCGAGTGGTATTTGCATGCCACTCCCCCGAACATACGGGTATAAAAGGAGCTGGTATGCAACCATTCATTCAGGTTTTACGCTGAGGAGCCGATATAAGGTCCAGCCATTTCAGCGGGTAGTTCAGCGTTGTGGCAGGAGGGACCAACGTCTCGTTCCCACGGGTAGAATGGGCTCGTAGCCCTACCGGGGGCGGCATGTTTTGGGCGAGATATGCCATAGTTATGGCGTCAATGAGCCAGTGGGCGATCCTCTGCTTGGAGACAGTGCTTCCTTTCCGCTGTGCACCAAAGCAGACAAAGAGCTGCTCAGAGACTCTAAAGCTCTGCGTGCGATCCAAATAGATGCGTAAAGTGCGCACCGGACACAGCAACGACAGGGCTGGGTCTGCCTCCTCCTGGGGCAGCGCTTGCAGGTTCACCACCTGGTCCCTAAAAAGAGTGGTGGGAACCTTGGGCACATAGCCCGGTTGGGGTCTCAGGATCACGTAAGAATAGCCTGGACCGAACTCCAGGCATGTTTCGCTGACAGAGAATGCTTGCAGGTCACCTACCCTCTTGATGGAAGTGAGCGCAGTCAGGAGGGCAGCCTTCAAGGAGAGTGCCTTAACCTCGGCTGACTGCAAGCTCAAAGGGGGCTCTCTGTAGACCCTGAAAAACTACAGAGGTCCGATGAGGGAACGAGGCGCGGCCTGGAGGGATTCAGCCTCCTGGTGCCTCTTAGGAACCTGATGATCAGATCATGCTTCCCTAAGGACTTACCGTCGACTGCGTCGTGGTGTGCTGCTATGGCAGCAACGTACACCTTCAAGGTGGAAGGGGACAGCCTCCCTTCCAACCTCTCTTGCAGGAAGGAAAGCACTGATCTGACTGCGCATCTCTGGGGGTCTTCACGAGGGGAAGAACACCACTAAGCGAACAGATGCCACTTAAAAGGCATACAGGCGCCTCGTAGGGGGAGCCCTAGCCTGAGTGAACGTGTCTACCATCGCAGGTGGGAGACAGCTTAGGTCTTCCGCATCCCGTCCAGGGGCCAGACATGGAGATTCCAGAGGTCTGGGCGCGGGTGCCGGATGGTGCCCCTTCCCTGAGAAAGAAGGTCCTTCCTCAGGGGAATTTGCCCGGGGGGAGCTGTCGCGAGGAGCATGAGGTCCGAGCACCACGTCTGGACGGGCCAGTAGGGTGCTTACCAGGATGATCTTCTCCTCATCCTACCTGACCTTGCACAGGGTCTGTGCGAGCAGGCTCACTTGGGGAAAACGCATATTTGCGAATGCCAGGGGACCAGCTGTGTGCCAGCGTGTCTATGCCGAGGAAGGTCTCGGTGAGGGCGTACCAGAGTGGGCAGTGGGAGGATTCTTGGGAGGCGAACAGGTGCACCTGTGCCTGTCAAATCGACTCCAAATCAGCTGGACCACCTGAAGGTGGAGTCTCCACTCTCCCTTGAGGGTAACCTGTTGTGACGGCGCATCCGCCGAAGTGTTGAGGTTGCCCAGGATGTGAGTGGCTTGCAGCGACTTGGTGCTGCTAACTCCATTGGAGGAGACGGCGGGTGAGTTGTGACATACAGCGGAAGCGCAGACCGCCTTGGCAGTTGACATATGCTACCGCTGCCGTGCTGTCTGTCTGAACTAGCACGTGCTTGCCCTGGATCAATGGCCGGAACCTCCGCAGGGCGAGCAGAATTGCCAGTAACTCGAGGCAGTTGATGTGCCAATGCAGCCGCGGACCCATCCAGAGGCCGGCGGCTGCGTGCCCATTGCCAACAGTGCCCCAGCCCGTTTTGGTGGCATATGTCGTGACCACGACGCACCTGGAGACCAGTTCTAGGGGAACACCTGCTCGTAGAAATGAGAGGTCGGTCCAAGGGCTGAAAAGACAGTGACGGACCGACGTAATGGCCACGCGGTGTGTCCCGTGGCGCCATGCCCGTCTCGGGACTCGAGTCTGGAGCCAGTGCTGAAGCGGCCTCATATGCATCAACCCGAGCGGGGTGGCCACCGCCGAGGATGCCATATGCCCCAGGAGCCTCTGAAAAAGTTTCAGTGGAACCGCTGTTTTCAGTTTGAACGCCTTCAAACAGGCCAGCACTGACTGGGCGCGCTCGTTCATAAGGTGCGCCGTCAAGGAGACTGAGTCCAACTCCAAACCGAGAAAAGAGATGCTCTGAACCGGGAGGAGCTTGCTCTTTTCCCAGCTGACCCGAAGCCCTAGTCGGCTGAGGTGTGAGAGCACCAGGTCCCTGTGTGCGCATAACACGTCTCGAGAGTGAGCTAAGATTAGCCAGTCGTCGAGATAGTTGAGAATGCGAATGCCCACCTCCCTTAACGGGGCAAGGGCAGCCTCTGCGATCTTCGTAAAGACGCGAGGAGACAGGGACAGGCCGAAAGGGAGGACTTTGTACTGATACGCCTGACCCTCGAATGCGAACCGCAGGAAGGGTCTGTGTCGAGGAAGGATCGAGACGTGAAAGTACGCATCCTTCGGGTCTACCGCCGTGAACCAATCTTGATGCCGGACGCTCGCTAGAATGCGTCTTTGCGTCAGCATCTTAAACGGGAGTCTGTGTAAAGCCCGGTTCAGTACTCGCAGGTCCAAGATTGGCCACAACCCACCGCCTTTTTTCGGTACAATGAAGTAGGGGCTGTAAAACCCCTTCTTCATCTCGGCTGGAGGGACAGGTTCTGTTGCGTCCTTCCGTAGGAGGGTAGCGATCTCCGCGCAAGGTAGCAGCGTTTCCGTCTTTCACCAAGGTGAAGTGGACACCGCTGGACCTGGGCGGATGCCCGGCGAAGTGAATCGCGCAGCCGAGTCGGACGGTCTTGACCAGTCCTCGTGACTGACTGGAAAACGCAAGCTATGCGTCCAAGTTCCGCGCAAGGGGGACCAAAGGGACAATGTCATTGGATGTACCGGCAGGTGGGGCCTCGCGGTGGGGCGGAGCTTAAGGTGCCACACCACATCGTGGCCGTGCTGAGTCCGAGGACATTGAAGCACTTACCTGGCTCCTTGTGACCACCCCAGGAACAGCCTGGGATGGGGGAGGAAGAGGCCTGTCCTCGTGACCCATGGAGACTGTCACATCGGGGGTGGATTTGTGCCACAGCTGGGCGCTCAGGCGGGAGACCACCGCTGGAGTGCCAACCTGCCAAATGGAGTGGTGGACGGTGGTCGTGATGCCAGCCATACACACCGGATATGTGACCCAGGGAACAAGGAAACCACTCTTGCTGAGCTCTTGAGTACTGCAGCCACTTGGGCATGCAGCGCAATTAAATACAAAAGGTAACAAAAAGATGAAGATCTGCTTACCAGCTCCATAGCAGTGGGTTTTGTTGTCCCTGGGTTGCCCGTCTCAAGGGCGCTTTGAAGCCTTTCACAGGTTCTGGGCGGCCGTGAGACGGGTGGCGTCTGCTTCCTGTGGTGGGCTCCACGCCGGGGCCAGGCCGAAGGGGCGGGCTGCGGTGGAGCCGGTGCAGTCACCGCAGGGGGACGCCCTCAGCGATGAGTAGATGGGGTGCGGGATCTTGAGCCGCGCCGGGGCAGGATAAGCCGGCTAGAATCCATCTACTGCTCTACCATCGAGAACTGCTGGGCAAAGTCCTCGACGGTGTCGCCGAATAGGCCCGCCTGGGAAATGGGGGCAGCAATGAATCATGTCCTGTCGGCCTCACCCATCTCGACCAGGTTGAGCCAAAGGTGGCGCTCCTGGACCACTAGTGTTGCCATCGTCCGCCCGAGAGACCGCGCCGTGACCTCCGTCGCTCGGAGAGCGAGGTCGGTCGCCGAGCGCAGTTACTGCATCAATCCCGGGGCGTAACTACCCTCGTGCAGTTCCTTTAGCGCCTTGGCGGACTTGCAGGAGAGCCATGGCATGCAGGGCGGAGGCGGCTTGTCCAGCAGCACCGTAGGCTTTGACCGTCAGAGACGACGTAAACCTACAGGCCTTGGACGGGGGCTTTGGGCACCCGCGCCAGGTGGCGGGCATAGGTGCACCGCGAGCGCCTTTATCCACCGGGGGATTGCCGAATAACCGAATAACCCTTGGCCGCCCCACCATCGAGGGTAGTGAGAGCGGGGAAGCTGAAAAGATCGGGACCGGGCAGTAAAAAGTGCCTCCCGCGACCTTGTCAGCTCTTCCTGCACTTCCGGGAAGAAAGGAACGGGGCGGGGCGTGGCTTTGAGCGGCTCGCGGCTGCCCTGGAAAGCATGTCATCATCTCCGCGTCAGCCTGTGACTGGGCGATCGACCCCGAAGGGAGCAGCCCAGCTGAGGCTTCCGACTGGACGAGCCCGCTCTCCGATGCTGCGCTCGAGAGCTCATCACTTTTGCGGGCTCCGAATAAGAGGTCGAACTCGCCGTGAGACGAGCCGGCGGACTCACCCGGAAGCCCGATCGGGGCAGACGAGCGTGCTGGGGAATGGGAGGTCCGCGGGGGGATACTCGGCAGAGGTGGTCCCATTGGGGTCCCCAAATCGCCCCCAGTGCTAGCCGCGCTGGCCTCAAACCCGTGGGTAAAAGGACCGAGGCGGGAGCCTCTGGGGTGGCTCGCTTTCTTACGAAGGCGAGCCGCGACCGCAACGTTGCCATGGACATATTCTTGCAATGAGAACGTGACCATCCACGAACGCTGTCTCCACGTGAGCAGTGCCCAGACACGAAAGACAGTGATCGTGACCGTTAGAAGGCGAGAGATAACGAGCACAACTAGGAATAACACACAATCGGAAAAGCATCTTTAAAAAGACGCATCTTTAAAAAGACGTTCCGTGTGTGCGCTCTTTTAGAGAAATATATACTCTTTTAGAGGGGAAAAATGCTCTTTCAGAAAATACACTCTCTAGTTTTTCTGCCGAAGCGCCCAAGGGCATTCTCTGCAGTGCACCAGTGCAGAGGAGGGAGAAGCCACTGAAATGCGCCGTCAGATCCAGCAGGTGAATGAACAGTAGTATTCAGCTCAGCGAGCATGACCGTTCGGCTCCGAAGAGAAAATCTGAATGAGTGGTTGCATACCAGCTCCTTTTATACCCGTATGTTCGGGGAAGTGGCATGCAAATACCACTCGCCAATTTTCATTGGCCTTTTATCAAAGACCAGAGGTGTCTCGGGCTCCCAAGAGTGACCCCTAGTGTCACTACATCGACACCAACGTCGAGTGAGTGACAGATAGGGAACTGGAAAACATGCATTAATTAACTTTTAACTAGATTTTTATGTTTCAGTAAACATTTTGAATGTACTTGGCTACAACGGCTGATAGGATGAATTTAAAATTGATTTAATTTTCGAAATGGGGCCGGTTGATCGTTTGCTTGGGGCCTCATAAATTGTAAACCCGCCCCTAATGAGCTATGCATGTTATATTAATAGCACTCTAAATTCACTAACTGTACCTTTGATTCACTCACTGTAATTCCAAATATGCTTGGCCACTAAAAGTTACAATCGAAATCTATAGTAACATCATAATACTGGGTATTTTGTGGATTAAAGAGTGGATGAGAGAATTTCTCTGCATTACAAGGCATTGTCAACTGTACTACAAAATGTCTTCCTTCAAAGTTCCCCCAAAATAAAGCATTCTCCAAAAAAGGCGTAGCTAAGGTTAAGAAAATATTATATAAATGTGGTACTGTTTCATAAAAAATAAGAAAAATAACAGTTGTTGTTGTTTATAAAAAATTTTTCCCCATAATCATTTCTTAACTTAAAGGGATAGTTCACCCAAACGTGAAAATTCTCTCATCATTTACTCACCCTCATGATATCCCAGGTATGTATGACTTTCTTTCTTCACCGGAACACATCTGAAGAAAAATATCTCCGCTCAGTAGGTCCTTAAAATGCAAGTGGATGGTGATCCGACATTTGAAGCTCCAAAAGTCACAGATAATCAGTATAAACTTCATCCATTCGATTCCAGCAGTTATATTAATGTCTTCGAAAGTGACACTGTAACGGGGTAAGGGGTGGGCAAGGAGGAGGCAGGAACCGGCTGAACAGTCAACGTAAAGTTTAATAATATAAATGAACTTAAAACAACAAAACAAAGACACACACGACGTGGCGCCTCCGGCTCGTCTTTATCTCCCTCCCGGCTGATTAGCCCGATTCAGGGCCGGCCATGTGTCCTCACGGACCAGACATGCCCTCCTCCTCATCACACTACTTCAACGCCCGACTCAGGTTGGGGAAACCCCGCAGTTCCTCCGGCACTCGGCGGCCGGCAATGACCCCTCCGTCCACAGGCAGATGGCCACGGCTACTCCTTTGGCGGACGGCAGAGGCAAGGACTCTACGACAGCGCATCCCTCCTTCCCAGTCCTCACAGCCCGGCCCCGTCCTCCTCCTCGTCACAGACACTATCACTTTTGGTGCAAAAAAGATCTATATTTAAGTATTTTTTTTTACTATAAACTGTGTGTGTGTGTGTGTGTGTGTGTGTGTTTGTGTGTGATAAATGTAAAGTGGTACTGATGACAAGTACACACATCGCTGAAGCTCAGTTAATACAGGTTCTCCACTAAAATAACTGATAATTCTTCTCTAAATGTAATGTTTGGACTTAGTTTAAATGCCGCCATAGGCCTAATTGGCAGAAACGATTCTTGCATTCTGTTATATATGTTTACTCTTTATTACCATGCAGTAACACACTGATTTAATGATTGATGTATGCATTCATAAAATCAGAGACCCTCTCCTTGAAATCCAAAAGAGACGCATATTACCGGGTTTACATTAAATGGCGATGGCACCTGTTAATATGCATCTTATCTTAATACCAGTTGATAAACAGGGTACACACACAGCAAGTGTGTGTAAAAGTGAGAGTGAAGTCAAAACTGATTCATTAGTTTAAAATGATTTTATTTGTAAAAATGACAGACAGCATTTTGATTTATCTATCAATGTTTCAAAAATCGATAAATTACAGAATTTTCAGTTAATGCAACCCCTAATCATGTTGGGTTAAGTGATTGTTTGTGCCACACCAGAAATAATGAGCCTAATACGCCACTGATACATGCCCACTGTTATGATTAGCTAACATCTTTGCAGACCAAACACCCCCACCATAACACCTGTGGAACAATATCCAAGAATAAAAGAATAAAGACATGTAAGCGATTTTATTAAAAAATCCCCTGAAAGCACTCCGTTCAGTCAGTCATTGATAACTATATGTTCCAATTTATGTAAAATACACAATCAAACCACTATAGTTGTTCTGACTGAACAATAGACAACAGAACAAAGTCTGCACAGCATTGCACCCCAATACTTATAATGTATACAATATTTGGTGTTGGAATAATGCTATATAAAGCTGACAACAGTGAAAACAGTCCAGACTAGCACAAGCTATGAAGTTGAAGGGTTAATAAATGTGTATCCAGCTCTTGGAAGAGTTATAAGGGATGGTCAAGCCCTGCGGTTCGCTTCTGTCATCCGCTTCAATGCACATCATGTGTAAAGAAATATGGGATATTCGCCGGGTGGGGAGACCCCCTCGATCATTTCACCAGTCCCCCTCAATTGTATCGCTGCTTAAATACAGAATAATCGGCATCCTGACACATTAATTTCAGCCAAAATGGCTACGAGACAGTTCAGACAACTGGCATCCTTAAGCGTGTACTTCACAATTGTCTCCGCACTGAGCGATCTTCTACAATAATACAATAATTTAATGTCAAATCAATGTTTCGTGAGCAATTATGTATTTCTTTTGGTAAGTAACTGTGTTATAAGCACTATCCACTCCGCTTTGGAGTCCTGATCATGGTTTAATATGCAATTTGAAAACGGCTGACTATACAATTCCTTACATAACAAACATTTTAAACATTTTAAAACAGAGTTGGTACTGCCTCCTCTTTCCATGTAAGTTTCTTTCCAAAGCCTGAATCTTGGTTCTCAAAAGAATCCATAGAGAAATGTGCCAAACAAGCATAGAATAATTCCACATTGACACATTCAGGAACATTTAAGCCACTCAATCCTACTGTTGGGATCCTTCAGAAGGCTATGCAGAGATGCAGTTTGTCCACAACCAGAAACACAACAATGTCTGGGGACCTTACTTGACATCTTAATTTTTTTGTTAAAAGCAAACTACAGTAACAAAATTACCACTTTCAGTGTTGGAGCAGCTCTCTATCAATTTACAGCTATGAGTATGTTGTGGAGGCAGGGCCATTCAAATGAACACCACATCCTAATGTCACTATGTCGTCTTTGCAGAGTAGAAACAATAAATTCTCTTTTTGGGCTGGATAAGAAGTTTTGAGTTCTGAAATTTTCAGTATGTTTTTATAGTACAATGACCTCTTATATATCAAAATATCAAGGAAGCTTTTTGTCATGACATGAACCATTTAAGTGTTACATATTGCATAATAAGCTTTGCTGCCCAACATATTTTGATAGTCAACTAGGTCCAGTTATTCCCACTTGATTTTACACTGAATCGGTAAACTTTACAAAAAGGTTTTATTTGTTAATGCATTAGGTATCATGAATGAACAATTTATATATAAGTAAATTGTTCGTTCATGATACCTAATGCATTAACAAATGTTAACGATATATATATATATATATATATATATATATATATATATATATATATATATATATATATATATATATATATATAATTACATCATTTATTAATCTTTGTTAATGTTAGTTAATAAAAACACAATTGTTTATTGTTAGTTCATGTTTGTTCATAGTGCATTATCTAATGTTAACCAATATAAATTTATTTTAAAAATATATTAGTATATATTGAAATTAACATTACAATATTAATGAATGCTGTAAAAGTATTATTCATTGTTAGTTTATGTTAACTAATCACTTATGTTAACAAATGGAACCTTATTGTAAAGTGTTACCACTGACTCTTTCCATATCCTAAAAAACACATGAAACCCACATTATGAAACCATGATTATTTAAAAATTTTCACAGATACTGCAGGATCTGTCAGACCAACCAGTCCAGTGAAGTATTGTTGTGTTAATCAGTTAAGGGCTTTTCATTCTTAAAGGAATATTCTGGGTTCAATACAAGTTAAGCTCAATCGACAGCATTTGTGGCACAATGTTGATTACTACAAAAATATAATTTTAACTCATCCCTCCTTTTTAAAGGGTCCATATTATGCTCATTTACAGGTTCATAATTAATTTGGGGGTCTACTAGAATACACTGGCGGCCAAAAGTTTGGAATAATGTACAGATTTTTCCGTTTCAGTGGGAAATTGGTACTTTAATTCACCAAAGTGGCATTCAGCTGATCACAAAGTATAGTCAGGACATTACTGATGTAAAAAAAAAACAGCACCATCACTATTTGAAAAAAGTAATTTTTGATCAAATCTAGACAGGCCCAATTTCCAGCAGCCATCACCCTATCCTTGAGTAATCATGCTAAATTGATAATTTGGTACTAGAAAATCACACCATTATATCAAACACAGCTGAAAGCTATTTGGTTCATAAAATGAAGCTTAACATTGTATTTGTTTTTGAGTTGCCACAGTATGCATTAGACTGGCATGTCTTAAGGTCAATATTAGGTCAAAAATGGCAAAAAAGAAACAGCTTTCTCCAGAAACTCATCAGTCAATCATTGTTTTGAGGAATGAAGGCTATACAATGTTTGAAATTGCCAAAAAACTGAAGATTTCATACAAAGGTATACACTACAGTCTTCAAAGATAAAGGACAACTGGCTCTAACAAGGACAGAAAGAGATGTGGAAGGCCAGATGTACAACTAAACAAGAGGATAAGTACATCAGAGTCTCTAGTTTGAGAAATAGACACCTCACAAGCTGACAGCTTCATTGAATTCTACCCGCTCAACACCAGTTTAATGTACAACAGTAAAGAGAAGACTCAGGGGTGCAGGACTTATGGGAAGAATTGCAAATAAAAAATATTTCTTTTGAAACAGAAAAACAATAAGAAAAGTTTAGAGTGGGCAAAGAAACACACATTGGACAACAGATAATTGGAAAAGAGTGTTATGGATCTTAACCCCATTGAGATTTTGTGGGATCAGCTAGACTGAAAGGTGCATGAGAAGTGCTCGACAAGACAGCCACATCTATGGCAAGTGCTACAGGAAGTGTGGGGTGAAATGTCACCTGAGTATCTGGACAAACTGCCAGCTAGAATGCCAAGGATCTGCAAAGCTGTCATTGCTGCATGTGGATTTTTTGACGAGAAATCTTTGAAGTAGTTTAAGAAGTTCTGACATTTTTTTTCAAATTGTAATAGTAATTTTTCACATTATTAATGTGCTGACTATACATTGTTATCAGTTAAATGCCACTTTGGTGAATAAAAGTACCAATTTCTTTCCATATGAGCAAAATATATACATTATTTCAAATTTTTGGCTGCCAGTGTAGGTTTACATGCTTTAATGTTAAAAAAAAAATTCTCATACTGTACATTGCTGCTGCACCTCTTTTCACCCTCTGTCTGAAACACTCTGATTTAGCTCCTGTCTCTTTAAAGCTCTCCTTTCCAAAAAGCCCAGTCTGCTCTGATTGATCAGCTGGCCCAGTCTGTTGTGATTGGTGAACCGCTTAGGGTGTGTGTTGGAAACTCCCCTTACCATAACCAAGTTTCAGCTCCCAAGGCTTCCTAAGCAACGCATTCCTGAGGTGGGCATTATGCAAATGTGTTACATAGGGATGTAGCTATGTCACGGAAGTAATGGCTGGACTGCAAATCAGGTGTTTCAAGCAGTTCAGGAACAGTGTTTTCTGTGGGAGAGAATAAATCTTTGGCGTGGACTTTGTGCTTTGTAACTTTGCAACTTTGCAGAACTTTTACATGTACAAACAGCTATATTACACACTAAAGGAAAGGTAAAATCCCAAAAAGCATTATAGGGCCTCTTTTAAAAAATAAGCAGAAATCTGGGTTACAGTGAGGCACTAAGTGAATGGAGCCAATCTGTAAACATTAAAATACTTACTGTTTCAAAAGTATAGACACAATGCATAAACAATATGTGTATAAACATGATATTAGTGTGATAAAATCACTTGCTAACCATTTCTGTGTAAAGTTATAGCCAATTTTACACCTTTGTTGCCATGATGTAATGTCAAAAAACCCTAACCCTAACGACTGTAAAAATTACAATTTAAACAACTTTACAGCTCAAATAATACATGAGTTTTAACAGAAGAATTAATGTAAGTGCTTTTATAAAATTATAAGCTTCACATTTCTACCTTTTAAACCCTCCAAAAATTGCCCCCTTCACTTCCATTATAAGTGCCTCACTTTAACCTCGATTTGTGATTTTTTATTTTTATTTTTATTTTTTTTAAAGGAGGGACAAGTTGAAATTATATTTTTGTGGTAATTAATATGATGCAACAAATGCTGTCAATTGAACTTAACTTCTGTTGAACCTGGAACATTCCTTTAACACTGGGTAAATGAAGTTGTTATCTTGTTTCATGTTTGTTTGTTCTTTACACTCTTATTTGTTAATCCTGGGTATTCAGGTTTCAATATTTCACACTGTACATGTAATGTAAACACTGGGTTTATGCTCTTATTTGCATATTTGCTGTTCAGTTTATGATTGCTTGTCTGTTGCTAAACAACTTAAATTCTAACACAGCATTGTTTCACACTGTATACCTTTGGCACCACGGGTTGGGGGTTATTCTCATAAACATGTCAAGAAAACTTCCTGGTCCTTCTTTACTCCAAAATCAAAAGAAACTAATAGGAAATTATATTTTGCATTTAGTAATTGAAGCCTAGTTTTTAACATTTTGACAATTTATTTTACCCCTAATTCCCATTACCGCAATGCAAAAATAAATATTCTCACTGCCGCAATGTTTTAAAAAATTATATATTTAAAAAGGAAATGTATTTACACATCATAGTAGTATTGCCTTTAACTTTTACTGATTTTATTTAAAAATCATTGTAAAATGGCATTTTTACTGTAAAACAGTCAAAACAATGGGAATGGTAAGTAAAACACCTGGATGCATTTTGATAATTGGGAGAATTGGGGGATAAAATGTGCTTAAGTGTCCTGAAAATAATGTTACAGTGCAAAAAAATCTTAATGGTCCTAAATGTAGGTTTCAATTTCTTTATGCAAAATACCATTTCATGTTCTTTTATCATTTTTATTATTTTTATTATTATTTTGTTTTGTTTCATGAGAATCACCCTTGGGCTTAAAATTGCAAAAGCTCTGAAGCAGGGTTTTATGACCCAGAGTTGAGCGTTGTGGTAACACTTTACAGTAAGGTTTCATTTGTTAACATTAGTTAATGCATTAGGTTTCATGAACAAACAATTAACAATATATTTGTTATAGCATTTATCAATCTTTGTTAATGTTAGTTAATAAAAACACAACTGTTCATTGTTAGTTAATGTTAGTTCATAGTTCATTAACTAATACAACTTTTGATTTCAAGAATGTATTAGTATATGTTGAAATAAACAAAGATTAATAAATGCTGAAAGTATTGTTCATTGTTAGTTCATATCAACTGATGTTGTTCACTAATGATAACAAATGGACCCTTGTTGTAAAGTGTTACCAGCGGTGCTAACCCCCTGTCAAAATGTAAAATGTTGCTTAACACAGGGTAAGTTAACCCAGTGTTTAGCATGGTGTGAAAAGCCCTTATGTGTTATTAATCAGAAAGTGTTGTCTTTCTCAGGACATATATACCAGTTATTTCCCGCATCAAAGCCAACAAGGACAAGGTCAGTCTTTAACACAGTGTAAACAGATGTTTGCCATTATAAAATTGGTTTTGGAAACTCTATTCTTAAGTTCTCTAATTTTTTCTTTCATTCTCTTGTTAACTGATGTTTTCACAGGTGTTAATCTACAACCCCAGTTTCTTAAAGTATGTCTATGATTCGTGGCTGGAGGGTCATGGCAGATATCCATCCACCGGCTTTCTCTCTCTAATGTTCGCAGTTCATGTCTGTGATGAGGTCAGATTCCTTTTTGTGTGTTTGTTCAGTATTTTTTCTTTCATTCTGTTAACATTTTAATAGTCTTCAATGCTTGAATGACTGTCTTTCTCCATGTGAGAATATCCCCAGCTTGTGGAGCAAATCCTCTGCTATTGTTTGTTGAGCAGATCATAACATTTTATGTGCTGTAGTGAATGTGATGTAATGTTATTAAAGATTTAAAAGGATTTTGTAGTGCACCATAAACATAATTCACTAATAATGAATTACAACCACTAAAAGCGGCATTTTTTGCACACGCTGTGCTGGTTTAACGCCTGATTTGCTAAAGTAATTATGCAGATCAGGCAATGGCGCAAATGCACCCACAAAATCGCATGAATGCTATTTGCACTCGCAATTCTGATCTTGCGGGCCAATTCTGAGCGCTATATAGCAGAGGATGCCGCAGACCACTGTGTTTGACACACCCTGCCGGGACTGAACATCACTCACTACTGTGATCCACACACCTAAATCATCTCTTAAATATGGTGAAAGTGCACTTGGACACCACACATCTGGGGCCCTGTCTCAAATACCACCCTAAACCCTTGCGTTCCTCTTTTGAGTCCAGACTTTGATGTATGCGAAAAACTGAAAACAAAGTTTTGATACAGTCAAACACGTTAGACTAAAATTTTATACTATATACACAAGAAAGTCAAGTGATCCGTTGTTGATAATCAGTAAAAAAAAAAAAAAAAAAAAAAAAGATTATTAAAATCTATATTTAATCAGTGATTGACATCGCCTCATCTGCCATGATTTTTTCTCCAGCTCGGAAACTCCAGTCAGCTGTGATTGGTTGAGAGAATCAGCAGCAGGGACTGTTGGGTAGTAGACCGCAGTGGAGCTCATACTGATGCAGGCTCAGCCGAAGGGTGCGTTGAGGGTGCAAAGGGGGTGCTCGTGAACACCCTTCTGAGTGTTAAAATGTCAAATGGGATACTCTACGGTCTTGTGGACTGCGCAGGAACGCACAAATGAATGCCACGAGACCGCAAGTCCACATCAAGTGTGCCATTTGGGACAAGGCCTGGATATCTGCCAAGCTATAACGCTCTTCTCCATCATTTGATCATTATTAGATTAATTACTGCTGATATGATCGGTTGAAAACGTTCACAAACATCTCTTTTTAAGTAAAATTCATTTTACCGCCTACTTTAATTTGCAGTAATAACGTGATCTAAACTCCGCCAGGCAATTTTTTGAATGAAGCGCAATCTACATTATGCCTAATTTACATGGCGTGTTTGCACGTACAATTACTTTATTTAAATACTCAAGACGCAGTGCATTTTCAGGACTGATCGTGGTTGCTAAAATAGATTGCGGGTGGTTAGTGAAAAGACTGAAATACCACGCGCAAAACTGTTAGTGAATCTGCCCCACAATCTTAGGTAACACTTTACATTAATATTCCCTTTGTTAAGGATTTATAAAGAAGTTCATTTATTACTAGGTCATTTACAAATGCATTATAAATCATTTATATCCAGTTTTAGCAACATTACAGGGACAACTTTCATCTAATACCTGCCAAAAAATGAGCATTTTAACTGTTATAAATGTTTTTTGTTATAAATGTTTAATAAATACATTTACTCATACTTACATTAATCGAAAACATAAAATGTCCCATTTCATGATTTATATCACAATGCAGCAAAAATAGAGTATTATAGTGAGATTAAAAGGAGGGATTATGTCATTTTGTGTCATTTTCATTATATGCATTACTAAAATATCTTGACACACTAGTGTTGTCATTTTTCTTGTCACTTTGATGTCAAAAGAGTGGCGGTATTCCGAGTGTTGTCCCAACTTAACTAGTCCTAGTGACCTAAAATCCTCTACACTACACAAGTACTTTTTAGCTCTTCATAATAAAGCTTCGTGACTATTAAACCGGCCTGGTTTCTAATGTTGGCAAATTCTTAATTAATGTGTTTTAATATATGTGTCCTCTTTACATAAATGGACCTTTTTCACAGACTGTGATGACGCGTTTCTGCCTTATTTATCAGCGTAAATCTCGCTTTGTTTTTTATATATTATACATTTTTTACATTTTGAATGTAAATTTAAAACATTATGCTTTGTGTTTTATTACCCTGGAATTAGTTTAAAAAAATGAATTACCACAGCTGTGAGGGGGGTTTCTATTACAGCTGCTGAGAGAGTGACAGTAAATTTGACATCCTCTCCCATTTTACTGTCTTAATCCACTGCTCTCTTTTTTTTTCCTCTTCTGGAAAGTCATTCAAACGTAATAGTGGATTTTTTTTCTTTTGCTCTTGGAGCAAATGGGTAAGTGAAAATAATATTTGCTCTGATCTCCAATTCACTCCCATTCACCGCTGTCAAAGTTTACCCTGCAAACGTTTACTTTCTGTGAAAAAGGTCAATTGCATGAAGGTCACCCATTTTATTTGTTGTTTTAACTGCATATAAATGATGTATAATGCATTTGTAAATTAATTATTAGTCATTAAAATCTTTATAATCTCTTCACAAAGGGAGGATTAAAGGGGTCATGTCATGCATTTTTATTTTTTTATTTTAGTTCATTTCAGCCAAAGTACAGGACTTCTTGGCTACTACAAGACAGATTAGAAAGCAGGCAACCTTATATCATACACATGACCATTGATTTTGTTGCGCTCCATGCTATGTGTTTTTCTACCCTATTTAAATCATTTCAACTCAAAGTGATTCAAAGATCAATTTTACATTCCGAATTATGTGTTTCTTGGGTAAGTAACAATGTAATAAGCACTATCCACTCCATTTTGTGATTTAAATCGGCTGACCATACAATTCCTTACATATTAAATGGACACAGGCAGGTGAAACTTTAAAATTACACTTGTTATTGCACAGCTCTCTGGAATACTATATTCTGATTGGTCAGTGGCACTCACGAATTTGTGAGTCATCTTTTATGTTTCACGGATCACTGTGCGATCTCTAAAAATTAAATAATTTAATCTCAAATCAACGTTTCATATGCATTCATTTATTTATTTGGCAAGTATTTGTGTAATAAGCTGGATAATGAGGAGTCAATTGGTCATTTTCGCAAAATAAACACCAACAGCCGACACAACAGCTGATTTTCTTTCTTTTTACATAATTTCAACGCAAATCTGTATTGTATGTCCATGTATTAATTTATTTTGTTAGTAGCTATGTAACAAGTGAGATAATGTACAGTCAGCCGGTTGTTATCTGTATGTTATCTCTTACTCACTGGCATTACTGTCATATCCAGTGTTGTTGCCACTGCTCCTCCTTTCAATACAAGTTTCTTGAATCCTTGGTTCTCAAGAGAATTCATCCACGAATCCAAACATATAATCCCACATTGACACGTTAAAGAACTTCATTTGAATTAGCCACTCATTCCTAATGTTGGGATCCTTCAGATGGCTATGCAGAGATGCAGCTTTTCTACAACCAGGAACACAATGTCTGAGGACCTTACTTGACTCTTCTCTGGTTAAAAGCAAACTACAGTTACAATAGAGCCACTTTCAGTGTTGCAGTACCCCAGTCGCTTCCTCTGTCATCTCCCCGAGACCATTATGTATGTTGTTGAGGTGGGGACTATGCAGCCCCTTTTATACATCACTATGGGGCAGATTTAAAAAAATAAATGCTCTTTTTGGACTGGAGAGGATTTTTGAGATCTGAAACAGACAATATTTTTTTTATTGTACATATAAATATTGATAAAAATGTATCAAGGAAAATGTGATTCCTCATGACATGACCTCTTTAATGTAAAGTGTTACCCAATCTTACCTAAACATTTCTAAAAAAAAAAAAAAAAAAAAATTTAAAAAATAAAAATGTGAAAACTAAAGTATTTCTAACCCATATGCTGTGTTGTGCTCAGGTGAATGTGTTTGGGTTTGGTGCAGACCAGTATGGAAACTGGCACCATTACTGGGAGGCCAACATGCTGGGAGGAGCATTCCGGCACACGGGCGTCCACGATGGAGACTTTGAGTACAACATCACACTGTTGCTAGCAGACAAACACAAGATCACACTCTACAGAGGAGTATGAGGACAACACAAGGCCTTAACACAACACAGCCACTGCAAAACACTTGTAATTATCATAATTTACTGTCTCTACAGACTGAAAATTATGAAGCTTTCATTTGTTTTTCTGTCAGACCCATTTCTAGTAATAAAAATGTTTGAATAATTAATTCTGCATAATTTGTTACATGAAAGGGCCTTTATGTTTTACAGTAAATTGTAAGAAAAGAAAATGACCTCAAACAGGTGGTTTGTTGTTTGACTGTATTGTACACAGGCACACCTGTTGCCTTGTTGTGCATAGGATCATTGTGCATCATGTGTGAGTGTGCTTTGAGAGAGTATGAGGCTGAGCAAGTGAGTGAGATTTAGTCCATATGCTGAATACAGGTCCACCTAAATGACAAATTGGCAACACTGAAAAATAACTTTGTACATCCTCCTTGACGTCTTTACCATTTTAATTGTTTTAAAACTTCCGTAATCAGGTTAATTATTTCCTACATTTGTGTTTTGTCTCTTTGTCGCATGTTTACAAGATTTTCACAGACAGAAAAAGATTAATTAGACTGCACAATGCATTGCTTATAAGCTGAAGTTACTGAAGTGAAAGAGCAAGATCGGATGAACATCTGAATATGCTTTTATAACAGCATTAAAGATGCTCTTAAGACTTTAATATAGATTCAAATGATTTGTCTTTAAAAAAAAAAAAAAAAGTCCTTGGAAATACACAGACAGTGACAGAACTCTTAAATACCATAAAAATGAGAATATTTCAGTCTCATGTGATTCCAGATTTCCAAATATTAATGCAATGAATTGTACATCGGTACGAACATTTTGTGTATTATTGAACAAAACTAAGAAACTCTTAACGCTGTTCTCTGTAATAGGAAAGTATTTGCTCTGCTGAGGAAGGAATAATTGTTTATTCTCTAAAGTAGAAAATAGCCACTTGCAAGTGGTTAAATTATTAATGAGACTAATAATTACTGGTGTGGGTATACAGTATATATTAGAGAGAATCGCAGATCTTGTCTCCATGTGAATGAGGCTTTTGAATTCATAATTTGACTTTCTTCCACATGGATTCAGAGTTGTTCATGAGTCATATACTGTAGATTTTTTAAAGGTTTGTCTTCATTATTATCTTCAATTCGTTCTAAGTGCCTTCATTTCAGAGTTGCATGTAAAACAAATGTGCCTAAAAATATGTATTTTACATTAAATAGAAAACAAATAATTTCTAGCATGTTAATTTATGTCTATGTTTTGAAGGTAATTTACATTAATTCAGTGGTATTTTTTTGACCAAAGATATGTTTTTATCTCTGTGACTGTAAATAATTAAATAAAAGACTGGTTTAGTGCTAGTTTTGTGCTGTATTTTTTGTATTTATAGTTGCTAAATACTATGTACTATTTATCATTTTAACAATGCTTTGTGAAAACCAACTATCAACCAACAACATGTGAGAGATCTATGTGCATGGGTTCTGTCCAGTACTGGAATTACGCTGTATGCTGTGCTCATGAGCTTATTAATGTGCATATTACTATTTTTTATAAAAAAAAAATAATAATAATAATTATCCCCTTTTCTCCCAATTTGGAATCCCCAATTCCCACTACTTAGTAGGTCCTCATGGTGGCGCGGTTACTCACCTCAATCCAGGTGGCGGAGGACAAGTCTCATTTGCCTCCGCTTCTGAGATAGTCAATCCGTGCATCTTATCATGTGGCTCGTTGTGCATGACACCGCGGAGACTCACAGCACAGGAGGCTCATGCTACTCTCCACAATCCACGCACAACGTACCACGCCCCATTGAGAGCGAGAACCACTAATCGCGACCACGAGGAGGTTTACCCCATGTGACTCAACCCTTCCTAGCACCTGGGCCAATTTGGTTGCTTAGGAGACCTGGCTGGAGTCACTCAACATGCCCTGGATTCGAACTCGGACTCCAGGGGTGGTAGTCAGCATCAATACTCGCTGAGCTACCCAGGCCCCATTAATGTGCATATTAAACATTTACCCAGCAGGGCTCAACACTAAGGACTTTTTTCTACTGGCCTGGTCAGGCCAGTGCTTCAGATTTTTACTTACCCTACCAAAATTTTCACTGGCCCCAACACAAAAATGTAAAATAGTTGTTTTTACCATCATGGCTATAAAATAATTTGTCTGAAGT